>NC_080068.1:8999627-9321747 GCF_949987535.1 Balaenoptera acutorostrata
AAGTAGTTAGGCAAGAAAAAAAGATTAAAGGCATACAAACTGGAAAGGAAAAAGTAAAAATACTTCTGTTCAGAGATGACATAATCTTGTTTGTAGGAAACCCCAAAGATTCTACACACAATAAAAGCTGTTATACTAATAAACAAATTCAGCAGATCTGTAGGATTAAAAACATTAACACAGAAATTAATTGTGTTTCACTACAGTCTAAAAAGTAAATTAATAAGACAATCCCATTTATAATAGCATCAAAAAAAGCTATTTAGGAATAAACTTAACCAAGAAGGTGAAAGTCGTGTATACTGAAAACTACGATACATTGCTGAAAGAAAATAAAGAAGCTACAAATCAATGGAAAGACACTCTATGTTCATGGATCAGAAGACTTAATATTGTTAAATGTTCCTACTATTCAAAGTAATTTACAGATTCAATACAATCTCTACCAAAATGCCAATGGCATTCTTTGCAGAAATAAGAAAAAACCTAAAATTCATATGGAATCTCAAAGAACCCTACATAGCCATAATAATCCCAAGAAAGGACAAAGCTAGAGGCCTTGCATTTTTCAAAACATATTACAAAGTTTCAATGATCAAAATTGTATGGTGCTGGCAGAAAAACAGACACATAGACCAATGGAACAGAACAGAGAGCCCAGGCATGATATATTTGAAAGCTGTTAGAGAATAAATCCTAAGAGTTCTCATCACAAGGGAAAAAAACATTTTTTCCTTTTTTTTTTTAATATCTATATAAGATGATAGATGTTAACAAAATTTATTCTGGTAATCATTTCATAATATATGTAAGTAAAGTAATTATGCCGTACACCTTAAACTTATACAATGCTAAGTGTCAATTATATCTCAATAAAACCAGAAGAAAAAAATAATAGAGAGCTCAGAAACAAACTTTCACATATACATTCAAATGACATTCAACAAGGGTGCCAAGACTACAACACGAGGAAAGGATAACCTCTTCACCAAATGGTGTTGGCAAACTGGATAGCCACATGCAAAAAATGGTGTTGGATCTTTACCATATACTGTATACAAAAATCAATTCAAAATGGAATAAAGACTTGAAACTATAGAAATCCTAGGAGAAAACATAGGAGAAAAACTTGATGGCATTGGTCTTTGCAATGATTTCTTGGTTATGACACAGAGGCACAGGCAACAAAAGTAACATAGACAAATGGGACTACATCAAACTAAAAAGCTTCTTCACAGAAAAGGAAACAGTCAACAGAGTGAATAGGCAACCTACAGAATGGGAGAAAATATTTGAAAACCATGTATCTGATAAGGGATATCTCAACAACAACAAAACTACATAACCAGATTTTAAAATGTGCAAAGGACTTGAATAGATATTTCTCCAAAGAAGACATACAAGTGGCCAGCAAGCATATGAAAAGATGTTCACCAACACTAGTCAGCAGGGAAAGGCAAATCAAACCACAGTGATATCACCTCACACCTGTTAGGATGGCCACTATCAAGAAAATCAGAAAATAACAAAGGCTGATGAGGTTGAGGAAAAAAATAGAACCCATGTGCACTGTTTTGAGAAAAAATTATTTGGTCACCCTTGTCATAAGTATGCTTATCTTCAATTGTGGCAGATAATGCCAAACTTTTTCCCAAAGTGATTGTACCAATTTATATTCCCATCTATTTGGAGACTCGGTAATCATCCTCTTGGTCTACTTGTCAATTCTTGCACCAATAACATACTTAATTCTTGTCACTTAGCAATACGTCTTGCTGTCTAATAAAGCAAATCCTTTCACCTCATTTTTGCTCATGAGTGTATATTCTGTGTCTTAGCATTTCCATTTGCATCTTAGATTCACCTTTTACCAAAAAAACTCTTGGAAACAATAATAACGTGGCTAATAACAGCAATTGCAAGTATGTTTAATTTCATGAGTTTATAATATAATGATACTCACTGGTTATCTAAGCAGGGCGTGAGGGCATCAACTGATCATTTTGAAAGCTATTAAATAAAGGGAAAGAATCAAGCATTTAACCTCCCTTTTCTATGTGAACTGTATCTCAAAGTAACCAAAGGGTTTATGAAAGTTTTTATGGAAGTGTTGCAGCTAATCAACGAAGGAAGTGTTAAAGAATTACAATATCACCATTTTGTAACCCCTAAAGAATAAATGATCTTCGATGGCGTCTAACATCACAGAAAGGACACATGCCATCGTGGTGGCTCTTCGGACACCATCAACTACGCACGCAGTGTTCTTGTGAAAGGTGAAACCGGAATCTGATCAAGATTATATCAATTTATAGGAAACATAGGAGGAGAACTGTTAAAAGACACCACAGATTCAGCTGGCAAATTCCAGGTTGTTACCGTTCTACTGCACCAGTTTCTCCCACAAAAAAGCTGTGAGGGCGGAGGAGGCAGAGGCAAAACAGATAGAAGGAGAATTTACGTATCAAAAGGTACTTGAGACAGAGCTGTTGGGAAAGAATTCTCCGTAGGTGTTTCTGAATGTCTTGTGAGCAGAGGTAGGAACTGTCTTTTGGTTCTAGACTATTTTTCAAGGATGGTTTTAGAGTGAACAGATTTGGAAGATTGAGGCAGTGTCTCCCTCCAGAGTGGAGCACGGGTTTGCTTCCTGGCCACTATAGTAACGATAATGTCTCCCTCCAGGTTTGCGGCTGGCAGGTCTGCTTAAAGCTTATTATAATATTTTGGTGTTTCCTAAGCTTGGAGTTCTTCGTCTGTGACACAAACCCACTATGTACAGTGTCCCTCTGGCCACTCCAGAGGGGGAGAGAGAGAGAGGGAGGGAAAAAGAGAGAGAGAAGTATCTCATATGCAAATTTAAGTGGTTTGTTATCTGGAACTTTATGTGATCCCTTTCTCCTCCATTTTGGTAGTGGAGTCTACTATACCCACTGAATGTTGTGGTTGTGTAAGAAGGAAAGAAGTCTAAATTGGTAAAAGGATTAAATATCACATCTGGGTCGTTATGGTGCAGAGTGTCGACTCAAAGAGAATTGACAACCTAAAACTTGAGAGTTCTGCTTTCTTCAGCAGACGTGCTGAGGACAGCAAGCCTGGGAGGCAACATCTCAAGTAACCCTGAGAAAATTGCTCCGAGGCGAGGGGGAGCTACGATATATAGGAGTTTTGCAACAAAGGGCGGGTAGTAGAAACAAAAGATTACTGTTAATGAAAGACAACTAGGTATCTCAAATTAAGGAATTTAGCGCTTTTCTGCAAGATGCAAGAATCTGGGCTCAGCGAAGTCATTCCTTTGATACGCGCCTCAGCTCTCTGGGGCCAGTATCCCAGGTTTTCAAATCCTGAGTTTGCTCAGGGCTCACCTTGGGGCGTGGCTGCAGTCTGATGGCTGCTCGATGGCAGGTATTCTTTGTTTCCTTCCTGAGTTCCCTCAGGGCTCACCAGCTCACTGTCGGAGGTGGCTGCAATCGCCGATGACTGTGACATCCTTTGTTTACTGATACAGCAGGCAATATTTTATTTCTCAAGAGCTTGAGAACACAGGAGCCCAGGAAACGGAAGAGGCCCTGAGAATTCGCAGAAATCTTGGGGAGAGCTTTGGACACCCTCGGGGTAGTCTTTCTTAAATACTGAAGACGACGTGGACCTCTGGATGGCAACTGGGTTCAGATACAAAGAACCACACAAGTGACATGCTATTCAGTTCCACACCTGTTCTTTATTCATGCATTTTTAAATTCTTTTATTTAAGGTTTGTGGTAATTTTAAACTGTGCTGTAAACACAGTTATAAGAGCAAGGTAAAGCTAGAGGTAACAGAGGAAACTGAGAGGCTGCTTCTTAACTTAGATCGATGAGAAGGTAAAGAAGATGGTTCTAAGTCTGGTTTCTGTTTCTGTCTGTTTTGATAAGCCAACTTATTTAGCACGCAATAATAAAGTCTTATAGTTTGGAAAACACCTTATTATTAAAATTCCTGTGGGAAAAAAATAACTTTATTCTTGCTATCCTTACACATTCTAGTCCCAAGTCCCTTTTTCTCATTGAAACATCTGCATTATTCAATTTTTTTTAACCCCTGGAGTCTTCTTAGAAACGTAACTCATATTACAGAACAGACTACAAACTACAACTGTGCAGACTGAACTGGAGGTAGACAACTGACCGTCAGGCTCCCTTAGAAATTGTCTGGATCTAGGCAGAAGACATCCGTAATAGACTTACGAATGTTTCAACACTTCTACCAGAATAGTCAGGCTGTCAGAAATAATCTGTGGTTTGACCAGAGAAATAAAAATTTGGCAGACACATACTTGGAAAAAAAAAAAAAAGACTGTCACAAAACTGAATAAACCACACATATGAACAAAATTTAGAAGATGCCAATACAAACGTACTCACTCTCCCTTCTCTAAACACAAAATATTTTTTTAATATTTATCTTTGCAATGAAACTGTTCTGCCAACGCGATGTCTATCACTAAAGATTTAATTCCGTGTTTACCCACTGTGTTCCAGGAAATGCATGTTCTATGAGATGCTAACAGGATTCTCATAAAAGTATTTTCTATGCTAATCAGTTTAGGTAGCTGTACATCTGCCTCCTGGAAATTCACAATGTACATATTAAAGGCTCTGGGAATTCCTACAGTAAAGAGATGTGCTTAACTCAGTATTTAACAAAGTTATTTTGGCCACTAAATCATGGAACACTTCTAACATCTTACTGAATTGTTTCTGGGGAGAAATGGTAATTTAATATCCAGTAAAACAATTCATTTCCAAACCCAAAATGGGCTAAGAAGATAAGAGACCCAGAATTATTCTTTCCAGGAGTTTTGGATCAGACATTAGTTGATGGTGTACCCACTACACCCTCTCTCATGGCATTCTCTCTTCCACGGCATTTTTTTTAATCAATATTTTTTTCTATTGAAGTATAGTTGATTTACAATGTTGTGTTAATTTCTGCTGTACAGTAAAGTGATTCAGTTAAACATATATACATATATACACATTCTTTATTTTTATGTTCTTTTCCCTTATGGTTTATCATAAGATACTGAATATAGTTCCCTGTGCTCTACAGTAGGACCCTGTTGTTTCTCCATTCTATATATCAAAGCTTACATCTGCTGACCCCAGCCTCCCCCTCCATCCCTCCCGCAACAGTCCCCTCCTCCTCAGCAACCACCAGTCTGTTCTCTATGTCCATGATTTTGTTTCTGTTTCATAGATAGGTTCATTTGTGTCTTATTTTAGATTCCACATAGAAGTGATATCATGTGGTATCTGTCTTTCCCTTTCTAACTTACTTCACTTAGTATGATCATCTCTAGTTGCATCTGTGTTGTTGCAAATGGCATTATTTTGTTCTTTTTATATGGCTGAGTAATCCACGGCATTTTCGTGTTCAGTCAATCAGATGGGTAATGGACCCTGGCGTATGGATATCAGAAGTCACAGGTGCTGATTCTTCCAGTAATAATTGTGAATCCTTGAGGAATTTTAAACCTCTGAACTTCTGTTACTTTATCAATAGAACAGAGTTAATCCCTGCTTTGTTATTCAACATCCACAAACGTTAAAAGCCAGTTCTCAGGAAATTTACATTCTAGAAAGGAGTGAGAGGGAGAGCGAGAGATTTTATAAATATAAAAATAAATAAGAAAATATCAGTGAGTGATAAGTTCTATAAGAAGAGTTAACATAGGATGATGTGATAATGTCTGGACCACTACTTTTGAGTGAATGGTTAAGGAAAGACCCTCTGAGGAGATGACACTTAAACTGAAATTTGAATTACAGGCAGGTGGATATTTGGGATGAGGCTCTCAGGAGAAAGAGCGGTGAAGGGTCTTAAAGTGGACAGTGCAGTGGGGGTGAGGGAGAATGATACGAGATCAGCTTGGAGAAGGAGGCAGAAACCAGATCGAGGTTGGCTTTATAAGCCGTGCTATTTTTTCTTTTTTTTTTTTTTTTTTAATTTTTTTTTTTTTAACTGCTATTCTTGTCTGCTTACATTCTTTTTATGTATGTATGTATATATGTATGTATGTATGGCTTTGTTGGGTCCTCGTTTCTGTGCGAGGGCTCTCTCCAGTTGTGGCAAGCGGGGGCCACTCTTCATCGCGGTGCGTGGGCCTCTCACTATCTCGGCCTCTCGTTGCCGAGCACAGGCTCCAGACGCGCAGGCTCAGCAATCGTGGCTCACGGGCCAAGTTGCTCCGCGGCACGCGGGATCCTCCCAGACCAGGGCTCGAACCCGCGTCCCCTGCATTGGCAGGCAGATTCTCAACCACTGCGCCACCAGGGAAGCCCCTGTGCTATTTTTTCAAGTACAGTGAAAAGCCACTGGAATGTTCCAAAGACGGAAGTGACAAGATCTATTCAATCTATGTCATAGAGCGGTTATAAAGATTAAATGAAGTATTGTGCATGAATCAGTCAGGGTTCCAACAGGACATACTGAGACTGGGTAATCTGAGGAGAATTTTTAAAAGAGACCATTTGCCAGGAGTAGGTTTTAAGGAACACACCAGAAACAGTTCAGTACCTGTGGGCTGTTAACAAGGGAGCCCAAAGCCTCAGAGGACTGGCTATCCAAACCCAGAGAAGGTAGTTACATGGAGAATGGCAGCTGAAAAGAGCCTTAACCTTCAGGAAAGGGATACAGACAATCTGCAGCATCACAAAGGGGACGAGCCAGCACGTCACGCTGCCCCGCATCCCACTGGCCCAACCCACTCAGGAGTCCAAAGCCAAGAAGCCCATTGACGAAGATCCACACAGAGAACGAGAAGTAAGGATGGAGATGCAGCAGAAAGTGCCCAGCTCTCTCCACTCCTCTTGCCCCTCAGCAACCACTCCTGTCCTTTGCCTAAGTGAAAAGCTTGTGTCCCCGGTCAGCTGCCATCCCTTCCAGGTCAATTCACTCACATCACCACTTGCAACCTAAAATGGTAACCACAAACAGTGCCCTTCATAAAAGGAGTGGGAGGGAACATGGGGAAAAGAAACAATTATTACAAGGCAAAGGTGTTACTATCTCTGCTTCTGTAACTGGTCGCTAAGCCTAAATTTTTAACATAGTGACTTTCTTCCAAAATCCCCATTCCATGTTTTCCTTATTTTCTTAAAGCACGTTGCTTGAACGGGTTCTTAACCTGATCACTTGAGTCAAAACTTTAGTCCTATGGGAGCTGGGTCCTTTGGTGGTCCTGTCTTTATTGTGTTGCCACGGTTTTCTATTGCCAAGGGCCACGGGGTAATAGAGTCCTAAGTAGCTAAGAGTCCCACTTGGGTTCCAGAAATAGTTCTCCTCACCCTGCACTGTATAGCAGTAACTCAATTTCCCCTTGATAAATAGGATCATCACCCCAAATAGTACAATAACCTCTTCTCTGTCTATTGCTTCAGTAGCCTAAAATGACCAGCGGGCAGGCTCATTTCTAATTCAATGGAACTATTATTGAATTCCTTAATGGATGCATTTCTCCCTCCAGCACTATAAACCCATTGAGACCAAGCTTGCAGGGATGGGAAGAAAAAATTCCCCAAATTATATATTTGGTATAATAATTGGAAAGTCCATTCTCACTTCCAGCTCTTGGATACATGGATACATGGAAGATGGTACCTTATTTTGGCCTTGGTTGAAGGTGTACACGGAATCTTGTACACAGCGTCCTGTCCTTACAGGATTTTACTCCTGATGGTGCCCAAAGTGAGCCTTCAGATGCCATCCCACAATTCCAGGAGAATGACATGAACACCATGAATGGTATCATGTTGAGAGCCCAGCAATGGCCTTTGCTACAGGCAGATTGGACACAGTGTTGGTGTCGAACGGATCGGTCTTGATGTGAGGGTACCCCTGTTGGTGAGCCCACCCACAGCCTCCATTCCTGCCACCATACCTACTTCATATACTTCCATTGACCAATCATATGAAAGGTTAGGGAAAGAGGCTGACTGACATCCCTAGGAGAGATCGTCTTATCCACTTAATTATCAAAAGCACACATTCACCACCAGGATACCCTTGAACGGACATTTACATGGAACACAAATATTCTCCCACCTTTGCTATGCTGAAAGGCCCATCCACATACCTCTCCCTGAGACCTTATCACTAGTTTTCCTATATTTTTCTTTCCAAAGCCTTAACCGCTGGTCTACCCAGTTTATGTAAATCCATACTGCAGCCTATCTCACCTTCCATATTAAGTGGACAACCAGAGGACTGCCCAAAGGTCTGCCCACTGAGAATATTTTCTTTCATCGCTGTCTTTCAGTGCCACCCCTAAGTGAGGCTGTATGTGGCAACTATCCATTTCTGTTTGATGCCCACATACTATCCATTCACAAACCAAGCTCATCCTTTTTCTTCTCCCTTCGGCTGGTCATAAAGAATTCCCCCATTAGATGGTAGGTATAGTCTGAGGGAATGGCAGGAAAGCAGTTAAGTGCAGCAACCACGGGAGTCTAAGCCATTCATTCATGCCATTTATTTGTGCCTTCTGACTTTCTTTGGCCCTGTCTCACACAGACCATTTTCATTTTTTATTGGAATGGTCCGCACACGTCTACATTTACGGTGCAACAGTTTAGATAACACCCAGTTCATAATAGGCATTTTGGGTCACATATTCACTTACATTCAAAGATCAGGTGTTCAGTCTTTACCATGCCCAGTAGCAAGTTAAAAGATGTTTTTCAAGTGGAGAATAGTTGTCAGAAGAGGTCAAGTTTTCCAAACACCTAAGGGTCTGCACCTGTGAGCTTGAAAGAAGCTCTATACATCTCTGTCCAAAACAAATGCTTAACACCGTCAGGTCTAACAGGTCACAAGTGTGAGCAGCACAGACTTGCTGAAGAACCTTCCTTGCTTTTCTTACTCCAAGCTCTGCTCATAACTGGCAGCATTACAGGTTTTCCAACAAATGTGAAGACTAGCATCTCCTTATGTGGTATATGCAGTCTCCCAGTTCCAGAGAGGTTCACAAAATGTTGTGCTTGTTCTTTGCAGTGGGCCAAGCAAAGCACAGAAACTTATATCTCAATTTAGAAGGGATGTCCCAATGCATCCAAGATGACTGGATATCTAGAAACTCCGCCTATGTGACAGGTCCTTGAAATCAGCAGGGCTTTTCACTCTCTCTCTGACACATGTCTGTCTTATGAAGGCATGTAGGTGCTTGGTATTTCCTGCTCACTAGGTCCAATAAGCATAATTTCATCAACCTAATGCACTAGCATAATGTGCTATAAAGTATCAAGATGATCAAGTTCCCCCTGAACCACATTATAAGAGGAATGAAGTGGGTTGACATAGATTAGATAGCCCTTAGACAAGTCAGTATTCTGCTATCCCTGCTACTAGAAAGCAAACTACACCTTATGAATTTAGCTGATAAAAATGCCAAAAAAGCATGTACTAGGTCAACAGCTATACACCAGGCAGGGGGCTATGTTTATTTCCTGCTCCAGTGAAGATACCTCGTTCAGAACTGCAACTGCAATTGCATTATCGTCTTATTACATCTGTGATAATCTACAGCCATAGATAAATGGTAAAATATAAAACAAAATCTTAATGAATTTCCCCCACTGCTAAATGGACTCACTAGCAAAAGAATGAAAAGGTTATTTCCTCAAATAGAAATAATACCTGGCCTCTCTTTTATGAATGCTGGGATCTCTTGCCCCGGGAGGTGTTAATACATTGTGGAGTTCAAGCATAGAGAAGGAAGAAAGTAAATTGCCCAATTAGTGGTTGGTGGGGACCTTGGGCTTTGAAGTCAAAGGGAGGTCTGATCTCACTCCAGGAGACAGCTGGATTCCTCGAGTTTAAAAGGATGGTTAAGTGGCGGTTTCCATAAGAAGCAGAATTCTGTATTCTATCCAGGGCAGCGCCCTTGGAGATTGCCAGACCTCTGAATGGAGTGGCAGCATGGATCTGGAACTAAGTCACTCATCACCGTCACGTCATGCGGTGAAGGTGCTGATGGCCAAGTTCAGCACAGGGGGGCCAGTGGAGTTTCCCATCTGAGAATGATGATAAGAGTTCAGACCAGTAGCACCTCTGTGGTGACTGTGACGGACCTAAACCAGAGGCCAGGTCTTGTGTAACCCCAAGAGACATGAAAATAAAAGGTCCATGAAAAATGATTGGATTCGGATGTCCCATTATTCCGTCAACCTGCAGCTGAGACAGATTGTACTTATTCGGTAAGAGTCTTAAAGGTATTTTGTTCTGGAGTCTGTATTTATAAAGCACGTTGATGCCTTGATATAAAAATACTCAGAAAGCAGACACCTAACCATATTTCAATGATGTGTGCAAACCCTTGGATAATGCAGAAGTGAGCTTATAACAAAGGGACCACCCTTTGTTTCCCTCTCGGTAAGTCTGTCACTCTTGCTTTCATGCTGCTTCCTCTCAAGTCTTTTCATAATAGTCTTAACAGTCATGTCAACATACCACTTTTTAGACATTATTTAAGAGGCACTACTATTGGAAGACTGTATTCAGAGGAGAAGTTGCCCTGCTCCTCACATCCCTCGGACAGAAAGTCAATAAAATCTTATTTTAACAAGCACTAAAACTAAAATATTTCGTATAATATTTTCACAAGGAATATTTTTTAAATCACCCTTGCTATAAAAATAGTGCAGCTCACTCCATCAGGTCTTAATTAAAGGCAGACTTCTCCACACACTTTGAGACGTAATTTGCCCAAGGTATGCAGCTTTCTACATTTTTCTAGCTCCAGCACAAAGAAAGCATTCTCTGCTTGCCTCTTCCCAGTTGCATAATGGCTAAAAAACTAGTAAGAGCATTTTTTTCAGCCCGAACTTGGAAACTGTGTTTTACTGAATTTTAAAAACACCCAAGCATCATATTTTTTTGACAAAGTCAACGGTTCCTCTCTAGTTATCAAAACAAACGGCACCTTATTTAACTCAATAGATGTTACACTTGAAATCTACATGCCTGTTCACACTCTCTTCTTAGGGTTTGAAATTATGCAAATCCCTAAAGAATTTTTCTTGTTCCGGAAAAATGAATACTTAAGCATACAAAAAACTGCAGAATCACCCCCAAAATAATTCTATATGAAGTATTTTTTTAATTCTACTGCGAGATACTCACGGGACTCCACGAACATTTAAATCATGGCCGTAAACAGTTCAAGAACCATGGCCTTCCACAAAGAAAAAAAAAAAGAAAAATCGGCATCAATGTCATTACGTTATACGTGCTGGGATGCTCAGAGATTTAATGGGAAAAGAGAAGACTCAAAATGCCCCCTAAAAGCTTCTGTAAACACACTTTTATAATTTAATCCCATTTGTTCTCACTTTTCTACTTGTGGCCTAATAATGATGTAACAGGATCTGGATACATCATTCATCAAAATAACAGGTAAATGTTTTTTCATCAACATGACCTCACATATGGTATAGCAGGAGCTCACCACTTTCTGAGTCTATGAGCATCAAAATTTTTTAATTTAACTATTAGAATATTATACTCTGGTGTCTTCTATAGATCATGAGTGTTCAAAACACCTGGAAATGGTGTTCTCTAGGATGTTTTCCAGAAAAGCTAAAGGTCCAGTCCTGGATACCTCTAGGAGGAGTTTGCTTGGTAAGATGTACATTTACAGCTTTTGCAAGGAGTCAATAGTCCACGTTTCCTGGGACACCACGGCCTTAGAGCTGCAATAAGCAAGTCTAAGAAGGTGATTTCTCCCAGGATCCATAGTCAGTGTTTTAAAGTTTTCTTTCTTTCCTTCAGCCAAAATTTGAGAAACTGTATACGCCCTTAAATGTTGCAAATGAAAAAGTACCACTAAAAACAGCACAA
Source organism: Balaenoptera acutorostrata (assembly GCF_949987535.1). NCBI lineage: Eukaryota > Metazoa > Chordata > Mammalia > Artiodactyla > Balaenopteridae > Balaenoptera > Balaenoptera acutorostrata. The sequence continues at coordinate 9,011,502 of NC_080068.1, forward strand.
TGGGAAGCATTGGTAGAGGAGCTTTCGAATCTACTACCAATAAGGGAACTGAGTAAACAGAGATAAAATGTGACCAGTGAGAGCTCTTCTATGAGTGCTTTAATTAAATATTGTCCTAAATGAACCTTAAATTAGTGAAACATATTAGAATCAGCACCAGATGCCTCACCCTTAGCTTGCTGATCAAGAAATGAGATCCTCAAAGTTTACATTGGTGCTAACAATACAAAATGTACCTTCAGTAGAGGGATAAAGGATACTTCCTTCTTTTCAGTGTTTATCCTCTGTAGCTCTCTTGTTGGCAAGTGCAGTATGTTCCAGGTTTCTGGACGGTTCCTTTGCAAAGGAATAAGACTTCCGTGGTAATAGTGGTAGTCGATTAGTTTTCAGGGGGGGTGTTCTGTTTTCTCCCCACAAATGGCAAAGTTGATTCAAGTTTGATGTAAGGCCCTCAATAACCCCACATTAGTATTTTATGATTCAAATGAAAACACACAGAGTTTACTTCTGAATCGATGATATAATCCTCTGAAATTAAAAAAATAATAATGCAGGGACTTCCCTGGTGGCGCAGTGGATAAGACCCCGTGCTCCCAAGGCAGGGAACCCAGGTTCGATCCCTGGTCAGGCAACTAGATCCCACATGCATGCCGCAGCTAAGAGTTCACATGCCGCAACTAAGGAGCCCGCCTGCCACAACTAAATAAATAAATAAATATTTTATTTTAAAAATGCAAAGAGCAAAATTTCGGTTTCTAGTTTCAGGGCGACCGTATCCTGCTTTGGTGTCCCTGATGAGCCCTCATCCCCCCAAAAGGGACTGAATAGACCCACAGTTCCTGCACCAAGAAAAGCCAACTTACTCGCTCTCATTCCCCATCTCCAGGCACACCACTCTCATAATTTCTGATTCCTGTTGTTACATAAATGAGAAGTGTAATCAAACTCAACAGTGTGTCTGTGTGGTGGGGGGAAGGGACAGTGCGGTGGGAGTGCTTTTTCCTACCCGTCTGCCACCCACCTGAAAAGTCTGTTGGTTGATCAGTTGGATTGTTTGTTTTATTAGAAAAGACTTTACTAAAAAGAAGTCAAATAATGTTATGGGTTGGGTAAAGCTGGTCTGTATAGGCCATCTACTTGAGCCAGAACAGCATTCTTTTGAGAAAGAGCTATTTCTTTCTTCAGAACCACCTCTGTGTGGTTCTAACAAAAGACACATATGATCCATCCTAGTTCCACACTGGCTAAGCAAGTCTGAACTAAATAAAAAGATGTCCACCTGTATGTGCCTCCCATCTACTAGAACTGCTTTAATCAAGCCGAAAGCTGAAGCAAGTGCAAGTGAAACCAAACCCAGTACTCGAACAACGTCATGGAACAGGTAGTGTCAGAAAATCTAGTAAAATAGATCAAAGACATCCGCTTTCTCTTCTCAAACTCACTACCATGGCCGTAAAAAAACCAAAGCTTGTAAATTCAGAGAGAGAAAATAGAAGAGGAAACAACGGTGGACCAAAGATGCCAACACACTGGAAGAAGGGCAGTAGAAGGAGTGGTGGTAACCAGGACGGCTGATGCAGGAGTGGCATCCCCAGGAGGAAGTGTGACACTCCTGACGAAGATGAGAGGGGCCCAGGAGCTGAAGCATTAGTTATTGATGGTGGGACTAAGGTGTGAGGCTGACACCAGAAGACCAGCTGAAAGTCTGTATTGGAAGGACCAGGTAGTTTCCTCCACTTTGTTGATCAGGGCAAGCAGCCCTCCTTATCCCCTCCATCCACGCTGCACTGCGTTGACCAAAGGTACCTCCCCTGGAGGCGTTCAATCAGAAAGGCTTCAGGTTTGCAAACGCTGGCTAGAAAGAGTATGGAGAGACTTGGGGCTGAAAATGAGATTAAGTGAAGTCTGCATAGAGAATTGTAGGACTTCATGGCCTTCTCCCCTTCCCTGGCCCTGATTTCAAATGCTGGGAGCCAGAAATATATCTACCATGTAGGCGAGTAAAGGACTCCTCTCTGGAGAAGTTAACCAGCCATAAAGAAAAGAGCTAGAGTCATAGACACGAAGGAGTGTCCTAATCAAAAAGGCAGTTCAACACCCCAGTCAAGCTCCAGGAATAACAGCTGTTAGAAAACAAGCCCTGCCCAAAGATGGAGAATGTCCCATCAGAGAGGGAGTAAAAGAATGGAGAAGAGCTCAGACTCTGGAGACAACTATCTAGATTCAAATCCAAGCTTCCCATCTGCCTGTTGGCCTTGTGCTAATATTCAACGTCCCTGTGCCTCTGTTTCTTCATCTGTAAAATGGAGATAATAATGGTTCCTTCCTCATGCTTATTGTTGTTGAGATATGTATTTGTTAGCCACCTACACACTGGGTGGCTTAAACCAGCGGTCCCCAGCGTTTCTGACACCAGGGACAGGTTTCACGGAAGACAATATTTCCATGGGGGCGGGGGGCAGGGCGAGGATGGCTCAGGCGGTGATGCGAGCCATGGGAAGCGGCAGGTGAAGCCGCACTCGCTCCCCAAAGCTCACCTCCTGCTGCGCGGCCCGGTTCCGGCCCAGGCTTGGGGAGCCCTGGTTTAAACAACAGAAGCTTATTGTTTCACAGTTCTGGAGAACAGAAGTCCAAGGTCAAGGTTTCAGCAGGGTTGATTGCCTCTGAGGCCTCTCTTCTTAGCTTGGAGATGGCCACCTTCTCTCTGTGTCCTCACAGGGTCTTCCCTCTATCCGTGTCCCTGTCCTAATCACCCCTTCTTATAAACACTCCAGTCATACTGGATTAGGGGTCTACTCAAATGCCCTCATTTTAACTTAGTTACCTCTTCAAATACAGTCACACTCTATCATCCATATCACCCACAGAGCAAAGTATAATTACTCAAGTATTGGGACTGTTTTTAAGCTAGCTTTTCTCCTCAGAAGGGGGTGATTATTTAGTATATTTCTATTATATGGAGAGTTTGAAGCCTATATGCTAATTACTGCTGAATATTTTTAAATCTTCAAAAATTAATAACTGTTACACTAAAGGCGAATTTAAAACGCGAGTCTGAGCGTGTCACCACCCTGCTCAACATTCAGCCAAGGCTTTCCACACAGCTTATCACTTACCTTTAGCAGCGGACGAGTCCTACATGTCCTCATCCACACAGCTTCATTCCCCAGCGGTATGCTGGAAATGTTCAGAAGAATTCTGCCACTTGTATTAGCAAACGTTTAAAGAAGTTGTTAGCAAACATGTATAAAAACATACTCATTGGGGCTTCCCTGGTGGCGCAGTGGTTGAGAATCTGCCTGCCAATGCAGGGGACACGGGTTCGAGCCCTGGTCTGGGAAGATCCCACATGCCGCGGAGCAACTGGGCTCGTGAGCCACAACTACTGAGCCTGCGCGTCTGGAGCCTGTGCTCCGCAACAAGAGAGGCCGCAATAGTGAGAGGCCCGCGCACCGCGATGAAGAGTGGCCCCCGCTTGCCGCAACTAGAGAAAGCCCTCGCACAGAAACTAAGACCCAACATAGCCATAAATTAATTAATTAATTAATTAATTAATTTTTTAAAAAACCACATACTCACTGATAAATGTTTTGAGAAAGAAATTAATCATACTTCCTTGTTCTGTCAGACTTTTCTCGTGGGGAGTTCTGTTAAAGAACCATGCGAGTGAAAAGAGAATTGAACTAATATGTCTAGTCCAGTCTACTCTTACCTTTAGGATAATACGTACAAGAAGAACTACTTCCAGGAAAACATTTTGTTCAGAAAGTACCCTCTCCTCTTATCCAAACTGCCTGAGGTATAAAAACCATCACGTGGATTTTAACACGTTATCCATCTCTACTAGTTCTTTAAAAATGTCAGTGCAAGCAATGAATCACTGTAGCACTTGATACCTAGAGTTTCTGAAACAAACCCTCACTTGAATGGAACATCCCAGCCCTGTGGAGTGGGAACGTCTTTAAGACTTGGGGTTATTTGGTAAAAGAAAAATCCGGACATATCCTTGTTCATGTATTACTTTCAGTGTCTGGGTAATGAGAGCAGTACCTAGGGTAATATTTCTGTGAGAGCACAATCAGAGGTAATATTTACATGGGTACCAAGTTGTGGGATGATCCATAGGAGATACGTCATCTCATTAGCAGAGGTCTCCCTAATCCTCATCCAAGCAGAATTCATTGAATCCTCATTTGTTTACACTGTGTCATTATTTTATCTCTTAAGCTGCAGAGTAATCAATTCAAATCCTTGCCATGCCACTTACCGTTGTACAGCCATGGGAAAGTTACTTAGCATTTCTGTGCCTCCATTTTTCCCATCTGTACAATGGGAATAATAACATACTTCTCTCATAGGGTTGTTAGGAGAACTTAAGCATTCAATAAAAATTAACTACTGATTATGTTTGCGTCTCTCTTTCCCACCATGATGACTTAGGGGGAAAAAAGGAATTCAGAAGAACCAAATAACACTCACCAAACATTTACCTTAGATACCTATAACACAATCATTTCTTACAGAAAGGTAGGTCCAAAAATTCCAGTTCTGGTGACATTTTAACTGGGCCCTAATGATGCACGCTTAGAAATGCATAAAGGACAATATCAGCACAATCAAAGGTTTTGTTCTTAAACCCTCCCTTCAACCTGTCTCTGTTTATTTCCTTTGGACCCTAACCATTATGTTTTATTCTCTTGCCTCTCCTACTGGGCTTTTCATCTTTTTTTTTTTTTTTTTTTTTTTTTTTTAAGTTTTTACTTGATTTTATTTATTTATTTATTATTTATTTTTGGCTGTGTTGGGTCTTCGGTTCGTGCGAGGGCTTTCTCCAGTTGCGGCAAGCGGGGGCCACTCTTCATCGCGGTGCGGGGACCGCTCTTCATCGCGGTGCGCGGGCCTTTCTCTATCGCGGCCCCTCCCGTCGCGGGGCACAGGCTCCAGACGCGCAGGCTCAGCAATTGTGGCTCACGGGCCCAGCTGCTCCGTGGCATGTGGGATCCTCCCAGACCAGGGCTCGAACCCGTGTCCCCTGCATTAGCAGGCAGATTCTCAACCACTGCGCCACCAGGGAAGCCCTGGGCTTTTCATCTTGATTCACCTTTTGAACTACCTCTTGGTTCATGAATGTTGCATTTCTTTCCCAAAACTTTCACTAGCTTGTGGCTTCCTGGAATAGTGTCTCCTTATTTACTGTCCTTTGGTACTGACCCAGGACGCTTTCCCTTCAGGGCTTCCCACTGCTGTGCCCCTCCTGCTGCTGTGTAGGGCCCTGACTGGCATGACTCTCTTCTCTCCCTGCCAAAACCAGGAGGGGACAGCCACGATTGCCAATGTGTAAACTAATGGCAACCAGCATGGGAAAGTAAAATGCAAAATTAATAAGAATAATCTTAGCGGATTATGCTTTAGAGATAATTCCCCCAAATATTCTTTGTAATTTTTTAAAAAGGGGCAAGAGGAACATAAACTTGGATACACCTTACAGTATCCAAATATTGAAGACAAGGCTAAGAGTGTTGCGTATTCCAGACTCTTGTGAATCTGCTGTTCTTGTACAGCGTAAAGAGCAGAGACAGTAGGACCTGGCAGGCACAGATTACATTCAGGTTCTGTCGCTAAATAGCACAAGACTGAGACTTTGACCTATTAGCTCTCATCTGCGTAATATGATTAATAATATCTACCTTATAGGAATGTTGTAAAGATTAAAGACAATATAGATCAATTGGCCAACAAAGATTTCTTGAGAGATGAGTGCTGAGACTGCCCTTGAATTGACAAGGAAGTCTCGGCACTTCGCTGGTGGCCCAGTGGCTAAGACTCCACGCTCCCAATGCAGGGGGCCCGGGTTCGGTCCCTGGTCAGGGAACTAGATCCCACATGCCAAAACTAAAGATCCTGCATGCTGCAATGAAGATCCCGCATGCGGTAACGAAGATCCCACGTGCCACAACTAAGACCCGATGCAGCCAAATAAGTAAATAAATATTTTTAAAAAGGAAAAGAAAAGGAAGTCTCTAAAAGAGTGGAATTGAAGGAGGAGCTGCCAGGAGAGACTGGGGATGGGGAGCTATGGTGACTCAGGTATTACTTTGGCTTATGGATGGTGGGTAACAGTTATGCAACGGATAACCTTTTGTTTAAAAAAATTCCTGAGACCTATGTATTAGCAGCTGACAAGGTATTTCCTTTTCTCTCTGAGTTAATTTTTACAACTTCTTTTTATAACGTAAGTGAATAAATTCAAGAGAAAATATATGAGCTGGAAGAAGGAAAAACCAAGCGTCTCAGCCAACTCTGTCCCATCCAGTGGTCCCGAGGGAACTTTGGGACAAGGAGAATAAATCATGTTTGTCCCTCATATGTACAAAAACTGATGGAGTCCTGCCATGGAACCTATTTGTATTGGATGAGAAACTATACTATTAAAACTTTCACCTGAGCTAGAAAGAATGAAGTCTGAATGTAGATATCATTTTGCTTCAAACATACAGACAGGTTTTTAATGGAAAACAAAGTTGCTCTGCTTTAGAAAAGGAACTGAAACTTGGGGATTGGAAACTGCCAATGGAACAGAAAAGAAAGGACTTGGGAAATACTGTGGACTTAATTGTGTCCCCCTCCCTCCAAATTTATACGTTGAAGCCTTAAACCCTCAGAATGTGATTGCATTTGAAGACAGATATTTAAAGAGATAATTAAGTTAAAATGAAGCTGTTAGGGTAGACATTAATCTGTTCTGACTGTTGTCCGTATAAGAAGAGGAGATTAAGACACAGAAGAGACACCAGGCATGCATGTACAGAGGAAAGGCCATGCTAGGACACAGGGAGAAGACGGCCATTGCAAGCCAAGGAGAGAGGCCTCAGGAGAAATCAAACCTGCCAGCACCCTGATCTTGGACTTCCAGACTCCAGAACTGAGAGATAATAAATTCCTGTTGGGTAAGCTCCGTAGTCTGTGGTATTTTGTTACTGCAACCTGAGCAAACTAATATGAGAGAATATAGGGAAAGGACAGGAGAGGGAGGGTGTGGCTATGACCAGAAGTGAAGGCAGCAAGCCAAAGGAGAGACAGCCAGTAAGAAATGGTGGATGGATGGCCAATGGAGGTCATGGTAGAAAAATGTTAAATTTTAACTTTTGGCTTGTAGTCGGTAATAATGTAATTCCACTGCACAACTTCAAAGCTTCAGTGTGGTCTGCTAAATACAAATATGCCTTGTGTTATTGATATTTTGGTCAATGAATGAATGGGGGCAGAGTTCAGAATGGAGAAAAGTGATTTAGAAAAAGGATTGCAGTTTCAAGAATCAAGAGAGAGGTAAAAACTAAAAACTGAGCAGATCCAGATATCAGAGCAAGAGGAGACAACGGAGATTTGATGACATTTAAACAGCTGCTCCCGGAGTTGCTGGCATAACCAGACAGTACTGAATGCATGTCCTGTGAGAAGGTAGGCTTCCACCCTCAAGGGCCCAGAGGGATTGTGGAGTGCCTAGAAAGTGAATCTTAAGTAGATATGAAAAAAGGAAAATGTCTAATAGGTAGTTACCATTTGGCGTATTACTTTACACAGAATCTCATATTAACCCAAGACAGTTACATAGACCCACTGAGAATGAGCTCAGATTCCTTCTGAAAGGTTCCAATGAAGTAAATAGTCAACATTGTGCTACTATAACATCGGCAGAAAACAGGAGCTTAGGTGATGTGTGTTGCATCTCTGCTCCTAAATTTAATAGCAAGTAGCCCTGATTAGACTAGCGTCTCAACACTCATCTTTGTCTTGATAGATTGCCACACAATCGATAATAAATATCCTGGTACATAACCAAGAATAAATATCCTAGTACACTGATGTGAAAGAGAGTGAAAAGAATGAAAATGGACTGAAAAGATTCTTGCACATTCTAAATGTTTCAGTACCTCTAAAGCACACACAATTAGATAACTGTCTTGTCTAACATGCAGAACATAGTACTGTGGAACAGACTACTTATTTTTACACTTTCCTTCTCCAGCCAGCTAAAGAAGGATTTCTACATAACAGGAATAGAATTTTCCACCTAATGACCAGGTTTTGGTTTTTGGTTTTTTTTTTTTGGCCGTGCCAGGCTGCATGTGGGATATTAGTTCCCCCAACCAGGGATTGAACCCGTGCCCCCTGCATTGGAAATGTGGAGTCTTAACCACTGGACTGCCAGGGAAGTCCCTAGTGACCAGTTTCAGAAGAAGAAAATTTTTATTATTGAGTTTTGCCTTTAGTAATTACTATCCTAAACAACCGACTTTGGGGGGCTCAAGTACTGCTCTTGTTATAATTGTAGTCTTTGTCAGTTTCAGTTAGGTTTTCCAGTGTAATTCCTAACTTGTAAGATTGGGATTTGGATTGCACAATTTTTGTCAGGTCAGCAAAATGTACACATATGTTGTGGTGAAGGTTTCATCTTCCTAAGGCTACGCTTATGGGCAGGAAAAAAACAAAGTTCGCCAACAAATAAACTGTCATTATCGCTTGGTCATAGAATTTCCTAGACTTCTGTTTTACTACTTAAACAAGAAGTTAAAGAGACAAGAGCTTTCTTCACAAACTTCACATAGTTGAAAAAAAGATTGCATAAATTAGAACCAAAAATAACTGCTTGATACCTTCTTGCTTAGCTCCAAGTTACTTTCCAAATTATTATACCTTATAACAGGGAGCAAATTCCTTTACAAAACAGTGTGCTATCCATGATTTTCTAAAACGACAGCCAAATTTGAAGATAAGGATTATGATAATTAACACTATGAACACAATCCACTGTTTTAATACATTTATCATTACACGATGTTATATTGTATATTTATTTGTTAAGTTTGTAGTAGTTAGCCTTGACATTAGAATTCAAACTCTTTGAAGGCCCGGCTTTGCACGGTTCACTGCATTTTTGTTAACGGAATGAATGAATTTCTGATAGTTACTAGTATATGTTTATGTATCACATTTCTTTTGTTCTAGAAAAATAATTAAATTAATTGCCCCATAAAATTAAGATACAAAATAAAATATTTCTTTCACTTCATGACTGTAAACTTGAACAGAATTAATCAAAAGATATTTCGTGACCACTTTGGGTAGTACATTACTCACTTACTGCTTTTCTCTCTAGTTTTGGTTTTCCACGATTTTCAAATACAAAGGCAAAAAATAGAAGACATAGTAATAAAGATGCTTGGCAAGATCATATTTCCCTCAAGATGATGAGATAACACAAGGATACATTTTTCAAAAATAAGTGATTATCTTGTCTTGAACTTTAAGTATATTTTTAAATGGAAATGCATTCATAAACTTCCATATACCTATGAACAAAACCAAAGTTTAAGTAGAACTATCTTTAATGGACAATTATCTTTTTATGTTTCAGGCTTTCCAGTAATTAAGAAATCATTTCCATATTATCTGCATTGGACAGAGCATGCTAAATAATATGGATAAATCTACTGTGTCTAGTCAAGCAATACATTCCAGAAAAAAATGATTTTTAAAAACCATTTTGACCAATTAAATTAGATGTAGTAGTCAGGCTGTCTTCTTCTTTTCTTTTTTTAGGGGGGTCAGGGGATGTTGCTATGGCCAATGGTTTGGCTGGATGATCAGGGACTTGGAAGAAACATGATTGGGAAATTGGAGACAAAGAAATGTGGAGAAGAGGTATGTGGATAGATTTACCAGAATAGCCAAAGATCATGAAGGTGTCTGTGTCCTACGTGAATGCTCACCTAAGGGTGACGCCAGCAGAGGAGGATTCTAGTAGTCAATGGGACAGGATAACTTGTTCTGTGGACACCAGTCAGCCTCTCTCCCCAGCCATCACTGTAGTCACCCAGTGGGCTCGTGAGCGAAGCGGCCACGGTGGCGGGGCCGGAGGTTATGCATGGGCTCAGCAGCAAGGGCAGCCCTTCGACAAGGCCCACCTGAGTGGCCGCAGCCACCCAGCAGACGCCAACACTGAGCTCGCTTATGGTACCATTCCCCCCGGGGGACCAGCCAGCTACCTGGCGTCTGGTTGATCACACTGGAGCATCTCCATCACGGAAGGCGCGGTGGTTCGTCCTTGCTAGAATAGCCACTTATTCCTGATATGGATTTGCCTTCCTTAAGGCTCTCTTCTGCTATGAACGTTCACTGAGCTCCAGTCACACTGGCCTACAGCCTCATACTGGCCTCATACACACCCCAGGTCTTTTCTTTTCTTGGAGTCTTTGTGCATGATGTTCTGTCTCTCTGGACCATTCTTTTCTCTGCTTTTATAGCCAATCCCTGCTCATTCTTTAGATCCCAGCTTATATATCATCTCCTCAAAGAGGCTTTTCTTGACCACACCATCAGAATAACTTATTTGATATTACCACATCTTTTTATTTAGATTCATTTTTTGTATTATTTTTTCCCTTTTCTCCTACTCTCATCCAACTGAGAGGGAGAAGAGATGTTAATTACCATAATAAGAGCAAATTTAAAGCTCTATGGTATGTGAGGACATACTGAAAAGTTGCCATCTATGATCCAGGCAGTGGCCTTCACCAGACACCAAATCTGCCGGTGCCTTGATCTTGGACTAACCAGCTTCTAGGACTGTGAAAAATAATTGTTTGCTGTTTATAAGTAAAAAAATAAAATAAAATAAAACTCTCAAAAAAAAAAGCTCTATGGTAATTCAGAGGAGAGAAATATTACTACTTTGCGGATGACCTAGAAATACTGTGCAGGAGACATGCTGTTCCTTTCACATAGTGGGAGAGACGGCATTCCTTCTTGTCTAGGTGTCTCATGCAACCAGTGTGAACATCCAGGACGAAGGGAATAGCTGTCCCATTTGAGTCCAGCTTCCTCTCCTCTATTGTGATATTGCTGCCTATCTGTCAAACCTCACTGCCTTCACTATGTTCATTTTTCTTTCTTCTGTTCTTATGTTCAAACTAGCGATTGAAAAGAAGTTGTGATTAATCACATTTACCTGAGCTGCTCTGAGGTTTCATCCTTCTGAGTGTTTGCAAAGTGGCATAGAGTCTCACCGTAGGCGGGGGTCCAGGAGCAGTGGTGTGGTAGCAATTCCACAGGCTATGCAAATAAAACCAGGAGAAAGACAGTGAGCTGGGCTTTGGAGCCCCCGACCCATCTCCCCTCTAGCCCAGGCACACAATGACTGTTCACCCTCACTGCTCTTACTTACAAACATGTGCTCTCATTTCTAGACTATAAATGTTGCTCTGCCATCATCTTTAATAAATCTTCTGCGCTAGCACTGCACACTTGAGAAGGTGAGAGCATTAAACTAGTCAAAAGCCATAGGTGTTTCCAAATTCTAAGGAGGAGGGATGGGGGTCAAAACATATGCATCAACATGGGTGGACTTCAAGGGTATTATGCTGAGTGAAATAAGGCAGAGAAAGACAAACACTGTATGATATCACTTATATGTGGAATCTAAACAATACACCCAACTAGTGAGTAAAACAAAAAAGAAGCAGACTCACAGAGAACAAACTAGTGGCTACCAGTGGGGAGAGGGAAGGGGAGAGGAACAATAAATGGGTAAGGGGTTCAAAAAAGGGGGTTATTATGGGATTATAGGAAATCATGTGTGTGAAACTTTAAAAATTGTAAAGCACTATAGAATTTTAAAATAAATAGATAAAAATTTTTTTGAAAACATTGATGGTTGAGGTAAGTGAGGCTGTTGTTGGTAAAATAAAACAGAAAGTGGGAAAAAATGGCCTGCCTGCTACCTAAAGTGCCACAGGTAGGTAGATCAACGGGTTCACTGTGAAGAAGTACCGCTCAACGCTTATGAGCTCAAAATCACAGATATATTGGGTGGGCCAAAAGGTGCCTTCGGTTTTTAAGTAAAAATAAAAGACACATTTTTCATTTTCACCAAGAACTTTATTGAACAACGTATTCACCCTCTTATTCCACTATCTTCTGCCATTTTTCAGGCAACTTCATAATTCCATCTTCCCAAAACTTTTTATCTGTTTGAGCAAAGAACTGTTCCAGGTGCCTTTTACAGTCTTCCAGGGAATTGAAATTTTTTCCATTAAGAGAATTTTGTAAAGACCAAAATCAATGGAAATCCGAAGGTGCAATGCCTGGTGAATACAGTGGATGAATCAGAACTTCCCAGCCAAGCTGTAACAGTTTTTGCCTGGTCATCAAAGAAACATGCGGTCTTGCAGTATCCTGATGGAAGATTATGCGTTTTCTATTGACTAATTCCGGACGCTTTTCGTCGAGTGGTACTTTCAGTTGGTCTAATTGGGAGCAGTACTTGTTGGAATTAATTGTTTGGTTTTCCGGAAGCTCATAATAGAGCCCTCCCCTTCCAATCCCACCATCTACACAATATCACCTTCTTTGGATGAAGACCGGCCTTTGGTGGTTGGTGGTGGTTCATTTCCCTTGCCCCACGATCTCTTCCATTCCACATTGTTGTCCAATATCCACTTTTTTTTTAAATATATTTATTTATTTATGTATTTATGTTTGGCTGCATTGGGTCTTCGTTGCTGCGCGCGGGCTTTCTCTAGTTGCTGTGAGCTGGGGCTTCTCCTCGTTGCAGTGCACGAGCCTCTCATTGCGGTGGCCTCTCTTGTTGCGGAGCACAGGCTCTAGGCACGCAGGCTCAGTAGTTGTGGCTCGCGGGCTCTAGAGCACAGGCTCAGTAGTGGCGCATGGGCTTAGTTGCTCCACGGCATGTGGGATCTTCCCGGACCAGGGCTCGAACCCATGTCCCCTGCATTGACAGGAGGATTCTTAACCACTGTGCCACCAGGGAAGTCCCCAATATCCACTTTTTATCACCTGTCACAATTTGTTTTAAAAATGGAATTTTTCAAGGGCTTCCCTGGTGGCGCAGTGGTTGAGAATCTGCCTGCTAATGCAGGAGACACGGGTTCGAGCCCTGGTCTGGGAAGATCCCACATGCCACGGAGCAGCTGGGCCCGTGAGCCACAGCTGCTGAGCCTGCGCGTCTGGAGCCTGTGCCCCGCAACGGGAGGGGCCGCGATAGTGAAAGGCCCGCGCACCGCGATGAAGAGCGGTCCCCGCACCGCGATGAAGAGTGGCCCCCACTTGCCGCAACTAGAGAAAGCCCTCGCACGAACCGAAGACCCAGCACAGCCAAAAATAAATAAATAAATAAATAAATAAATAATAAATAAAAAAAAAATAATAAAAAAAAAAATGGAATTTTTCGTTACATTTAAGTAGAGAATCACATGCAGAAATATGGTCAAGAAGGTTTTTTTCGCTTAACTTATGTGGAACCCAAACATCAAAGCAAGTAACATAACCAAGCTGGTGCAAATGATTTTCAACACTTGATTTGGATATTTTGAGTATGTTGGCTATCTGCCACATGGCATAACGTTGACTGTTCTCAAGTAATGTCTCGATTTGATTGCTATCAACTTCAACTGGTCAACCTGACCATGGAGCATTGTCCAGCAAGAAATCTCCAGCACGAAACTTCATAAAACACTTTTGACACGTTCGATCAGTCAGAACACCTTCTCCATACACTGCACAAATCTTTGTTTGCATTTCAGTTGTGTTTTTACCTTCTTGAAATAATAAAGCATAATATGCCGAAAATGTTGCTTTTTTTCTTCCATCTTCAATATTAAAATGGCTACACAAAAATTCACCGATTTTGATGTCTTTTTTTAAAATGCACAGTGATATGACAGCTGTCACATGCAATCTAACAAAATTGTTTTGAATGAAGTTAAAGACAACTAAGTGCTACTAGAGCCATCTTACGGAAAGAAATGAATGAAATATTTGGCTAACCCAATACTTCCTATCTTTTCCTAGAAGATTCATAGGGCCATCCCACACTGGCTTGTAAACTTGTTTCAGTCAGATGAGTTGGGAACACCCGCTTATTTGAGCCACCAAGTATTAACTTTGTTCTAGAGGGAAAATTTATGATCGTAAATTTCCTGAAAGCATGTGCATGGTTATTTACACTTTCCTAAACCTGAATGTGTTTACAAACAGTGACATTTAGCTATTTTCAATTAAGTCTTTCATTTCCAGAGTTCTCATATGGGAAATCCTACATGGACCCGATCCCCCATTAAAGTCACTCTAGCAGGACTTGGTCAGAACCTGCTACAAAATTGGTGTTTCAACAATGATAGTGATGGAATGCATGTCCACTCAAAATTCAGCTGGCAGCCTTTATTGCTGGATTGATATTTGTTAATATGAAGATTGGGACCTACACCCATCTCAAGGAAGGAAGAGAGAGGGAGAAAGGGAAGAAGAGAAGGAGGGAAAGAGAGAGAAAGTTTATATCAATTGTTTTCTATCTAAACACTTTTTTAAAGTTTCATTTACACTTCTCATGGAAAAGGTGATGTTGCCCAATTAAGACATATGCTATTTCCCTAAACAGGTCATAATTTTCCATCTGTAAAAAAATGTCATTTGACTTAAGTGAGCTAAGATTCTCAAGAAACAGAGGGAACCTCAGCTGAATGTTAATCACAGTTTCAGACCTACTATTTCCCAATATACTGTCCAGCTAAATGTGGTGACTTTATTTTGCTGCAAATTCCCCAACCCCAGTTACTCTGCTTTCTCTGCTACTATAACATACAGTCACTTTTCTTTTCAATATGTATGTGCAGAATGCTCCTGAAGAAAGAAATTTCATTTTTCAATGTTTTAAATGTTTTTCTATTGCTGCCTATTCGTCAAATCTCCCAACTGTCAATATAGTATTTTTTTCGTCTCCTTTGGCTTGTAAGATAGAAATTATAAACCAGCATGGTTTCCTACATTTAATATGGTATATAACTTTATGCATTTATCTAAAGAGTATTTTTCCATACTTTGAATTTAACAGAGCTCTAAAATCACAGGTATCATTTCTGAGCGATAACAGTATTTTACTTTTATTGAGTGTTTACTGAATTCCACGTGCTGGTCTAAGTTGTATACGTATGCTCATGTTTAATCCTCCCTACAGTGTTCTGAAGGAGTGTTGTTTCTGTCCCTATTTTACAAAGGAAGCCCAGAGAGGTTAACTAACTTTCTCAAGATGCTTCAGTTAGGAAGTGACCAAAGCAGCCTAATGGCAAAACCCTTGCTCTTGAGGATAACGGTACACTGTATAGCAATAACGCCTTGGGACATTTAAGAAAGGTGTTCATATTTGATTCCAGAAAGCAGTGAGCCCATCTGTGACTTACTTCTAATTCTACTTCTAGGTTTGACTTGCCTAACAGGTCAGCTAATAAGGCCCTTAGCTCACAAGATGGAAGGTAAATTTTCTGGAGTAAGGAGTTTTACACCTACACAAAGCAAGGCAATATGCTGGCCCCTCACCTCCATCAGGTTTGTGCCACTGCTGCCTATTTGTCAAGCTCACTGCTTTCACTATGACAGATTTTTCCTTTCCTTTGCTGGCAAACAAAGAGTTCACTGAGAGGTGGTGATTATTAGTATTTACAATGTCTACAGCAAACATCATTTCCTATATGCCTATGGCATACGATTTCATGCAAATATCTGAAATGTGTTAACGAACTACAGCGTTATGAGTAACATGTCTGAGAAAATAGATTTTTTAATCCCCCTTTAATCAAAGCTATTGCCTTTCTCTCTGAGAGGATAGTTACATTATCTGATTCCATGTCATCTTCCTGTTTTCTTCCCCTTATCTCTGAACTCTTTTTCCCCATTTCATTCTGCCTTTCTTTATTCTCTTTTCCTGCACAGATTCATTTTAAGAATTATTGACCTAGAAATGATGGCCTCTCCCTTCCACTAAAAAAAAAAAAGGGAAATTGTCTGTGTTCCCGGAGAAAATAACAGAAAACTTGGTTTGAGGAAAAGGGCAGGTTCATGCTCTACTAGCCAAACATTCTTAGGCATCATCTGCTCTGGAAGACCCTGAGCAGCCTCTGATCTTTGAAACAGAGAAAGCGTTAGCGCTAAAGGAACAGTTGCTCATTTGTTTATTTGAAACACCCTGAAGACGATGTCAAGGAGAAAGAAACATGGATCTTTGATTTTCTGATATTCTCCTAAAACTTTCCATGTTCCCTGTATCGAGCAAGGTCTATCCAGAAAACCAGAAACCAGTACATATAACAGGAAGATTTTAACACAGGGAATCGATACCATGGAAGATGGAAGATCTGAGATACCATATAGGCTCCATGAGGCAACACCATCAGGGGCCACTGCCCTCCCAAAACCAGAGGGGAGAATGGGAATGGTACGAGAGCCCAGGGCCTGGGGCCACCAGGGGAAGGCTGAGGCCAGGAGGAAGGTACAGGCACTGTCAGAGATGCTGCCTGACGCAGAGAGAGAGAAGGAGAAATCCCAGGCTACTGCCTTCTTCCTGCCTGCCTATCTCCTGTCAGCGCCACCTATTGACCGAAACGAGCCAAAGGCGGGATGAGTGGAGGCTTGGGAACGCAGCCCACGGGGCCATTCCCTCTGATCCAGAGCTGAGCCCAGCGGATGAGAAGACTGGAGCTGACAGCAATCAGGCCCTGGACGGCACACTCCCGTTCTCTCCTCCACTTTTCTGCGGCTACGCGTAGTCACCTTTTCCCCACCAGAGAGCTGTTATTCAATCTAAAAGAGTGGAACTTTAGAACTCATGCGGTAATTGGTCGGTCATCCAATTATGTTACATCATCGAGATAAACTTCAAGGAATAATGTGTTTAAAACAGAAAAAAAAAATCTACTAGATCAATGTACAAAGGATCTTGACACAAAGCTCTGTCTCTGGGACATTTATTGAAATTTAGTTGCAGATTATTTCCTTATTGAGTTTTGCTTTTCTGTTTTCCTGGAATATACTCATAAAGTCAAATTTGGCTAACTTATGCCAGTAAATCACATTCTGCAAAATTACATTACTTCTTTATACGTCCACAGAGAGATCTCAGTGACTATTTCAGAAGAGTAGAAAAGATGATGAAGACTCAAAGAAAATAATGCAATGTTTGAACTCTTTAAAACTTTTTTTAATTTCTCAATTTTCAGAAAAATATTCTAGTCTTAAGCATTCATTATAGCTTATAGTTTAAAAAACCTTAAGGTATGTTAAAAACGACCCCAAAACACTAAATTCAAATTTAACTGGACTTCCTATATTTTCATTTGCTAAATCAGGTAACCCCATCATAGGATTAAATACAGATTTCTGTTTTATCATGGTTTTAAAAATGGCTTAATTACCAGACATACTGAGTAGAGATGGCCACCCAATAAGATTAGCCAGGAATCAACAGACAAACTAGTATCTATCATTCTCATAAATAATTTTAATAAGTTTTCTGAACTTATTTAGTTTAGTGTTTATTTTAAACAATTTAGTTTAGAAATAAATAAATAATCCAATAAATAAATAGGAAAAAAAAAAACTGTGACATTTAGGAAAACTATGTTTTGAGTCCTGATCCTACGATTAAGTGAATATATGCCATTGGAAAGCCATTTATCCTCTATAACTTTATAAAATGATCCTAGCTCCTTTTTCCTGGAAGAAAACAAAGACCTAGATTAAACTATGAAAGCTCCTTTACACCCATTCCTCTCTCACTCCCTTCCACAGAAGTAATCACTGCTATAGTATGAATATTTTTGCCCTCTCAAAATTCATATGTTGAAACTTAATCCCCAGTATGTAGGTGTTAGGAGATAGGGTCTTTGGGAGGTGCTTAGGTCATAAGGGTGGATCACTCATGAATGGTACTGGAGACCTGAGAAAGCTCCCTCGCCCCTTCTGCTATGTAAAGACACAGCACAAAGACGGCCATCTATGAACAAGGAAGTGGGCTCTCACCAGACACCTAATGTGCAGGTGCCTTGTCTTGGACTTCCCAGCCTCCAGAACTATGAGAAATAAATGTTTGTTGTTTATATGCCACCCAGTCTATGGTATTCTGTTATAGCACCTTGAACAGACAAAGACACTAATCATTGATCTGTATCATTCCCACCATTTTGTATGCATTTATAGATATACATGTATTTATGGACATGTCATTTTTATTTAGAAAAATGAAATCATATTTCACACATTATACTGAGATTTTCATTTTCATTTAAGTGTTGAATGTCTAAAATTATTTATTTAATTTTACTAAATATAGATAATACACACAGTTGTGACAAGCAGACTCTAAAACAGCCTCTCTATGATCCCCAACTCCTGGTACTCATGCCCTTGAGAAATTCCCTACCCTTGAGTGTGGGATGGTCTAACGACTTGTATTAACAAGCAGAGAAAGGCAGAGGTAATTGGATGTCCCACAGAAGTGTAGGATGTAAAATTCTGACTTGCGTTTTACTAGCAGACTCCTCCCATTGCCTTCTCAGTTTGCATGCTTTGATGAAGCAAGCTGTCATGTTGGAGAGGAACAAAGGCCTCCAGCCAATGAACAACTAGGAACTGAGGCTCTCTGTTCAACAGTCCTCAAGGAGCTGAATCCTGCCAACAATCATGTAAGCCTGGAAGTAGATCATTCCACAATCCAGTCTTCAGATGAGACCCTAGCCTTGGCCAACACTTCAGTTACAGCTTTGTGAAGACTCTGACACAAGGGACCCAGCAAAGCCACGCCTGGTTACCTGACCTACAGAAACTCTGAGATAATAAATGTGTGTTACTTTAAGTTTCTAAATTTGTGGTAATAGTGCTACACAGTAATAGGTAACTAATGCACACATGATACAAAATTTAAAAGCTATAAAAGTTATTTCTGTGAAAATTTAAGTCTCCTTCCCATCCTTGTCTCTGGCCAATCAGATCCCCTTCCCAGAGGCAAACACCATTACAAGCATCAATTCATATCATCAATCTGAAAGCACTTTAAATGTTTAAAAGACATTAATAAAGGTAGTACGATCATTATTCATACTAAAATTCCAAGATTTACAAAAGATACTAAGATTTTGAGTTAGCAGAAGATGAGAACAACAGGTATCATTACATAATTATCTCACAAGGGACTATATGGAAAAGGCAGGAAAAGTGACAGGTGTCAGATGAGCACATGTAAGAAGGGTTATTTACACATGGCAGAAATTCCAAGTACTTTCACAAGATTGTGTCTAATGAGCTATTGCTCATAAGCAGAAAGAGTTCAAAAGATCATTAAACACATCCTTAATACAATTGATTCAGTGCCCTATGCTGACTGAAAGCAAGTCATTATCAGGATGAGTGAAAACAAACTAGAAAGCATTGTACTGCATGGTTCAAAGCCAGGTCCCTGTATCTGACACCACACATGGAATACCGTTCATCAGACCACAAAATGGCTTGATGTAGCTAGAAATGACAGTGTTGGAACTAGGGTGAGAGACTGACTTACATGCTTGAGTTAAAGAATAGATTTAAAAAGGAAAGAACTTTCATCTGGAACAGGAGTGAGCCCTTTTCTGTAAAGGGCCAGATGGTAAATATTTTAAGCTTTGCAAACCAGATGGTCTCTTTCCCAGACACTCAACTCTACTGTCGTAGCACTAAAGCAGCCATAGACACTACATAAATAAGTGGGCATGGCCATGTTCCAGTAAGACGTTATTTACAAAAGTAAGTAGTGGATTTGACCCAAGAGCTTGTTGACGCCTGATCTAGAAGGGTAAAACAAAGGATGAGTACAGCTGAAGTCTTTCAATTTGGCACCTGATTAAAAAACTTAGATACCAAGAAAAAAATCTCCTAGCTCATGACAATTCCCGTGCTGCTTTCTGAATACACTGATTTGACTATCATTGAAGATATCTTTATTTATTTATTTTTATCTTTTTATCCAAGTATAGTTGATTTACAATGTTGTGTAGTTTCTGGTGTACAGCAAAGTGAGTCAGTTATATTTATAGTTATATATTCTTTTTCAGATTCTTTTCTTTTATAGGTTATCACAAGATATTGAATATAGTTCCCTGTGCTATACAGTAGGTCCTTGTTGTTTATCTATTTTTATATAGTCATGTGTATCTGTTAATCCCAAATTCCTTATTTATCCCTCCCCCCTCTTCCCCTTTGGTAACCATACGTTTCTTTTCTATGTCTGTGAATCTGTTTCTGTTTTGTAAATAAGTTCATTTGTATCATTTTTTAGATTCCACATATAAGTGACATCACATGATATTTGTCTTTGACAAATACCTCACTTAGTATGATAATCTCTAGGTCCATCCATGTTGCTGCAAATGGCATTATTTCACTCTTTCTTATGGCTGAGTAATATCGCATTATATATACATATACACACACACACACAATGTATATACGTGGTATATATATATTTACCACAGAAGATATCTTTTTTTATTTGAACCAAAACTGCTGCCATTTTTACTGATTTTCTGCCCATCTAGAACCTGAGTTGTCTTAGAACTAAAAGAGAACCACAAGTTAAGAACTGCCCCTCTTTTTCTCAATGCCCTGTCTTCTTATCATTCCTCTTGCAGCTGCTTGGGAGATTCTAGGACTAGAACGATAGTACTAGATTGGGAAATGCTATCTTTAATAGAGGTCTCCTCTTTATCTTTTGGGATTCCTACTACCTGTTTCTTTTTTCAAAGATACTTTTTTATTAGCCAAACAAGTACCTACAATCTGTATTTTTAAACTCTATTGACTGAAATTAGTGTTTTTAAGCATTTGATACTAAAATTATGTTGCTTCAAGGCAACTAAATTTAATATTTATAAGTCCATGTCTAGTCCATATAACTAGACATTTTCTATTTTTGTGCTAAAGTTACTCAAACACTTATAAGTTTTATTAATTTCGTAGCATTCTTTTCCCAGATCGTTGAAATATTTATTGTGTATTTTTACGTTTCATGGATTTTTGTTAAAAAAAAACTCCGGTCCTTCGTGTGAGAGAAAGAGCTACACACAGATAGCCATAGGTTCACACGTAGCTCGTACAGTAGAATCACATTTAACTGATTTTATTTCCCGGTCCTAGTTCTCCTGCTCACATGGTTAGCACTCAGGATAGAAGACAGGACCCCAAGAATTAAATGAGTTGCCCAATTTTATGAAACTACTATGAAGGTAAAATATATTTTAGGCAAATAGACTTCCTGTGTGTATGATTCTTATCCTTCTTCTTAAAAAGAAGTTAAATGTTTTCATTAATTTACATCCCCAAACTTTCAAAGATTATGAGATTTAAATGAAAGTGTGTCACTTTCATCTTTCTAAATTCAGAATGCCATCATCTCTAAAATATAAACTGGATTCTTAAGTGACCAAGCTTGATGAAGCAAGATGTATGTTTGAAATCTTTCTAGAGGTTAAGACACCACAATTTCACTTGTGTCTGAACCAACTCCACATAAACAAAGTAAAGTGAAACCCCAGCCTGAGACGCTCTGGCACTGTCTAAAAGTGGGAGAAGGCCACCTTCCTGATCCCAGCCTCCACTTCCTCCCAACCGAGACGAGTGGGCGTTCCAGCCCTGCTGAGATGCCATACACGACCTCTTTCACTGCCTCACTAAGAACTCTGGCTCACCCCTGGCCAAGCTATGATCCACAGACCAAAAGACCACTACGGTTTGGGGAATATCAGTGAACTATGCAAGGAAGTGTCAAAGTTCCAGCTCCCAAACATACACAGTTTCTAACTTAACCTACCGTTTCCTCTAATTATGGTCATCTCCATAGCGGGAACCATGGTGAAATGTTTTAAAACTCTTCAAGTTTCCTAGAATTCACCACTTACACAATATTTGATCTGGTAAAAGGCAACGAAGACTAAAATTAATCTGTAAACACATTCCTAGCAGGGAACAGAAGTCATCCAAAACCTTCAGAGAACACGACTTCAAGTTCTCAAATATAACTAGGTAAATATAACTAGGTAAATTCATCTCTACTTGCCCGTCTGCCCGTTGGTGAACACAAGGCCAGAAAACAAAAGGCACCCAAAAGACAGGTGGTCTAATTAAGAAATAAAAGCAAATGATGCCGTGTGAACAATCAGAAGTTGCAAGATCAATTTATTATTTACTGGGAGATAACTGTAGCCTCTCTCTTCTCCTAGGCAAACTAACGTAACAACATTTAATGGAGCTTGCAGTATAATCAAGAAAGAACTCAGTTTCCCAGGTTTCCAACATTGGACTCTATCCACTAACACCTGTATCAAGACTAATTCTCTTCTGGTAAAAGTGGGAAAAACAAAAACAGACGGTCAAGAGAAACCTGGTATCCTAATCACTTAAGATATCTACTGGTACTACACACCGTCACCTTTTAGAATTGAGTGATGTACTTATTGTATAAAATAATCAACTCCGATTTTAACATAGGAGAATTTCACAAGGACTAATTCAGTGCTTTAGAAATGGGGAATCAAAAATGAATAGAAATTTATATAGATAGGAATTATAATATAGAAATCATATATATGTGTGTGTGTGTGTGTGTGTGTGTGTGTGTGTTACGGCACCACAATTTAAATCCAGTCTCATGTGTCTAGTGATCTGGCACACAGATACTAACATTCAGAAACTATGGATTGAACATTATTATGTGTACAAGTTTACATTAATTAAGGTAACACCTGCTATTATAACAGATAACAGTGATATAAGGCAATAGAAGAAGCATGTTTCTGGTTCATACACTATCCAATACCAGCGTTCCCAGTCAGCAGATAGTTCAAGCTACCTCCTCCTTGAATTTCTGCCCTCCAAAAATGCTTCAGAGTCCTCTCCATTCAGTCAAATGGTGAAGAAGAAGACTATGGAGGAGACATACTTAGTTTTTAGGCACTTCAGCCTAGATGTGAAACATATCACTTTATTTCACTTTTATTCCATTGGCAAGAGCTAGTCACATGGCCACACCCAGGTGCAAGAAAGGCTGGGAAATGTAGTTTCATCTGGGCAGCTGCTTCCCAGCAACTACTCTGAAGAATATGAATCTTCTGTGCACAGCCAGCGGTACCTACCACAATTATTATGGTAGATACTATAAGTACCAAATGTAGTAAGACATAAAGCTAACCATGAAATACGCCTTTGTCTAGATTTTTTTGTACCCGTTAAAATATGGTGAGCAGGGCTTCCCTGGTGGCGCAGTGGTTGAGAATCTGCCTGCTAATGCAGGGGACACGGGTTCGAGCCCTGGTCTGGGAAGATCCCACATGCCACGGAGCAGCTGGGCCCGTGAGCCACAATTGCTGAGCCTGCGCGTCTGGAGCCTGTGCCCCGCAACGGGAGGGGCCGCGATGGAGAAAGGCCCGCGCACCGCGATGAAGAGCGGTCCCCGCACCGCGATGAAGAGTGGCCCCCGCTTGCCGCAACTGGAGAAAGCCCTCGCACGAACCGAAGACCCAATACAGACAAAAATAAATAAATTAATTAATTAAAAAAAGAAAATCCTTAAAAAAAAAAAAAAAAAATATGGTGAGCAATTCACTCAAAATTTAGCTAATCAAGACAACTAATATTTAAGGTCATTATATGTATTAAGTATGAAGCTAACGGTATTAACCCACAATCAGCAATCATGTATTTTGAATTGGTGATTCATAACAGTGTGAGATTAGGAGAGATGTATTAACATTCTCTCACATTGTGTCATGACCATATCATGACACTAGCTGGGTAGCATATGTGGAAAAATAAAGCTTTACATTTTTATTAGATTTGAATCTACTAGAGACAAGATTATTCAGTCTCTTTTGTTTGTTTGTTTTGTTTTGTTTGATTTTTATTTTATATTGGAGTACATTTAACAATGTTGTGTTAGTTTCAGGTGTACAGCAAAGTGATTCAGTTATATGTATACATATATCTATTGTTCTTGAAATTCTTCTCCCCCTTTAGATTGTTACATAATACTGAGCAGAGTTTCCTGTGCTTGCAAAGATTGAATATAATCCTGTATATAGAAGTGACTGCAAGTAGATGCTTCTATTATAATTAACTGAAAAATTAAGATCATAATACTGAATTCATAGATTGTTAAGCATATTAGACGTAACATATACTTTCAAATCTAGTACATTATAGGAGTTCCATGAAAACATATATAATTCCCATTCTTATTGTTATTATTTTGAATAGCTCTCCTTTTAATGAGCAAAGGCAGAAGTTCTGGGCTTACTCTTTGTTACCATAGAAAAGGTAAATTACAAGGAAGTATTTCCTGTGGAAAAAAACAAGCAGTAGGAATTTGTTTAGCATGAAATGGGTGAAAAGAGGAGAGAAATTGGTCACCAACTTTGATTCTTGAATAATTTCATCACATACAAAGTGAAATAAATAGGTTGTTTAAACCAATCTCATCCACAGATGCTTGGAGATGAAGACAAGTGAGTGTGGGAAAGGGAAGTCTAAAAACACCTCCAGATTATGGAGAAGCCTGATGTTCCTAATCTGTTTGGCAACGAAACTGCCTCCTAAAACCACAGGCGGCATTTTCCAGGAAAGAAACAAGCCAACCTTTTCAGTTACTTTGTCCTTGATCTCCTATTCTTGGTGTAACAGAATCTGAAAGAAATTCATGTGACCCATATTGAGAAAATGCTTCTAGAAAACCCATTTTTGGGGAGGTAAGAATATAAAATTCTCAGAACATCAAAGATTGACTTGCTAGAGTCATACGTTGGGAGTGATTTCCCTCCTTTTTTTAAAAAAAAGGTTCTATTTTTATTAATATTATTATAAAAAGTACATTAATTTTTTTATCCATGATTTAAAATATAGCAAAACACACATGATAGCTTACTCAAAAACATGTTGAAGACTCTTCAGCTTTTCACATTACAGATTTTTTGTGTTCAAATCTTCCCTTTCTGGTTTTTAACCTGAACTTCTCTTACAATCTTGATGCCATCTCTATTTCTACAAACTGTTTGCTCTTCCTGTTGTAATATCAATATTTCATTACTCATGGATTTCAAAAAAACATAAAATTGCAGACCTTTAGAGCTGAAACTGACATTAAAAATCATCTCAATTAACTTTATCAAGAAACCTGAGACCCAGACAAGTTAAAGGGTTTGGCCAAAACCCCTTAGAGCAGGAAAGAAGGCCCTGGCTCTTCAAATCCTGCAATAGCATTTTTAAATGTGTATATAAATTGTTCTGAGAACCCAGCAGTTGCTGCAGCTCCCTGGAGCTGATAGTGAATGCAAGTGTTAGCTGCAGTCCCCATAGGTTTAAGCATTATTAGAGCAGCGCTCCTTCATTCACTTGTTGCCCAGACATTTAGTGAGTCCTAGTAGGAAACTGTGGATGCGAACGTGAATTAAGACCCAGGCGCTCCTCGAGGGACTTGACTTATTAGTGTTAGGAAACAAGCGTGGTCGGGCAATGAAGCATCATAGGGGCTGTGCTGGATCGTGCACAGCGTGCCTTAGGTGTACAAAGGTGGGAGTGGTTATTTCTATTTAGGTCAAAAAAGGCTTGATAGGGGATGCCTTTATGCTTGATGTGAACTAAGTCTGGAAAGATGTGAAAGTATTTCACAGGCTGGTGTGAATGGGACTGGAGGGATATTCTAGACATGGGGGTCACGTGCTGTGACAGAGGCACGGGGACTTGAGAGTGCGTGGCACACTGGGGAGCGCCAGGGGGCTGTGTGTGCTTGTCCCGTGGTGTACAAGGAGGGGAGCTGGTGGCAGAGAAGGCTGGAGAGACAGAGGATGCTGGCTCTCAGAGGACCTCATGTCCTATTAAAAAAAATAGCATTCACCTGGCCAGCCTTCTTTGGTTGCAGGAATCACGCCTGAAGTTCTCAGGCCTAATCCATTCTGCCTGATAGCAACTTCTTATACGACCCAGAGGATAAGTTCAATTGGGGGTTTTATGAAAGCAACAGAAAATAATCATCATAAATTATTCAACTTACATAAGAATTATACACATTTATTATAGATTTAAATTTTTTCATTAACTGCATAAACATTTGTTGGCGCGTAAACTGACGAGGGATAAGAATGTCTTAGACCTGACATCTGTTGAGGAATTCGAGCATTAAATAAGGTCAAACTTTAGTCACTGATTATTTTAAATAATGTTTTTTTAAAAACGTAAATGTTATGCCATGGAATAGGGACATTCATGTGAGGTATTCCTTAATTGGAATTGGCAAAACAAACAAAAACTCATAGCCAAGTGTGGCTAGAAAAATACCTGATGTAGCTGGTTCCTCTGTTGTCCAGTTTTTATCCCCTTTCTTCCGATTTTCTTCTGTTTTGTACAGAAATGGTCACTTTTTCATGTCAACCTCATAATGAATTCTCTACCAAAATTTACTCCAACATCGGATTTTAAATAAGAATTCTCATAAACTGATTTCAAAGAATGATCTTCTCCCCTCAAATACATTCTGCAAAATGCCTGCCACTGGCTGCTTAGTGCGGCAACCAGTGACCAGAACTTACAAGGGTCTGCAGCTGCTAGACTTTCTATTTCTACATCTCTTCAGCTTCCCACCTGCCCCTCTCTGGGTCCTCTCTGACCGCAGGCTCCTGGGTTGTTGCCCATGTTGCTGCAGGTGTAGAGTCCCATGCTGCTTTGATTGCTGTTGGATGGGAAGAAACACTTCTTGTTTGATGCCAATCCCAAAACACCCATCCCTTCAACACCAGTGTAGACACAGGGTCTCCACCCTGTGCCTTCTCTGTCCACATCCCACTGAATGTACTGTTTAGCCACGCCCCCTTCACTCCATTGGCTGCACAAGTTCTAAATTTCTTAGTTGATCTTCATGAATAAATGGGTTCCAGGAGGGTAAGAAGGGTGTCATTTTAAGGAAAAAAATCAATAATTTAAGTCCACTTTAAAGAATCTATCATTTAAAGGATGTTAGAATGGCCTCAAAGTTAGTGATGATAATTTAACAAAGAAATACTGCTAGATTCTTGAGTACTGGCAAATAATAGCTATCAATATACGATATATGAACTCAAGCACAGTGCCCGTGCATTATATTGATAAGCAAGAACTATATGCTCAGAATTAGTTGCTATGGATGGAGAGTTGAGTGGTTAATCATTCACAATTTATTGAAGAATTATTTACTCTATAACAATTCTATGGGTCTAAAATGAAACTTTTTTCTTTTGTTTCAAGTGATGTTAATGTTTCTGATAGTAAGACCATTTTTAAGACCATTTTTAAAATTTTGTTGACTAATTTATTGAGCAACGGGATAAAAAGTTTTATGCCATGTCTATTTTGTATTTCTGAAATGTCCTACTTTCATGTCTGAACTTAAAAAAAAAACCTTCTTATCTTCAACCCTTGTTTCCCTCCCTCTAATAAATAATTCCCTGCTTCCCTAGTCTATATATGATGAAATGATGAGTGGTAGGCTTCGTATTAGATATAATTCCCAACTTCTCTATGACAGATTGGCAATGGTACCAAGATCAGCTTTTTTTATCTGAACCTTGACTTAAGGGAAAAAATAATTATTTACAGAGCTGAAAGAGTTGAAACAGTTTATTATACTTAGTAAAATAGAAATATCCAAATAAACTAGAAGTCAGTATAATAAAGTCCACCAAAACAGTTGGACACTTAAATTTTCCTATTATATGAGAATTTTCATGTAACTCGAGAAAAAAGTATGTTCTTTGTGTTTCCACATATCCTCTTATAGTGTCTATATTTTATGATCACAACCCACTCTTCATTCCAGTTTAACAACTAAACTTTTTCCTTTCCACATACAAGATTTAGAAGGCATTTGATCATGTTGACCTGATTTTAACAACCCAGGATTAACCTCATCGAGAATGTAAATAATGTGGAAATGCTACAGATCAAGCCTCTCTGATTCAAATCATTTAACACATTAATTCGGACAGCTGGAAAATCTTACTCGGAAGAAAATGTCAGCAGCATGTTTAATGACGAAAAGCAAGAAGCATGGGCCTCTCCAAAAATCAGAAGGACGCACTATCCATCTCATACTTTACAGAACTGCCTCTATCACAAATCATTTCATCCTGTCATCTCTGAAGCATCCCAGACACGTTCTTTAACCATGAATTCACAAGCCTTTACTCTGAGTGAACCTCGGGATCAGCAACCTCTTGAGCAAGCGTGGGAAACGGGGAAGGAGCCCATGGCGTTCACCTGGGTTTGCTGAAGACAACAAAGCAGAAAAGAATGCTTTGCTTCCCTTGGCCTCTGTGTTCCCTGTTAATGTGTAGCGGCTCATTGTTGGGAAATATTTCCTCACCTGACGTTCCAAGAAAGGGAGGCCCTCACAGTTGTTTTATGGCTCAGTCATTAAACGCATGAACGCTCCGTCCTGCCGGAATCACTGACGGAACCGGACTGTGGTCTGAAGTCCTTCTCGGAAACGCTGCCACCATGTGGCACGTTGGCGCTATGACCGGAAGAGCCCTATAGGTCATGTGGTTCATCTCAACATGGCTGGGGTCCAGCAGCATCTATTCCTATAACTTCCTACGTTCCTATTAAATCACTCCCGCGGGCAAAGGGTAAACCATAGTGAATCCTGTGGAAATCTTGGGGTTTTTTTAGAATATGTGAACTTCCCTCCGCTACACTGACAATCTGGCAAACCGAAGTGGGTTATGTGTTTAAAGGGAAAAAAGCAGTTTTTAAGAGCAGAAATAGGAAATCTGTTTTTGCAACGTTATAACCCGTGTGCTTTGTATTTTATAGAGATAGCTGCCATCTGAATTATTAAAACGTGTGCTTAGAAACACATACAATTTAAAAGTGATACATTTCCTCCCACCAAGTGTCTACAAACCTATGGATTAGTTACGTTAACACTGCAAAAAATTATTCACCCGTATTTATATTAAAAGTAATACTTGGGGGCTTCCCTGGTGGCACAGTGGTTGAGAATCTGCCTGCCAATGCAGGGCACACGGGTTCGAGCCCTGGTTCAGGAAGATCCCACATGCCGCGGAGCAGCTAAGCCCGTGCGCCACAACTACTGAGCCTGCGCTCTAGAGCCCACAAGCCACAACTACTGAGCCTGCGTGTTGCAACTCCTGAAGCCCACGCGCCTAGAGCCCGTGCTCCACAACAAGAGATGCCACCGCAATAAGAAGCCCGCGCACCACAAGGAAGAGTAGCCCCCATTGCTGCAACTACAGAAAGCCCACGCACAGCAACAAAGACCCAACACAGCCAAAAATAAATAAATAAACTTATTTTTTTGAAAAAGCAGTACTTGGTAAATAGGAGTTGACACCTTAGATACAACCAATAATAAATAGGAACATTTAACTTGAATCTCACTTTACACATGATTCTTACAATGGAGGTGTGAGATAAATTAATACTGCAATCTCCATTTCACAACTGAGAAAGGTAGACGAAGAGGCTAAGTAATTTCAAAACAATATTAAATATTTAAAGTGGACTCAGAGCTCTGCAAACCCTAATTTCTGTTCCAATATTCAACCTTCAACTGTAATTTTTTTTCATTCAAACACCTTTTGAATACCCTGTAAAGTTTTTTTTTTTAATATAGAATTTTCTTTTTAATTTTCTTATTAAGTAACCAACTTTATATATC
Organism: Balaenoptera acutorostrata; assembly: GCF_949987535.1. NCBI lineage: Eukaryota > Metazoa > Chordata > Mammalia > Artiodactyla > Balaenopteridae > Balaenoptera > Balaenoptera acutorostrata. Next base: position 9,041,080 of record NC_080068.1, read on the forward strand.
CTGGGAGAAAAATTAGAGAAAGACAATTCAGAAATCTAATCCAGCCCTTCAGAGGTGTGCGAATTATCCTGTCGATGTACACAGTTTAAAAATCTTACATCTGATCTCATTCCAATAACCTATTCCATTTAAAGGTATTACCAATCATGACTACCTGCTCCTCCTAAAAATCTTAGTAATAGTTAACACACATACACTGGTTAAAATAGGCAGGGTATTTGCATATATGTGCCAAGTATTTTTAGTTTTACACATACTAATTCACTTAAACCTCTCAAAACGCCCACGAACTATGCATTTGACAGATGAAAACAGGTATAGATAGGCTAAGTGATTTGCCCAAGGTCTCACAGCTAATCAGTGGCAGAGTGGAACTCAAAGCCACACTCTGGCTCCTGAAGCAGCACTTTCAAGCACTAACCCTGCTCTCGGTCAGAAGCTGCTTTACTTCTGCCGCATTGAGAATAAATTACCTTTCTTCTGTTTTATACAGCAATTAGCAGATCCATCACTTCCAAACAATTCAAACAGGGCGACAAAAATCCACGTCCTTGAAAGGTCAATGTAAATCCAATTTAATGAGCGTGAACCTGGATTTTAATGTTACTAATGCCATTTGTTTAAATGACAGGCTGCTACACACTTGAAATCACAAAACAGAGCTTAAGTGAGAATGGAGGAAGGGTTTCTGAATTCTTTGTATGTATCTGAACAATAGGCTGGTAGCTCTTAAATAAGTATAACTGTGAGGCAAATTTGGTTGCATATATTACCTTCATCTGTTATTTAAACCAAAAGAAACAAAAATCCATTCTATTTCATTTTATTTAAGACTGATTTAGATTATATTTTTATTCTAATCCAGAAATTACAGAGTCTTGGTAAGAACTAGTCATTTCCCTCCTTCCCTTTCTATGGGACGCCCTCGATGCCCTTCCAGGATGCTGAGAGCCAATCCTATACACGAAAAAGCTGGTTAATGATATTGTGCGTAAGTAATGTTTTAACTGCAGAGTAGTCTGTGTGTGTGTGTGTATGTGTGTGTGTGCATGTGTTTGTTTTGTAACCACAAAACCAGAGGGGGAAGTGTAGGAGCAAGTGGGTTGAGCAGTGGCAAAAAACCTCATGACACATCTCTCCGCCCCCTGCGTTGGTGGAGAACGTCTGGAGCAGCCTTTAAATTCTGAGAGGTCCTGGTTGTCAGCAGCAGGGAGAGGAGGCGGCCAGAGTGCAGCACTGAGCACAGACAGAATCAGCACCGCCTGGGACCGGGCTCTTCTCCGCTGCCGCAGACCAAGGTAAGGCTGCAGTTTGCTGCTTGCTTGCTGTCCTATGTATGCACTGTTTCATTTCATGGGGAAGGTCAAGCTGTAAGGGAAAGAGTTGAACAGTAAAAGGTGTTCATCAGACTTAAACGGCCCTAGTCTTCGGAATAAGCATGCCAGATCCAGGGCAGATCTCCTGCAGGAAAGGCAGCCGGCTATTTTGAAAGACAGTCGAATACAAAACTTAAAAAATATTTCCACGCCATCCTCAAAAGAACTGAAAGTACTTCTTGCCATCAGAAAAAAAAAGGAAATGTCTATGCCCCTTTGGAATGATTCTATCTACATCATTTTAAATGGATAGATGATTGTGGAGACATTTAAAAGGAAAATGATTTTTAGTGCTAATGTAAACAAATGATCATGCTAATTATTTAATGATTTGACTTATCTTGTTTTCAAGGAACAAAACCTTTCTGAGTATTTTCACCTCTGTATTTAGCTGTTAAAATTTATCCAAAATACCTGTATGACACAATTTAGACTTACAAATAGGAAAGCTGTTGACTGTTTTCAGTGTTTTTCTTTTTCGTTTCAAATTTCTGGAATACCTTACTTAAATTACTAACTTTAGAGACAGCTTCATTTCACCTAAGTAACACCTTTTAAATAATTTAAGTTGAAAATCACATTTGAAATGCATGCTGGAAAATGGATAAAGCAAGTTTCTTTCACAGTTTTATTTTCTCTCTTTCTCTTTGTGTTTTTCTTCTCTGAAAGATAAATATTCCCATTCCAGCTTATTATTTGAACTCAATTAGTGTTGATCTGTTTTTAGGTTTAGATGGCTGGTGGCATGAGGTAGCAACAGCATAATCTCTGAAACTCTAAATTTTAAAGTTGAATAAATATAGACTTGTAACATTCCTGTCTCCTTGCCTAATAGGAAGAGATGGAGAATAGAGGAGGTGGCATTACAAATACTAACTCAAAACATCATAATATTAAGAAGAAATTTTTTCTCTAAGAAGTAGAGGGTATTTCTACAGAAAATATATATTTATTTGTGACGATTTTGGTAATGTGGTAGCCTAAAAAAGCATCACTGTTTTAACCTAGGAAAAGATCAAATATTTCTTACAAAATATTTTGCAGGAACATTCATTACCATGAGAATTGCAGTGATTTGCTTCTGCCTCTTGGGCATTGCCTCCGCCCTTCCAGTGAGTACAGCTGAATCTTAAAGAAAATTCCTCAAAATAAATGAATTGTGTGTTTCAAGGTGCTAGGAACACATTCACACTGTAATCTTTCTTCACCTTTTCTGTTTCCAAGGTTAAACACACTGATTCTGGCAGCTCTGAGGAAAAGCAGGTGAGCACCTTTTAGGTTTATCATATAGTTAAATTATTTTTTTAACTGCTGCAAGATGTGCTACAAACGTATGGCAATTTTACTTATTTTCATAGTCAAACAAAATAACTTATAAGTATTTACTGAGTGCCTGCTATGGTTCTAGGCCAGTACCAAGCACAGAATTGCTTTTAATTCATATAGTCTCTTAAAACCAAACTAGATTTTTTAATACAATAAAATGATGCTGTAGGCCTATCATTTATGTAAAATGAGTTCTATGAAGTTGTGTGACTTTTTGTTTCCATGAGTCAACATACTGTTCTAGAAGTAAAAAATTCCATCTTTTGCTTTACTTAGTGGCAAGCTAAGTTTAAAATTCACCTCACATATTGGAGAGTTGGCATAACCATAATATTCACAATATCTCCTAAGATATTTGCTAAGAAGCCCATTATAAAAAGAAAGTCTGTTTATGCTGTTTGTATCTATTGTGCTTATCAGATGACTTTAGATCACATTTTTCTAGCCAAACATAAGACCAAACCAAATTCTTTATTATAATTATTCGACCAGCACCATAGATGTACCTGCCCCTCCACAGGGTGAAACCGTGCCAGCCAAACAACAAACGGGCATTGTCCCAAGGAGCTTGGACAAAAAGGCACACAGAGTTCAATTCCAGATAAACAGAATAAAGGCCAACATAGAGCTGCCTGGGGTCAGTGCAGTTAGATTGCTTGATGAAGATGTTAGGAGAAGTATTGCTGCGTGTGTTTGGGTGTGCAAGTGGGTATAAGTAAGTGTGTCTGTCTTCCAAGTGATTTAAGAACACAAGTGTTGAATCACAACAATAAGCCAGAAAATTAACATTTCCAGAGAAAATAGTGATCACACTTTTTGAGGCAACAATTCGTGCCTTTTTAATAGAATAAAATATGGTGCATGAGGCCACGGCAGTCATAAGTGGTTAAATGGTATTTAGGAGATAAGTGAAGAGCTCAGCCTTCTAGAATCCTAGAAATCTAGAGCTAGTAGGAAAAATGGAACGTCTGTAAAGAGACACCCCTGAAGATGACCACCGGTTATCTAGGAGCGATATGATTACTGGGTAGATTTTAGTTTGTTTTTCTTATCTATTTGTTCTTCATATTACTTTTTAAACATTATAAATTTATCTTATAAATACAGATAAAGCCTGTATTACAGGTATCATCAGAATAAAGATGTACGTTCAATGTAATCAATCATAACATTTATCTGTATAATATTTATATAAATATCTATATTTTAAAGAAAAAAAAAAAGGGAAACTTTGAACTCATCTAGACCAGTAGTGCTCACATTTTTTAGTCAAGGAACCCATTCTTTCAGCAAAAACTGTCATAGAAGCCCAATATGAAGCTGCTCTGGTTAGAGCCAACCATGGGGAAACCCAAAGGGCTACGACTGGTTTCCTTCCTGCTCTTCCCCTCCTTTGTGGCTGTGAAGGAATTCTTGGAACCCCCAGGGTAACTTTTCTCCGTGACAGAGATGTGAAGTGATTGCCCTGGGCTGTACAGCCCACCAGATGACACTTAATTCAGAGCAATTTCCACTCCTCTGCACTAGCATATTATTATCATGTTCCAGATAAATGACTTGGCCAAGTGAAAGGCCATTCCATTCATGTCTTTGGCACCTTAAAGCAATAGAACTTTTATGCAATGGTGTTGATATTATATTTCTGCACTGCCCACTGAGGTAGCCGCTAGACACATGTGACTATTGAACACTCGAAATACAGCTAGTGCAACCGAGGAACTAAATTTTTTTTAATTAACTTAAATTTGAATAGCCACGTGTTTCATGGCTAGAGAATGGCATACTGGACAGCACAGCCTTAGAGAGTTTCTCCTTGTTCCGCAGAGACAGGAAACAAGGAAGATCAACACAAATTAAGGGCACCTCTGCTTTAGCTGTGTTTCATCTGAGAGTAATTTCCGCTAACAAACATAGAACAGAAAAGCACAGTGTATCATCAATGTGGACAGCCACTGGATTTGAACCCTGGCTCTGCTACTTACTATCACTTAACTTCATTGTGACTGAGTTTCTCCTGGTCTGTAAAATGGGAGTAATAATAATGATACCTATCCCAGGATGAAATGAATTAGCATTTGTAAATTACTTTGAAAGTGTGCCTGCCTCACGATAAGTGCTATGTAACGGTGTGTTAAATGACTCTACCAGAAAAAATAAATTATGAAAGATACAGCTAAGGCTCTAGTTGACTGAATAATGCATATTATGCTTATCGATCAAGACTGGGGACGTATAGTTGTTTTTTCAGCTTATCACTTAGAGATCCCTGTTTCTTTTTCTTAATAATGACAAATATGCAACTCTTTTTTTGTAGCTTTACAACAAATACCCAGATGCTATAGCCACATGGCTAAAGCCTGACCCATCTCAGAAGCAGACTTTCCTAGCACCACAGGTATTTTTAATTTTAATTAATGCTAAATATTAAAATTCTCACAATTAAAGAACCACCACCACAAAAAATAGCCACCAAGCAGGCCATTTGGGCTTGTTAAATGGATCTTTCCTGCCTGTTGGTAAACGTGAACTTAGGGCACCAATTGATTTGCCATGTTGTCTTCCCGCTTAAGCCATCCACCAATGAGGCTAAAAAATAAGACCTGCTTTGTATGGAAAAGGCTAACTTCTGAATTAAAAAGTTAAGAGAGTATGATGTACACTGATTTGTACCCTTCCTTCTTCAGAATACTGTGTCCTCTGAGGAAACTGCTGACAACAAGCAAGAGGTGAGGTCCCACTTGGAATCCAAGGTCCATCATGTCTGGGAGGGACGAAGGAAGCAACTCCTTCTCCTAGTGGCATTGCCTGGGTTCAATTCTGGCAAAATTCCATTAAAAAATTCTCCAGTAAATGCCCTGTCTATCCACTGGCCTGAAATTCCAGGGGTGCATAACATTCCCTACCCAAAGCCTTGAACTTTCTGAAGACCTGATTAGACTGGGCCAACAGTATGGTGGGCTCTAGGTCAGGGATGGTGGAAGTAGAGCCTTTACTGAGTGGAGTGGAGGTGCGGGTATAGGAGAAATATTATGGGATGGGCTCCTGGTAGCCCGATTTATATTTGTCTCATTTCTCTGAGTGACTCTGCCACCACCATCCAAGGGAACAATAGGAACTAGGAACTTTCTCCTCAAAACCTGCATCTTGAGACCCACCCTCCCTTCCTAACATGAGCTCAGCCAACCATAAAAAAAAAAAAAAAAAAAAAATTTCCTGTCTAAAACTTGCTCACAAAAAACACAAGTATTTACTAAATGTCAGAAATACCAGGTTTCAAATAAGTTTAGTGTGGCAGGAAATGTTTACTAATGTCTGTTGTTTGAAATACTAAGCCTCTTGCAATTTATTTAAGATATTTTGTTGCTGTCATCTAATATCTGGTAAGCATCTAATTAATGCCTACCAAAGCCAAGACTTTGACTCCAGGAACGTTTCCGTTGCTAACATAATGGTTTATTTAATAACTATTCTTTTTATTGGAATTATTAATGTATTTGCTAAGCAAAGGGATAACTTAAATTTGTTTTCCTTAAGATTCTATTTGAAGATGCTAAGAATTTCTAATAAGGAAAGTGAGATAAATGACCCAATATATTTGTAATCAGAAGTGTGATAGACATTAACTGATTAATTGAGCTGCAGTTTATACACATGGATAACAAAGTCGCCTTTTGATTATCCAGGCTAATAGGGAGGAGTTTTAGGTTTGGGGGTAAGCATTGATACATGGATGCTCTGATCTCCTGAGAATTGTCATAGAAAAAAACAATCTCACAATTATGTATCTCTATTTACTGCATTATTGAATTTGGTAAATTAAATAGTGTCTAAAATGAACAAGGAAAAACATGTTATCGATATAAATTTATAACTCATACATTTGGCTTGAAAATAATGTTTATGAAAAAGCAAGAAAAATGCCTCAGAATAGGATTCCATTTATCCTTGTGTTAAAAGGGAAATTGGAAGATGCTCACTTTAGCTCTTAAAAGCCATTGAGTGCTTTGTCGTGAATACAAAGATTCTGAAACTGGGACTTCCCTGGCGGCCTGGTGGTTAAGACTTCGCCTTCCAAGGCAGGGGGTACTGGTTCGATCCCTGGTCAGGGAGCTGGGGTCCCACGTGCCTCATGGCCAAAACACCAAAACATAAAACAGAAGCAATATTGTAACAAATTCAATAAAGACTTAAAAAAAAAAAAAGATTCTGAAACTAAATAAAGATAGTAAAAGGCTAAGGCACCGTAAAGGCTAAAGGAAAATAAAAACCCTTACACCAATTTTTCCGGCCATCTTGATTTTTAGACCCTCCCGAGTAAGTCCAACGAAAGCCCTGAGCACACAGACACTGTGGATGACGAAGACGATGGAGACAGCCAGGACACTGACGCAAATGACTCCAATGACGCTGACCATTCCGACGAGTCTCACCATTCTGATGAATCTGATGAAGTGGTCACTGATTTTCCCACTGACGTTCCAGCAACCTCCGTCTTCACTCCACCTGTCCCGACCGGAGACACATATGACGGCCGAGGTGATAGTGTGGCTTATGGACTGAGGTCGAAATCTAAGAAGTTCCGCAGGTCTGAAGTCCAGGTAAATCCTTGAACAAGACACATGAGATGGTTATGAGTAGAGCCCAGTTCTAGGGAACAAGGGTCTGCATGCTCATTTGTTCATTCATTCAGCAAGTATTATTACTTTATGATCATTGAATACAAAACCTTTTCCCACTTGGTGGTTTTTGTATTAAAGTCCCCATAATTTCTCCCTAATTTTCTCTCAATCACAATGCTATTTTTCCAAATCCTGGTTATAAAGCACTTATTCTATTTGCTTTTTAATTTTTTTTTTATTTATTTATTTTTGGCTGTGTCAGGTCTTTGTTGCTGCGCACGGGCTTTCTCTAGTTGCGGCAAGTGGGAGCTACTCTTTGTTGCAGTGCACAGGCTTCTCATTGCAGTGGCTTCTCTTGTTGTGGAGCACAGGCTCTAGGCACGTGGGCTTCAGTAGTTGTGGCACAGGGACTCAGTAGTTGTGGCTCGCGGGCTCTAGAGCACAGGGTCAGTAGTTGTGGCGCACGGGCTTAGTTGCTCTACGGCATGTGGGATCTTCCCTGCCCAGGGCTCGAACCCGTGTCCCCTGCACTGGCAGGCGGACTCTTCACCACTGTGCCTTCAGGGAAGCCCTCTATTCACCTTTTTAAATTAAAAAAGGATCTGGATTTAGCACATAGCCCTGCCATGTACTAGTCCCTTTACTTTTAACTTTCGATTCATTTTCCCTTTATGTAAAACAGATAATGAGACCTTCCTCATGGGTTTCCTCTCATACAAAATTGATGTACCTATTGAACTAAAGGAGATGACATAATGAAAGGACTTGGTTTGAAAAAACGTAACATGCTAGTATTATTTTTTTGCTTCAGCCAAATTTAGACATTTTTAGAGAATACGTTGGGCTGAAAGTTAGAAAGCAGAAGAAAATTACAGTGTTCCCATCTCTGGCTGTTTATTGAATTCTTCTCCCGTTTGTGCTGTGATTCAGTATCCAGATGCCACAGAGGAGGACGTCACGTCACACGTGGAGAGTGAGGAGGTGGGTGATGCACCCAAGGCCATCCTGGTTGCCCAGCGCCTCCACAGGTCTTCTGACTGGGACAGCCGCGGGAAGGACAGTCAGGAGACGAGTCAGCCGGACGACCGCAGTGTGGAAACCCACAGCCGCGAGCATTCCAAAGAATTCAAGCTGAAGGCCGAGGATGAGAGCAGTGAGCGTTCCGACGTGATTGAGAGTCAGGATAATTCCAAAGTCAGCCATGAGTTACACAGCCAAGAATTCCGTAGCCGGGAAGACAAGCTAGTCCCAGACCTTAAGAGTGAAGAAGACAAACACCTGAAATTTCGCGTTTCTCATGAATTGGATAGTGCCTCTTCCGAGGTCAACTAAAAGGAGAAAAATACAGTTTCCTACTTTGCTTTTAGTAAAAAGAAAAAATACATTATAGCAGAGTGGGACAGAATATGAAATGCTTATTTCTCTGCTTAGTTGGTGAATGTATATGTGTGTGGATCTGGAAACAGATCATGGTTTTGATCATTAGTTTAGTGTGTGACTTCATGGTAACACCCTTGTAAACTAAAAGCTTCAGGGTTTAGCCTATGTTCTTTCCATCTAAGAAATGCAAACCATCACTGCATTTTAATGTTTGCTACCCTTTTATGAAAAGAAGTTTACGTAGAAGCAAAAAAAACTTTTACACACTTAGAGAATATAAAATTTCATGTCACTATGATCTTTTGTTTTTTAAATTAGTTTATATTTTGTTGTGATTATTTTTGTTGGTGTGAATAAATCTTATATCTCGAATGTAATGAGAGTTTGGTGGTGTCAATTGCATTTCTTATTTGATTCCCTACAGTTACCTAGCGATTAATACATGTAATCATTTTAATTAGTGTGCTGGACTTAGCAGACAGCAATCTAAGACCTTCTGGATCAAACATACAGCCCCTGGCTGAGCTAAAGTTCCCAGTCAAGGAAACAGGAGTCAAGTGGAGGTTGATATTCAGCCAGAACTCCTCCAACTATGCAGGGCTCTGTAGGCCACTTCCACTGAGTGAGAGCAAACTTTTTCTAATTTTCAAAAAGCTGATGTAAAAGCTAATGAAAGCTTAGATGCAATCACAAATCAATTTTATTGTTTTTTACCATTCTCCATTAATTTTCTCAGTGAATTTATGCTTTCTTGCCCTTGGATTACAACTTGGTAAGTCCCATAGCTATTCTGATCACTTATAGATAATAAACAAATAGTCCCTTTGTACTGGAAAAAACCTAAAAGCTAATAATCAAAATTTTCAACTCCATTCAAAACTAAAAGTTCTGGAAACCTGAAGTGGAGCAAGTGCCTTATTTCTATGCCTTGCTCCTCTGCTCTTCTTAAGACTAGAAATCTCATTGGAAATCTAAAAATTCTCTATTAAACAACTCTTGGGACAAAAGGGGAAAAATTTTAATTGCAGAATTTCTAAAAAATAGTTATAATGAAAACATAAACTCAATAGAGTACAGTTAAACCAGTGATCACAGAAAATCCATAGCCTTAAATTCTTGCAGCAACAATAAAAGAATGAAAATAAGGATACTGAGCTGCCATCTTAAAAATTAGAAAAGAGCAACAAAGTAAAGCAAAAGAAAGCACAGGGAAGGAAATAATAAAGTTAAAAGTAATAGGGAACAGAAAAAATAGTAGAAATTAATAAATCAAAATGCTGGTTCTTTGTTAAAAAAAAAAAATCAGCACCACAGATAAACCACTAGCTAACCCAATAAAGGAAGAAGGGTAGAAAGCACAAATAAGAAATAAAAACAAGGAGATAACCAAGGACATGAGGAAGTTTTACAAATCAGAAGCAACTTATAATATTTTGCACAACTCAGTACAAGTTAAATGGAAAACCTAGATGAAATAGATTATTTCCTAGGAAAATACAATTTACCAAAATTAACTTTGCTAATCATAGAAAACACAAATAGACAAACTTCTATAGTGGAAAGAGAAAAAGTTATCAAAGAACTAACTATAAAAACTAGACCCGGGGCTTCCCTGGTGGCGCAGTGGTTGAGAGTCTGCCTGCCAATGCAGGGGACACGGGTTTGGGCCCTGGTCTGGGAAGATCCCACATGCCACGGAGCAACTGGGCCCGTGAGCCACAATTACTGAGCCTGCGCGTCTGGAGCCTGTGCTCCGCAACAAGAGAGGCCGCGATGGTGAGAGGCCCGCGCACCGCGATGAAGAGTGGTCCCCACTTGCCACAACTAGAGAAAGCCCTCGCACAGAAACGAAGACCCAACACAGCCATAAATAAATAAATAAATAAAATTAAAAAAAAAAGAAGAACCCTCCTCGAAATGGAGTGATTTTAAAAAAAAAAAAACTAGACCCAAATGATTTTACAGTGGAATTTTATCAAAACTTCAAGGACCAGATAACCCTAATACTATTTAAATTGTAGCAGAAAAAGAAAACTCTCAAATGATCTTTATGAAACAAGTATCACTTTGACACTCAAACCTGGTAATGATTGCAAACACACACACACACACACACACACACACACACACACACGTATAAATCAGTCTCACTCATAAGTAGCAGTGGAAAAATTCTAAATAAACAGAATCTAAAATCAAGTTTAAAGAAGGCATCATAATCAAGGGCGATTTATACCCAAACAATGATGCTTCAATATTGGTAAATTCATTCCTATAATTCACCATATAGTTAGATCTAGGGAGAAAGATGTCAAATGATTAGACTTATAGATGATAAAAAAGAATTTGTATCAGTCAGCTATTCCTGTGAAAATAATGAGTAACAAACACCCTCAATATCTAAGTAGCTTAGGACATCAAATATTTTTCTTTTTCTCCTTCAACAGTCTGTGGGTTTGCAGGGGTGGTTGTACTTCAGGCTGCAGGATGGACTCAGGTCTGCTCCATACGTCTCTCTATCTAGGATCAACTATCCAGGGCATGTCTGTCTTTCTGATGGTAGAGGCAGGAACAGAAGACAGGTGAGCAGAAACATATGATGCTTTGGGCTTAGAACTGACACACTGTCACTTTTGATCAAATCCCATTGTTCAAAGCAAGTCATACACGTAGAAAACAAACTTATGGTTACCAAAGGGGAAAGGGGGGGAGGGCTAAATTAGGAATTTTGGATTAGCAGATACACACTATATAATAGATAAACAACAAAGACTTACTCTATAGTAAAGGGAACTATATTCAATATCTTGTAATAACCTATAATGGAAAAGAATCTGAAAAAGAACATATATATATATATATATATATATATATATATATATATAACTGAATCATCTTGCCATACACCTGCAACATTGTAAATCAACTATACTTCAGTTAAAAAATTAAAGACAAAGCAAGTCATATGATCAAACCCAATATCAATGTGCAGGTTAAGTACAGTCCCCACACAGTGAATCATGAACGAGGAAGGGAAAAAAGAATCGTGAACAAATAATAAAGTGCAATACAGCCCTTGACAAATTTCAACACTCATTCATAATTTCATAAAAATAAAATAAAAATTAAGGGACACTTCCTTGACATGATGAAATATTTTATATCTCAGCCCCAAACCTGCACCATACCTAATGAAGAAACATTACAGGCATTCCCATTAAGATCAAGGACGAAGCAAGTATGTCCTTTCTCTCCACTACTGTATAACATAGGTTTGGAGATATAAGCTAATAATAATAAACATTTAGATGCATAAGAATTGAGAAATAATTAATTTATATCTTTATGTAGATTATATAATACAACACCTAGAAAACAGAGAATCAGTACTAAAAATAAAACTAACCAGTTCTGAAATATAGCATGGTATAAAATTTAGCTAAGAACATATACAGAAAAAGTACTAACGGTGACCATTCAAAAGGTATAATGTCATTTAATATAGAAACAAACAAAATAAAAGATAAAATACTTAACAGGAAATGTGCCAAAACTGTTTTGGCAAACTGTGAAACACTCCTATAGGACAAAAAAGAGGCCTTAAACAAATAGAAACACATTGTTTGTTCTCATATAGGAAAATTCAACATCATAAAGATGTCAATTCTCCCTCAATAATATATAAATGCAATGTGATTCTAAATAAAATAAAAGTAAATTTTTCCCCCTGGAGCGATGCAAGCTAATTCTACAGTTCATATGGGAAAAAAAAAAACATGCAACAATATGAAGGAAAATCCTGAAAAATAAAAGCAATAAGGGAGGATTAGCCCTAACAAATATTCAATCAGACTATAAAGCCTCTCCGATAAAACCACTGTGGTACCAGCAAATAGACTGAACCAAAAAGCAAGTCCTCATTAGACACCAAATCTACTGACACTTTGATCTTGGACTTTCCAGCCTCCAGAACTGTTAGAACGAAATGGTGTTTATAAGGCACCCAGTCTGTAGTAGCCCAAACAGACTAAGACACCACCATCCTCTCGTCATCATTAGTCAAGTGCACTGGGCTTCCACCGTACTTGCTTTTGTTGGCACTTCATCACAATCAGCCATAGGTGACTGCTTTATTAACTGTGTTGTGGCATGCCATCAAACACAAGGATCCCATTTCCCATCGGCAAGCGGCTCAGCACGGTACTCAGATCCGAGGGCATGACCAAGATAATCCCGAAATTGCATTTTTGAACGGTGGTACCATTAAAGACCATCCTCTGTACCGTATCAGTCAAGGTTCAGTGAGAAGACAAGAAACACACCAGTAATTTAAACAGGGAAAATTTAACATAAAGAATGATGAACTAGAAACAGGGGGTTAACCACAGGAGATTAAAAAAAAAAAAAAAAAAGCCTTAACAATACCATAGGATTGAGAGTACTCAAATAAGGAACGATTTGGAGAGAGGCGCCCTCTCCCCCAAACTGAGATCAGACTTCATTAAAGAGTCTAGGGGATGACAGAGCAGTTTGCGGTCCATAGCTGGTGGGCTGAAGTCACCAAACAGGGCACTTCCCACCGGAGTGCCAGTAAACTGAGGCTGGCAAGCAGGAAACTTGACGGTCCACGACTGAGCAGGAAACCGCCTGCCAGGATGCCAGCAAAACCAGCTGTACTGGACGTTCTGCAAGCACGTCACAGCAGCTGTTCTTCAGGAGCAAAAAGAGAGGACACACACCAGCACAAGCAGACCGTCCCCTGCAGTGTCCTTCCAGTGCCCTCTGCTGACAAAGCCTGCCATTGTGCCAGCTGGCAAAGGAAACACGCTTACAGGATCCAACTCCAGTATTACAAAGTGGGACAGAGGCAATGGGCTCTGAGAAGGACAGCAGTAAACTGAGAGCTGTCGCAGGCTCTTGGAGGAAAAGGCTTATTCATGGTCTTGGGCAAAATGAGTTAAAAATTAAGCCTGGGAAGCCTCTTTAATAACAGAAAGCAAGAAAGCATTCAAAGACAAAATGGAATCATATACATGGGGCCAAAGAGCAGACTTGAAGGGAACTTCCATTGGCCAAAACTGGAGTAATTTGAGAGTAAAAAGAATAATGGCAGTAATAGATAATAACAAACTGGATTTCTTAATTCCGTTAGTATATAGTGATACTATAAGAGAGAGCATAAAAGAAAGATCTTCTTTGCAGATGAATGCCAACTTATAATAAATGTAGGAGAAATAATAAAATTACAAAATCATTTTGCAACCCACAGTGTAGTATTGATTCAGGAAATGATCCCTAATGAATGTTAAAATCATTGCACAGAAGGTTATGGCGAACAGGATATTCACCTGGTCTCAGAACACCACTCAACTAATTACTTATTCCAAAGGAAGAAGATGCTTTTAACTAAAGAGATTTAGTAGTCACCCTCTTCATCCAGTAATCAAACAGCTTCACTAATGGGACTATTAGATATGTACCTTCTAATGTGACACAATAAGAAGATGCACCATCACCTATGAAATGCTTTTGTAAAAAATGTTTAACCGATTCAAATCAGAAGAAAACAAACAAATCTAGAAATTGAGCTACTCTGTAATGCAACAGACTTCAACTTTCTGAAAAGTAGGGTTGCCAGATAAAATACAGGACACTCACTTAAATTTGAATTTCAGACGGACAATAAATCATCTTCTAGTGTAAGCATGGGGCATATGATATTAAAAGATGATTCATTGTTTGTCTGACCTTCAAATTAACTGAGCATCCTGAGCGTATTTTTCTTTTCTAAATCTTTCAGTACTACAAAAACAGTCAATGTGATGAGAGAAAAAGGAGGGAGTAGGTGAGGGAGGATACTAGATTAAAAGCTTAAACAGGTATAACCAAGGGCAAAACAGGAGGTTTGATTGACTCCTGGATTAAAAAAGAAATAAAACTACACAACACATTTGAGGAACAATTATGGTAATTTGAATATACACAGTATGTTAGATGATATTATGGAATTATTAATAGTTTTCTTAGGTGAGATCATTGCATTATGTTTATGAAAGTGGATCAGGCTTTATTCTTAAGAGATGTTCAATGAAGTGTTTACAGATACATCTAGCAAAACCTCTCAAAGCAATCTTGAGAAAGAAAAGCAAAGCTGGAGGCATAATTTCCTGATTTCAAACTATTTTATGGTACTGGCATAAAAAGACACAGAGACCAATGGAACGGAACTGGGAGCTGAGAAATAAATATATGGTCAACAAATCTTTGATAAGGGCACCAAGAATACTCAATAGGGAAAGGATAATCTCTTCAGAAAACGATGCTGGGAAAACTGGATGTCCACATGCAAAAGAATGAAATTAGACCCTTATCTTATACCATACACAAAAATTAACTCAAAATGCATCATATAGTGCATTATACAGTGTTGGTGGAAATGTAAACTGGCACAGCCTTTATGAAAAACAGTATGGAGGTTCCTAAAAAATTAAAAATAGAACTACCGTATGAGCCAACAATCCCACTTCTGGATATACATCGAAACGAAAGGAGATCAGTATATCTCAAAGAGATATCTGCACTCTCATGTTCATTGCGTCATTATTCACAATAGCCAAGATATAGAAACTACATAAGTCCATCAACAGATGAATGGATAAAGAAAACGTGGTGTGTGTGTGCACATATATATATATACACACACAATGGAATATTATTCAGTCATTAAAAAACAAGGCAATCCTGCTGTTTGCAATGATATGGATGAACCCAGAGGACATTATGCTAAGTGAAATAAGTCAGACACAGAAAGACAAATACTGTATCATCTCACCTATACGTGGAATCTAAAAAATTCAAACTCATAGAACCAGTCATTTCCAGGGCTGGCTGGGGTGTGGTGGAAATGAGAAGATGTTGGTCAAGGGTACAAACTTTCAGTAATAAGGTGAATAAGTTCTGGAAATCTAATGTACAGCATGGTGATTATAGTTAATAATACTGCATTTACTTGAAATTTGCTAAGAGAGTAGGTCTTAAGTGTTCTCACCATGATACATGCACCTACATAGTTACACAAGGTAATTATGTGAGGTAATGGATGTGTTAATTAACTTGATTATGATAATAATTTCACAATAAATATGTATATTAGATCACCATATTGTACAACTTTTTTTTAAAAAATCGCATCATACAACCCAATTATGTACAATTTTTATTTGTAAATCATATTGCGATAATGCTGGAAAAAATAAATGTAAATAGATGAAGCCCCTCTGTTCAAAGACAGATTCATATAATGATAAAAATAATAACAATAATAATAAATAATAATAATACATCCTACAACGTTTTTGTTTCTTTTTGTTTTATGTGTTTCCCTTATAAACAGATTAAATTTTTTTTAAAGAATTGCAATAGTACTGTCAAAGGAGTAGAATTAAAAAGCAAATAGCCTGCAATGTAGCTATGAGTCTATTCTATACTGTTAAAGGTCCAATAAACATAACTATTATGAGCCATTACACGCCAAATAACAGGGCAACAAAATGTTACATAGCAAAAACTATTACAATCACAAAAAATAATTGATGAAAACATAATAATAGGAAAACCTAGATGACCTTGGGTATGATGATGACTTCTTAGATAAGATACCAAAGGTGTGATCCATGAAAGAAAGAATTTGTAAGCTGGACTTCATTAAAATTTAAAAGTTCTGCTCTGCAAATGACAATGTCAAAAGAATGAGAAGACAACATACAGACTGGGAGAAAATATTTTAAAAGACACATTTGATAAAAGACTGTTATCCAAAACATAAAAGGAATTCTTAAAACTCAACAATAGGAAGATAAACAACATGGTTAAAAAATGGACCAAAGATTTTTTGATGATGGCCATTCTGACCGGTGTGAGATGATATTTCATTGTAGTTTTGATTTGCATTTCTCTAATGATTAATGATGTTGAGCATTCTTTCATGTGTTTGTTGGCAATCTGTATATCTTCTTTGGAGAAATGTCTATTTAGGTCTTCTGCCCATTTTTGGATTGGGTTGTTTGTTTTTTTGTAATTGAGCTGCATGAGCTGCTTGTAAATCTTGGAGATTAATCCTTTGTCAGTTGCTTCATTTGCAAATATTTTCTCCCATTCTGAGGGTTGTCTTTTGGTCTTGTTTATGGTTTCCTTTGCTGTGCAAAAGCTTTTAAGTTTCATTAGGTCCCATTTGTTTATTTTTGTTTTTATTTCCATTTCTCTAGGAGGATACAGCCACTATGGAGAACAGTACGGAGGTTCCTTAAAAAACTAAAAATAGAACTACCATACGACCCAGCAATCCCACTACTGGGCATATACCCTGAGAAAACCATAATTCAAAAAGAGTCATGTACCAAAATGTTCATTGCAGCTCTATTTACAATAGCCAGGACATGGAAGCAACCTAAGTGTCCATCATCAGATGAATGGATAAAGAAGATGTGGCAATGTATACAATGGAATATTACTCAGCCATAAAAAGAAACAAAATTGAGATATTTGTAGTGAGGTGGATGGACCTAGAGTCTGTCATACAGAGTGAAGTAAGTCAGAAAGAGAAAAACAAATATCGTATGCTAACACATATATATGGAATCTAAGAAAAAAAAAAAAAAGGTCATGAAGAACCTAGGGGCAAGACGGGAATAAAGACACAGACCTACTAGAGAATGGACTTGAGGATACAGGGAGGGGGAAGGGTAAGCTGTGACAAAGTGAAATAGTGGCATGGACATATATACACTACCAAATGTAAAATAGATAGCTAGTGGGAAGCAGCCGCATAGCACAGGGAGATCAGCTCGGTGCTCTGTGACCACCTAGAGGGGTGGGATAGGGAGGGTGGGAGGGAGACGCAAGAGGGAGGGGATATGGGGATATATGTATATGTATAACTGATTCACTTTGTTATAAAGCAGAAACTAACACACCATTGTAAAGCAATTATACTCCAATAAAGATGTTAAAAAAAAAAAATGGACCAAAGACCTTAACAGACACCTTACCAAATAAGCATATAAAAAACCTCCACATCGTATGTCATCAGGGAAATGTAAATTAGAACAGTGAGATAACACTACACACCTATTAGAATGGCCAAAACCCAGTACACGGACGACATCAAATGCTGGCTAGGATCACTGCTGGTGGTGATGCAAAACGGTACAGCCACTTTGGAAGACAGTTTGGTAGTTTCTTACAAAACTAAACATACTCTTACCACAGGATACAGCAACTTACCCAAAAGAGTTGAAAACATAACCACACAAAAACCTGCACATGGATGTTTATAGCAACTTGATTCATTATTGCCAAAACTTGGAAGCAATCAAGGTATCAGTGGGTGAATGGCTGAATAAACTGTTGTATATCCAGACAACAGAATTTTATGCAGCACTGAAAAGGAATGAGTTCTCAGTCTATGAAAAGACATGGAGAAAACTTTAAAGCATACTACTAAGTGAAAGAAGCCACTCTGAAAAGGCTACATACTGTATGACTCCACTAGATGACATTCTGGAAAGAGTAAAACTATGCAGACAGTAAAAAGATCTGTGGTTGCTGGGAGCTAGGGGGTGAGGGAGGGATGAATAAGCGCAGCTCAGAGAATGTTTACCGCAGAGAAACTATTCCGTATACACTGTAATAATGGATATGTGTCATTATACACTTGTCCAAAACCATAGAATGTACAACGCCAAAAGTGAACGCTAATATAGACTATAGATTTTAAGTGGTAATATTGTGTCAACGTAGGCTCATCAATTGTAATAAATGTCCCACTCTGATCTGGATGCTAATAGTAGGGGAAGCTATGCTTATGTGGAGGCAAGCGATATCTGGCAAATCTTTGTATTTTCTTCTCAACTTTGTTGTGAAACTAAAACTGATCTAAAGCAAAGTCTTTAAATAAGGGGGAAAGAATATAATAAAGTAAAAAATTTTAACATATCACTTAGATTCACTTAGGAAATAGATGACATACTCAACAGACTATTTTGACCAAAAGTTAGAGCAAACAAGCTTTTATTCTAGGCTAATTCAGCCTCACTACTGAGGCATTACCCTTCTGAGGTTTCTACTCAACACCCCATGTATTGCAAGGTTTCTCTGCTTTGGATGTTTGAAGAATTTTAAAAATTCCCCCTCTATGAGAGCATCAAGAATGTTTCCACCTGCTCCTTTCTGGTAATTCTTCCTCTTGCCTCAGGCAGATTCTTCAAATGCTTTGAAGACTCAAGGGCAAAACCCTGGAGATCTCTGGAGCTCTTTCTCTGTGTGGCTCTCTCCTCTCTGGTACTCTGTGAATTCCATCCACCTTGGCTTCCCCAAATTCTCAGCTTACTCTGTCTTCTCAACTAAGGGAGACTGCAGAGCAGCCTGGAATCACTCTCTAGGGAATTACTGGAGAAACCATAGGACTCACGTTGTTTGTTTATCTTCTTTCAAGGATTACTATTCATCACTGCCCGTTGTCCAATGTTTGAAACCATTCATCATAAATTTTGACTAGTTTCTTATTTGTTTAAGGTAAGTGGGTAAATATGTTTCTGTTGCTCCATCAGGGCCAGGAACAGAAATCCTTTAAAAATAATTTTAACTTTAAAAAAAGGAATGAAAAAGATCAAATAAAATATATGACCACGCGGAAATGAAAAGTGAGCTGGCATAATTCATGAAAGGAATTAAGGATTTAAAATAAATAATTAGGGAAATGAAAGCCACATGTAAAACTACAAAAATATGAAAAGTACAGTAACATGGGGGACATGATTTGTAAAAATCCTATTAAAAACAAAACCAGAAAATGACAGAAACCATTAGAAAGAGGATAATGCAGAAATTAAACAGTAGCTCCAACATATGCATTATTGGTATTCTTGGATTAAGGGAACAAAACAAATGAAACAGAATATTTCAAAATTATAAAAGTAGAAAGCTTTTCTAAAATAAATGAAAATTTTAATTTACTGATTCAACCTGTACAGTATTTCCCAGAAAAACAATTATGCAGAATGATCGACCCAAATGTGTACTCTTTAAAAAACTCACTAAACAGGTAACTTTTGGACAGAAAAATTAAGTCACCTGCTAGGGCTGAGAGAAAAAAAAATGTGGGTTTAATCAGACCTCCTACTTCTCCATAGCAACACTTAATGGCAGAGGAAGGTGGAGAAATGTTTCCAGAATGCTGAAAACAAGAAAAAAAAGATTGAGCCAAAAATATTGTGCCCAGCCCATTTGTTTTATGTTTATGGCAACAGAAAGGCATTCTCAATTTTGTACATATTCTGGGAACAATGAGGCTTTAATGCGTCCGCCTTAAAAAAAAAAAAAATCCAACAAAAAAAGAACTGCTTGATAAAAAATGTATCCCAAAAAACTAAACCGAGAGAAGGAACTCAAGGAAAGGGAACGCATATTTAAAAAGTACTGGTAATGAGTACTGAATACACTTAAATGTATAAAATAAATATTATCTTTATTATTTTAGGGAAAAAAATGAAAGTTTATAGACTTCGGCTACATAAAAGTTATTGTTAATTTTAAAAAGTGTTGGTGGAGAGTATACATTTGCTAATGTCCTTATCGTTCAGAAGAAGAGTCAAAGGTTACTGAAAAAAAATTGATGAATTAATAAAATAATTGCTTGATTCATTTAAAGAATTGATGATTGACATTAAAATTTACATTTGTAAGTAATTTCAAAATATCATTCAGACAGAAACCCAACATAGCTCACTAATGCTCTATGATCAACTGATGAGCTATAGCCCTTTATGGGTCATACCCAAGTAGGGACCGGAACCAGAGAGTCATTCAATACAATTAAACCATTAAAATTTGCAAAGTTAAAAGCTCTTCTGTAGCCTGTGAGGAAGAGTGAGGGAAGCTACTGTAACCAAAGCAGGAAGGTATGACTGAAAGGTTAAGCACATAAATCAAAGGAACAGAACAGATCATCTAGAAATAAACACTCATATACGCTCAACTGATTCTCAATAATGGTGCAAAGGTGATTCGGTAGAGAAAGGATAGTCTTTTCAACTAATAGTGCTGCAACAATTGGATATCCATATGCAAAAAAAAAAAAAAAAAAACGAGCACCCTCTATTCATACCTCACACCATAAACAAAAATTATCTTTAAACGGATTATGTGCTGAAATGTAAAACCTGAAATTATAAAACTTCTAGAAGAAAATATAGGAGAAAATGTGCATGGCCTTAAGTGAAGCAAAGATTTCTTACATATGATACCAAATGTACAATCCATAGAAAAAAATTCACAAATTGGACATTATCAAAATTATGAACTTATGCTATTAAAAAATACTGTAAGAATGAAAAGACATCTTTAAAAGGTCCTTTGGAATGGTATTTATAGTAAAGATGTCAAAGACACTAAGAAAGAAAAGTAGGGTTCGGCATCCCCCCAAATCTCTAATCTCCTAACACTTGCAGAGTGGGTTAGCCTACTAGCCGCCCTATATGCCCTATTTAGCCCACTTAGCTCAGACGAGAGGCCCCAACTGTGTGTTCATATAGCATCTTACGCATATCATTAACACAACTCTTACCAGTCTGTATGATCCGCTTCTATTCAAATCTATTAGTACTATTCCAGTTGCAAGAGACAGAAACCCAAACTTAAAATAAATTAATCAAAAGAGAAATTCTTGGCTATCGAAGTCCAGGGTGAGATCTAACTTCAATTAGTGCTGGTTTCAGGGACTCAGATGATGTCATCAGAACCTGGTCATTCTCCATCTCCTAGGACCCACCTAGGAGCTAGACTCCAAAATGATAACAACAAAAACAACAACAACAAAAACCTTCCCAGTTGAGTGTCATACAGCACTCACTGGGTAATTGCTTTATCTGTGTACAGCTTGTACTTGCAAGCTAATTATAAGGGCCTTGAAGGCAAAGACAACTTCTTTTGCGCCCTAATCATATCTAAGATTATGCTAGATGGTTATGAAGCAGACATTCTGTAAAGTCTGGTAGATCTGGGAAAGCTGTAAGCATCGTCCTTGTTGGCATCAAAAGGCTTTGGAAAAAATTCTGACATCCTTTTGGAAATCTGGGCTAGTGAAAGTAGAGTTGTATTCAAAATTTTTGAACAACTACACCCAAATGGTAATAATGAATAAGTTTGAGTTGGTAAAGAGAAAAGCCTCACACAATATTCCAAAGAGCTCTATTCTTGGCCCTATATTATTCAAAATTCTTTTGAATGTGGATAAAGACATATCTCTGCATCTGACAAAACTAGAATATGGCAAATTATAAAAATGTATTTTACAATGCTCTTGAATAGCATGGCCACCCAAACATTATCACTCATTCAATTTTGGTATTCTTCCAGTCTTCACATTATACGTATTTTCATGCATATATATTGTTGGCTTCCATTATTCCCCTAGCATAAACATTTTGGCTGCCAACTTGTCTAGACTTACATCCTTACAACTCCAAATCTGGTGGGAAGAAAAGCTTTTCTTTTCCAAGAACTCAAAAAAAAAAAAAAAAAAAAAATTCTGTTCTGATTTCCATTGAATAGAACCAGCTCCCATGCCTGTTCTTAAATACCATTCCCAGGTGTCAAGGGGACATGATACTCAAAATTGTTGGCCAAGCCTGAGATCCACACCCACCACTTGGGAGCTTAGCAGTGGTGTGAGCCACATGGGAGGCAATCAGGGACTCAGAACGGAGAGGGTTGTTTCCCGAGAAAATTTGATTACCGTTATAATAAGAAAGGGAAATGGCTGCTGGTCTGCTAAACTACAAACGAAATGAGGCAGGGTCTCTGCTCTCCAGGAGCTTCCAGCCCTACTCAGGAAGACTATGTCAACAGACATTTTCAATATAAGGTGGTAAATGTCGTGATAAAGGTTTGCAAGGTAGAAGGCAAGCAAATTCAAGCAGGGGGATATTTAAAGTGGATGACCAGCAAAGACCTATTGTACGGCACAGGGAACTCTCCTCAATATTATGCAACAACCTAAATGGGAAAGGAATTTGAAAAAGAATAGATACATGTATATGTAGAACCGAATCACTTTGCTGTGTACCTGAAACTAACACAACATTGTTAATCAACTATACTCCAATGTAAAATAAAAAGTTAAAAAAAAAAAGAACAAAAAAATTCAAGCAGGGGGGCCAGGGTTGTGGCTAAGGAAGTTTCCAAAAGGAAATGATGCCTGAGTCTAGAAAGATTCATAAGTCTTTTCAATGTAGAAGAGAGCTTGGGAGTGATGTAAAAATGTTTCCAGGCACCCTTTTTTGTTTTTGTTTTTTACTGAGGTATTGTTAATTTACAATATTATATTAATTTCCGGTGTAAGTGGCATTGTTGACTTATAAGACTTGATCCCCTTGAAGGTAGGAGTTATGTCTTATCTTTGCCTCGCCAGAATTCCACATGGTACCTGGCGTCTAGTGGATATTCTATACGTGTTTGATGAATTTGTTAATATTCCCTCATTATGTCTTCAACGAAAATTCTGCAGGAATTTGTAAAGTTGGTATTTAACCATATTATTCAGAGAAGAAAACTGAGAGAGATTAGATCATCAAAAATCACAGTGCCAACCAACGATGGCTCCAAGGTTACCCCCACAGAGGCAGGGACATATCCAAACCAAACTCCAGACATTTAGAGGAATACCACAAATCCCAGCCTTGCATTATTAGAGCAGTGAAGTGAGAAATAAAGTAAACATTTTAGTATGGTTGGCAGTTCTTATAAATCCCCAAACACCAAATTTTCTTCTGATTTCAGATGTCAAGTGATTAAAAACTTATTTTACAATGTTCTTGAATAAATAAGGGCTGAGAAAAAAATGGAGAGAGAAACGTGTTTGTTTGGGTGGGTTGCTAAGCAACACCACACATGCCAGAGGCTCCTTTTGGATTTCCTTTTGAAGGTGGAATCTGTGGGACCAATGGGTACTTCAGCTTGCGTCTGCTTCATCAGTTCAAACTGGAAAATAAAAGCAAAACAGGAAACAAACAGTTTAAATTAACAGTTTACTATTAAATTAGGCTAGACTGTTTTTAAAGTTGCCTTTTAAATGACTTCTCTGAGTGTCCTCAGTGGCACTAACACTAATAGGTGAGGTTTTTATAAGTGTGTCCCCAGAAGAATCAACCACACAGATGAAACAAAACCAAATAGTATCCAAGCTATATTATCTACCCCACACAGTATTTCAGGCCCTATAGATTACTGAAATTTGTAATATGGCAATAGGAGGTAGCAACCAGATGAAGAAAAATATGAGTTTGTGTATCTCACTTATTTAATAAGGGATAACTTCTTATGAGAAATAGAGTTTACGATGGGTACTAAAGGAAGGAATTCTGTGGGAAGGGAGAGAAATTTACAACCTCAGGGCCTGCTTGAGCAAAAGCTAGGCGCTCTGAAGGGGCAAAAAAAGTCAAGGTAAAAGCAGGAAAGAGAATATTGGTAAGCCAGAAAGAATGAATAAATATTTGAGCAGGAAATATATTGGACAGCTGGGGAAGGGTTTATGAAGACTAAGACTGAAATTAGTAGAGAAACTCCTACAATGTAGGATTTAAAGACACTGTGGATCAAACACTATCCAAGTCATATTACACAAATATTGCTGTGCATTTTAAAAAAGCATATTTCTTTCAATGATTTGTGATTTGAGTTTCAGGTAAGCACACATCTAAATCTGAACTATGTATGTGCGGACACATTTTCAATCAATCTGCATTCTTTGAGGGATGGGGTATAGTCTTAGAAAGAATATTTCAGATTTTGTTTTAAATAATTGACACTACAGAAAGGGGGCATGTTATTATCATTAATTACAGAATAAAGTCTGTACTCCTAACCATGCATCTGAGGCCTTCCATGATCTGGCCTGCCTACCTGTGCGTCCCACGCCAGCCAAGGCAAGGGCAGTCTCTCCTCTCAACCCCTCCCATGCTGAAAACCTTCTCTACTGACTTGACACTAAATTATATTCTCCCATCTATTGTTATTTACACTCAGTGTGTGTATCTCTCCCTTGAGATTATAACTCCCTGAAGGATGTGTCCAAATAGTATTTTGTTTTGTATATTCTGACTAAAATAATAATGTTATTTACTATGCATAGTAAATGCACAGAATTTGAACTGAATACGTAGATAGCACTTGAATGAATTTGTTTATTATTCCTTGATATTATTGTTTTTCCATTCAGTCTCCTCCTTATGTCTCTGGACTCTAGGCCTGCTAGCAGAAAACAGGAAGAACAAACAAGAAATGAATAAGCAGAAATCTATTGTCTTCTAAACCTTGAACTCTGAAAAAATCAAAATATCCTTGGGAGACAAATATCGCAAAACTAAAAACAGCATTTTGAGCAGGGAACGTAATAGCTTCAAGTGGGCATAAGCTGTTCCAAGGGTCCTTGGAGCCCGGAGGAGAAATGGTGGTATGCAAAAGTTCAAAAGACCTCTACATGAAGAATTAGGAACCCCTGTCATAGCCAGAGGTCTAGCTGTGTGCCTTAGAATGACTGTACCTGACTAGATTCATTCATTTCCCCAACCAATCCGCGGGGAATGCAAGCTCTTTAATGGCAGGGCTTTTCACTAGTGTCATTGCTTGCACTCTGTCCTGGCGTTGTGCCTGGCTCCTAGTAGGTGCTCAATAAATATTTGTTATAGAATCCTCTGTCTTGGTCATGGAGTGTCCATCCTCAAGAAGCTCACAGTCTGGTTAGGACAAAGACTTCCAAATATGCAATTATAATAGATGAAAATACTTATCCTAATTAAGCTACAAGAGCTCCTAATGCTAACACTTGAGCATTTACCACGTGCCAGGCAGTGTTCCCCATGCCTTACATGTATTAATGTACCTAATCTTCACAACAGCCCTGTGAGGTGAACACTATTATGATTTCCATCTTCCGGCACAACGAGGTAAAGCCACTTGCCCAAGGTCACACAGCTAGGAAGTGGCAGGGCAGGAACTGAACCAGGGTTCAGAAGTAGCACAGTGTAGGCACAAGACAAAGAGTTAGTCTGACTCAAGACCACTGAAGCTTCTTCTAGGCCTGGGACTGCAGAAGATGGTACCACTGGTGACAATGAAGCCCTAGGAATACGAGGGAAACGTTTCATGAAACCCCATCCATTTGGAACGCACTGGTGCTTCTCAAACTTAGGCTGCTCCAGAATCCTCAGAGAAGATTCAGAATTGCAGGCCTGAAATCCTGCAGTTTCTGAATCCATCAGGTTGGAGTGGGGACGTGGAATGTGGATTTTTAACAAGTGCCACACTGATGTTGAGAATCATGTTTTAAAAATACTAAACTTGGGGCTTCCCTGGTGACGCAGTGGTTGAGAATCTGCCTGCCAATGCAGGGGACACGGGTTCGAGCCCTGGTCTGGGAAGATCCCACATGCCGCGGAGCAACTAAGCCCGTGAGCCACAACTACTGAGCCTGCGCGTCTGGAGCCTGTGCTCCACAACAAGAGAGGCCGCGATAGTGAGAGGCCCGCGCACCGCGATGAAGAGTGGTCCCCGCTTGCCGCAACTAGAGAAAGCCCTCGCGCAGAAACGAAGACCCAACACAGCCATAAATAAATAAATAAATAAATAAATAAATAAATAAATAAATAAATAAATAAAAATAAAATACTAAACTAGACCTATTCTCCAGCAGAACACTTTGGCTGAGATTCTGCTCTTTTTTTTCAGGCCTGGCTCTCCTCTGGCCAGGTGTCTGTTGGCAATCCTCTGAAGATGCAATCTGGCAGTGCTCTGTTGGGGGACCCGGCATCTGTAGAGGTTCCTCAGACGGCAGACATCGCAGCTCTTACCCAGGACAGTTATTTCCCGTTTATTTGTCTGTCTCCTCTTGAGGGCAGGGGCTGTGTCATACCGTGCTCTACATGCCAGCTCCTAATTCAGTGTGCAGGAAATGTCTTCTGAAGGACACCTGATGGATTGCATGAGCCCTGCCCTTGAGAAGCTCATAGTTCTGTGAAGGACACAGATACCTGAATAGATACACTACAGGATTAGGTGGTAGGTGGCCGTGATTACCTAAATACGGGTAGCATGCTGTGAGGGCACAGGGAAGCAGCAAAGGGCGCTGTACAGGCGGGAAACCATGCTAGAAAAGCAGATTGGGAGCTGTAACGGGCTGAATTGTGTCCCCCTCAGAAGTTCACATGTTCAAGTCTAACGCCACCCCTCCAACCAGAGTACCTCAGAATGTGACTGTATTCGGAGACTGGGTCTTTCAAAAGGTAATTCAGTTAAAACGCGATCATTAGAGTAGGCCCTAGTCCAATCTGACGGGTGTCCTCAGAAGAAGAGGAAATTGAGGCATAGACACATACAGAAGGTCGACCATGTGAGGACACAGGGAGAAGACGGCCGCCTACAAGCCAAGGAGGGAGACCTCGGAAGAAACCAACCCTGCCAACACCTTGATCTTAGACTTCCAGCCTCTAGAACTGTGAGAAAATAAACGTCTGTCGTTCGAGACAACCCAGTCTGTGGTACTTTGTTACGACAGCCCTAGCAAAAAAAAAATATAGGAGCAGATTATGAAAATTTACCAAGCCAAACTACAGAAATTAAATTTTACCCTTTAAGCTGTCAGAAGCCTCCACGGGTGTCTGAACATCAGTGTGACACGAGCAGGTTTGGTTCCGAACACAATTTGGAAACAGCGGGTACCCGGAAGTGAAGAATGATGGTGGAGTTGACAGGTCCATTGTTCCAAGGCAGAATAAGACAAGCCGTTAAGGGCCCTGGACTGAATCATTGACGAGGGGAATGAAGAACAGAGGTCCTAATCAGAGAGACCTTTGTGGGGCTAAAAGTAACACAATTTGGGGGAAATGAGGCGTTGGAGGCGAAGCGCAGACAGCTGTGCTTATCATGAAGAAGTGTACTTTGGGGAGTGAGGATGCCTCAGATCTCAACCGGGGATACAGGAGGTGAAGCAGGCTTAAAAGCAGAAGGGAAAAGATAATAAACTTCCCTTGGGATGGGTGAGGTTCGAGACAACTGCAGAGCGTCGAGCTGGACGTGCTCTGGAGAGCGGGAATAAAGCTCTGGACCTGGAGCCTGAGGCGGGGTTCCGGGACTCACAGACGGTGCGGTGGTGGGAAGGGGGCGGTCGAGCTCTGCGGAGCGTCAGCGATCCAAGAGCCCCGCGGCCGAACCCTCGGGGTCCCCGCAACGCGTGGACAGAGGAGCCAACCAGAGAGTCAGGAAACCCTCCAAAACGCAGCAGGCTTGGGGCGGGGGGGTGAGCGCGCCCGAGGCCAAGGAAGTCAGCGCTAGGACTCTGTTGGGAGTTTGCTGGTAGTTTCCAGACGGAGGAAAGATTTTTGCTCCTGCTGCAGAGTGGCTCGGGCTGGGTCTCGCTTGCTCACGCCGTCGCATAAAGGGGTTTCCCTCTCTCCCTGGCCCGCGGTCAACCGAGGCAGAAGCGGCTGGCGGCTAGCAGGGACCCAAGCACTCTCTCGGGGTCGCGCACGCAGTGCCAGCTCCGGAAGCCCTTCCCCCCGGACGGAACGGGGGCGCCCGGGCTCCGGCTGCACTCGGGACACGGGCCCAGGCGCCGCTCGCCCAGCGCGCCGGCCGCGGGGGCGGCTGCCTCGCGCCTCCCCCTGCAGCGCGCCGCGGCCGCTGGGCGAGGCGAGGCGAGGCGAGGCAAGGCGGGGGGAGGCGGGCCGAGGGGGCGGGCGAGGGACGCGGGACTCTGGGGAGCTCGGGGGCGGAGAGCAGGAGGCGGCGGGCCCCGGGAAGAAAGGAACATGGCTCCTGCGGCGGACAGCGCCGAGCGCGGCACGGGGCGACGGCGCGCCGGGCGCCAGTGACCGCGATGGTGAACTCGAGCCGCGTGCAGCCGCAGCAGCCCGGGGACGCGAAGCGGACGCCGCCGCCCCGAGCGGCGGGCCCGGGCCGGCTGATGGCGGGCGGGCGGGCCGCGGGCGCCGGCCTCGCCGGCCCGGGCGGCCTCCGCGAGCAGAGGGGCCTGGAGATCGAGATGGAGCGCATCCGGCAGGCGGCCGCGCGGGACCCCCCGGCCGGAGCCTCGGCCTCCCCATCTCCTCCGCTCTCGTCGTGCTCGCGGCAGGCGTGGAGCCGCGACAACCCGGGCTTCGAGGCCGAGGAGGAGGAGGAGGAAGAGGAGGTGGAGGGAGAAGAAGGGGGAATGGTGGTGGAGATGGACGTAGAGTGGCGCCCGGGCAGCCGGAGGTCGGTCGCCTCCTCGGCCGTGAGCTCAGTGGGCGCCCGGGGCCGGGGGCTGGGGGGCTACCACGGCGCGGGCCCTCCGAACGGGAGGCGGCGCCAGCGAGAGGACCAGGGCCCGCCGAGCCCCAGCCCGGCCGGCGGCGGCGGCGGCGGCGGGGACCCGCTGCATCGCCACCTCCCCCTGGACGGGCAGCTGCCCCGAGTGGCCTGGGCCGAGAGGCTGGTTCGCGGGCTGCGAGGTAAGAGCGCGACCCTCGGCGGCTGATGCACAAACCAGAAGTGCGGGCGCCGCCGGAGCCATCGCCCGCGGAGGGCAGCTCTCCGGGGCTCCCGCTCGCGTTCCCATTGCGTCCCCGCCTCCCTAGGAAGCGTCTTCCGCACCTCTGCTAATTCCGTTCTATTTCCGGTACCCAGCACGGAATTCCACTGCGCCCTTGTTGGTGCAAATTTATTGGATACCTCCTTCTTCTAAAAGATGTGTCAGCTTATGTTTACCTTTGGAAATAAGTGAAAGCCGTATTAGAGCGAGGGGGTACATCTGGAGACTTTTTTTTTTTCCTTGTAGGGAAAAAAATATTCTAAGGCAACTAATGGTGGTTGCAACTGCATATTTGCGAATTTCACTAAATAAAAACGAAACTTCTGTGCTAGTACCCATGATCTTTCACTGTCCTGGATGCCCTATTGCCTCTTACTCCTTTCCGGAAAGGGTACGCAGTACAGTGTCCTAGCTGTGGAGGGAGTGTCATTGGACAGTCATTGATGTTGTTTTGGCGGTGTCTGGTTGTTTGGGGGAGAGGGAGCTGTTAAGAACACCACGAATAGAATAAAATGTCTAAGAAAACAGTTGTTCGGCCATTTCTAAGTCTAGGTATTTTGCTAAAACAGTTGCAAAGGAAATGCTAATGTCGTTTAAAAAACTTGAAAGTATGTTTTTAAATAACTAAGTTAATGTTCTTTGAAATTCCAATGAGACAGTGAGGTCATCAGATACCAGCTGTGTGGAAATGTGTCAGAGTTCGGTGCACCCAGCTCTCCAAAAGGCAGGAAAGGAATTTTCAAAATTGCCAGTACCTATTAAGAGGACACAAATTTTCCAAGAGCAAATGGGATCCTGTTTTTGCAAAGTTTTGTCAGAGGCATCTTTGGAAAAGAGTTGAATTGGCTCTTGCCATCCAAGTGACTTTAACCTCTACTTTTAGGAGTTTTCCATTCTCAGTTCTTTTGAAAATTTCCCTTCCCTTCTCTTCCTGTCAGTTTTGAAAATCTTGCACCAAAAGCTATCCAGGTGTCTTTACAGCAACGTGATTAACACCAAGTCAGGCCTATACCCGAACCCCAGTTCTACCACATATTGGCTACATGACCTCGAGCAAATTGCCTAACCTCTCTGATCCCCCGTTTTTGAATTTTTTTTTTTTAAGGAGATAATCATAATACTTAGTTCTTGACTTGGGAGGATTAAATGAGGTGAAACGTAAAACGTGTAGCAAGTCTCTGCCATGTTGTGAGTGCTTCATAAATAGAAATTAAATCATAGATTCTAAAAGTGTACATTTTGGTACTCTTACACAGTGATTACGCTAGTTAATTTGATTCAGAGCATGGTGGGGACCAAAAGATCCTTTTTGAATAACCTGTGTGAGTAGATGAGTAAAAAACTCTCATACTTTTTTAAGGTTGTTCAATTGTTTTAATTGTGCTTTTTAAAGTATTCACTGAAATGAGAGGAGTTTCTTATAAGTTAATAAATAATGGAAAATCATGATCCTGTTAACTCAGCTTAAGTATTTGATAACACTTAATATTCTTTGAATAAACTCAATAATGGAATATAATGAAATGAAATATATGAGTGTATGTATAAGTTTATCTCTTTTAAAGAAAAGTTTCAGAAAATTTACAGTGAATAAGGTAACGGTAAAACTTCTAGTCAAACCTTATCAATGGTCTAATTAGTAGAAGAAGAGAATCATGAAAATCATTTTTACAGAAAAATTTTATTTTATTTCTTTTATGAAGAAATATAATTGATATTCTTGTCACTTATTAAATAACATTTGTTAAATAATTAGTGACTATACTAGGTGCTACCAAAAAAAAAAAAAAAAAAAACTAAAATAGCAGATCACCATTCTCCTATGAACAGAAACCCAGGAAAGTGAAATGAATAACCATGAATGAGTTGTGATTTTTTTTTTCCCCTCTTGGGATACCGATGACAAAAATCTTATATACATTGTATAAGTAGTGCCCAGGGTCAGAAGAGAGAGTGACTTGGAATTTCTAAAGGTAGGAGCAATTACTCAAATTTGAAGTGGTCAGGAGCTTCCCTGGAGGTCTCCAACCTTTGTGACTTTATGTAACTCACTCAGACTTCCCGGGCTCTGTTCCTCATTTATAAAATGGAAGAGTTGAACCTAATCTTCAGGGTCCCTTCTAGCTTCAGCGTACCCTGTGTTGTTGTTAAATGACATGAATCTGAGCTGGACAGCAAATGGTCATTTCTCTCCTTGGATGCTAAATAGATCTATCCTCTTAGCCGGGAGTAAGGTAGCAACGAAGAAATGTTTGAGGCCTGATTATGGGAAGCATTGTGCCTAACTAAGGAATTAAGAATTCACCCCTAAATATTAGGAAGCAGTTGGAAAATTTTGAGGAGGGGCAGAGCACATTGAAAGGGAATCTGAGTCAAGCAGTGTGCTGGGCAGGAGAGCTTGCAGAAGGAGACAGGGAGGCAGGAGGACCAGGTAGGAGGCAGCCAGCGAAGGGGTGATGAAGGCCTGCACCAAAAGAAGCAAAGGATGGCTGAAAGATTGAAAGACTGCTCCAAAACTGAAAGGAATCCCCAACCCAGTGATCTTGTTTACTTTTTGCTTAGCAAACGCTTCTTCATGCAGAGAGAAAATTTGAGACTCTACATGGGTTATCATATTTTCTGAATTTCCAAAGTTGAATGTGTTTTATGGATGCATCAGTTTACTAAAGTCACTTTCTGTTTGTTATTTCAGACATATATGCTTGGTTGGTTTTTTGTTTGTTTTCCTGGAGAAATCATAAAGGACCAGCTGTATTGGTCAGTGTGGGCTAAGCTGCTGTAACAAATAGATACCTCCTCTGCCATTCACTATATTGTACCGTCACTGTCCATATCCAGAACTTCTTTATCATCCCAAATAGAAGGTTTACCCATTAAACACTAACTCCCAGTTCCCCTCCTCTTCCCCGCACCCCCGGCCTCTCTTCCGCTTTCCGACTCTATGCATTTTCCTATACTGGGTACCTCATATTAGTGGAATCACGCAGTATTTGTCCTTTCGCATCTGGCTTATTTCGCTTAGTATAATGTTTTCGAGGTTTATCCATGTTGTAGCATGTATCTGAACTTCATTCATTTTTGATGACTGAATAGTATTCCCTTGTATGTATATACCACATTTTGTTTACCCATTCATCAGTTGATGGACACTGGGGTTGTTTCTACCTTTTGGCTATTATGACTTTCCCTTTATTTTTAATCCAACCCTCACTCCATAATTGCTTCCTTTTCCCTTTTTATTTGCACTATAATTGTGAACAAATGAGATTTTGTATTTTCATTGCATGGGGATTTTTTTTGAGGGAGGGTTGCTACTCTGAGGGGTGTGATAAGGCCATGCTAGTAACAGAATTTGTGCAGTCAACAAACATTTATTGAGCATCTCCCTTGTGGTAGGTACTAGGGATACAGAGATGAATAATACAAGATCCCAACTCCCAAAGAGTTTAGAGTTTAGGAGGGGGGTGAGAAGTGTAAGTAAATCATTGCAACGCCAGGTCCCAGGTGTGGGAGAGACCCAAAGAAGAGAGGACCAGCTCTACCTGGGGAGGTTAGAAGAAGTGAATCTTGAGTTATGTTTTGAAGGATTCAGGGGGGAGTTGGAGGAGGGAAAAATAGAGAAGAAAGACCAAGCAAGCCTGTAGCTCATTGGTACTTTTCCCTGTAGGCAGAGTCAGTGAGGGCTTCAAGCAGGGGGCTGATATGATATCATGCCAATCTGAAGATGATTCTAGCAAGAATGTAGAGAATGGGGTGAGGTGGATAGCGCCAAATGCTGGGAGAATAGGTCAGAATAAAGTGACAAAGGTGATAAAGAAGTGGCAGTTGCACTGACAATCCTCAGTACAACTGAGGATTGTGAGCTGGGATGGAAGAACGCTAGATGAAAGAGAGAAACCATCAGAATTGTGGACCAACTCCATGTGAGGGTTATGAAAAGGGCCTATTCTAGGATGAAACCCATGTTTCTGGGTTGGTACCATTAACCCACACAGGGCAAATAGGTTTCTAGAGAAAGGAAAAAAAGAGAAATCTCAGTTTGGGGCATGTGAGTGTGAGTTGTCTGTGGAATATGCAGGTAGATCTGGCCGTTAGCTGTGGGACATACCCGTCTGCGTCTCAGGAGGGGGCTGCCTAAGAAATTTGAGATTCAAGCGTCAGTATCATAAGGTAGCAACTGACTATTCTGTAGAAAACGGACCAATAGTAAAAAGTCACTTCCTTTTCTGAAGGTGTCCCTGCAATTCAAATCACTATGAAGAAGGATTGTATTTATCTTCCTAAGCAAGGCCCACATGTGTCTAAGCACAAAAACAGGATTCTTTTATGATGTGAGTGCAATGAGAATTTGGTCAGGCTATCCACAATGACTTCAAAGTCCATATGGATTTGGGTCTCCACACCATTCTCAAATCTGGACCAACTAGGCGTCAGAAGTAGGACATTTCAGATTTGGACCTGTTTCTGAAGCCATAAAAGGGCCTCTTCCCGCCACTGTATTGCTGTGCACATAATATTTCTAATTCCCAGAACAACCCCGCAGAAAGGTACTCTTACCTTATTTCCAAATGAGGAAGTAGAGGCTCATGGCGTTAGGTAAGGTCTCACAGCTCCTAAGGGGTTGACCCTTCGTTTGAACACAGCTTGGATTCCAGACCTCCACACTGTACCTCGTCAGGATCAGTGAGTCATAGTGGGTTAGTGTATTTCAGATGGGACAGGGTTGATGTGAGGCAAAAGAGCCACACTGAATTGTTTTTACCAGGAACTGAGATATTAACAGGTGAAATGATACAGTCGCTGGAATTAGCTTCAAAGTAATTGACGACTGGGTGAGGGTTTCCCTGAATCAAGGTTGGTGTTGGGTTGATTACCGTTGAAGCTGGGTGAGGGATACACGGGAGTTCATTATGTCGTTCTCTCTTTGTGATATTTTTTTTATATATTGCAAAATAAAAAGGGTTTGGAAGCATTTGGATAAAAGAGTTGCAAAATGACATTTTTTTCCAAAGTCAGTTATTTATGTTAGAGACCTTTTTGGTGTTTTGGATGACCCATCTCAGAGTTCTCCCATATGCATATTAATAAGTAACACTTATTCTTGAGGTGATGTGCTCTGACTTTGGGCTCTGGCGTTGACTAAGCACCTTCTTACACAGGAAGGAAATTGCATATTGTCCCGTGTCCCCTCATATCATGTTCTCCTAACAGATGGAGACATGTTATGTACTGAACGTGAGTGGCTGGAGGTACACCCTCCGCAGCTGGGATGATGGCGGGAAAAGACAACAGTTGTTTTTGAAGAATGCTCCCATTTTGGACGCGAACGCTGCCCTTCACCATTCTTATTCTGTCATCCCTGATGATAAGTAAACATGGGAAGTAGTTGGCTACAGGACAGCTGTTTTTTCCATTTGTGGATGCAGCATTTCTCACCCATCAGGAGGTGAAGGAATCCCTGTATCCTGAGACTGACCCTACTACATACACACCCAGCGGGGAAACTGGATGACATTTGTAAAGCAATAAGTATTTGAGGAGGTAGCTAGAGAAATTTAGAAAAAAGGAAATGCATAGAAATATACTCACATACAATATAAATAAAAGAGCTTGTTTCTTTTCATTTGAAATGTTTCCTTCAAGGGCTAGAATTAAATTGCCATAGACCATTGCAAATGTAGCCTGAAGAAAATTTGATAGGAGTTTGGTGTTTTCTGTTTATAGGTCAAGCAAAACCATTTGCAAATATTAAGAACCATGACTTTTCCTTCGTGCATAATTGTTTATAAACCATGGGAAAGAGTGAAATCACTAACCAAGTGAGACAAGGCAGCAGTCTCTCCGGATGGTCAAGGGACTAGCAATTTCCACTTATGTGTATATTTTAGGCCTGGCCTCCAAAAGAAATACGCCCAGAGAAATGGTGTGGTTTTGTCCAGGGCTACTGAACCTAATATTTGGTTGCCTCTGTGTTATTCTGAG
The DNA here is from genome assembly GCF_949987535.1 of Balaenoptera acutorostrata. Taxonomy (NCBI): domain Eukaryota; kingdom Metazoa; phylum Chordata; class Mammalia; order Artiodactyla; family Balaenopteridae; genus Balaenoptera; species Balaenoptera acutorostrata. Next base: position 9,076,383 of record NC_080068.1, read on the forward strand.
CTGCAATTTTCCATGTCATCTAAGTTCGTAATAATTCTTTACTATGATGGAGTTTCAGCGAGCAAACGTTCTGCTTGGGGCATTTCTTCTGAGTGAGTAATCCCCTGACAACCACCAGGTGTTGGCAGAAGCAAACCTGGTCATAAGTCATGCTCCCCTTTCGGCGTGGTGAAACCTAGGACGCGTAACCCAGTGTCTTTGAGGGCAGATGCTGATTTTTCCTAAAGGAAATTTGGGAGAAAAGAAGAAAAGGAAATGAAATACCCCAATTTAGGAGTAGAACTAATGTACGATTATAAGACTTAAAAAGTACATAAACACTAGCAATGAAGTCATTTCTTCCAAGTGCAAGACCATATACCATTTTCCCCTTGTTCTCTGTGTGGCTGGATTGTGGCATCAGTGGCTCTGTGAGTTTCTGTGATGGAAAGGGTTAACGTCTGTGGGAGAGAAGTGTGAGGCAATTTGCCATTAACAGCTGACCTAATCTAACAGAAAGAATTGAGAGGTTTGTCTTTTTTGGAAAACACTAAGGCTCTTCCAAGTAACCAGCAATGTGACTTGACCACACTGTTCAATAGCGGGGGTTTGGACGGCCACCATGTCTGTCTGCTGGCTGCGTCCACAACTGTGGGATCTCTCTCCAGCCAGCTCACCACGGCTTATGTCATCTTCGCTCAGCCGGCCCAACGCTTTTTCCATCTGCTGGAACATGGGGCACAGTTGCTGCTTTTACCCTTTCTCCAATGAGAGAGAGAAGGCGGATGAGTTTGTTGCTTTTAATTTAAAAAGCATACGTTAATTGGCATTTAAAAAAACTGTTCAGCTAAGCATGTTTAGTGTAATCAGTCAGCACTGAATTTCTTAAAAGGCAAAAATGGGTACAGAGCAGAGATTTTACACCAGTGTGTTAGAAGCTTGATAGATGTTTCCATAATGAAATGGTGCTCCAGCCAGGACCTCTTTTCATCAGGGGTGACCTAAAAAGTATCGTTTGCAGTGTTACATCATGTACTAACGAGGATAATTAATTTAGTAACACAGTAATTCCTCCCGCATATAGGAAGGACTGATGTGCTTGCATAATTATTAAACCTAAATTTCCTCTTCTCTTTCTAAATTTTTACTAAGATATTTTCTAATGAGGTTGGGAGTTTAGACAACGATCAGATCATTGCCTTGTGTTTTGCACATCTGGGGGGATAGTAGAGGCTGATGTATTCCTAAATTAGAGGTACTCCTGCTAAAACCATTTCTCGGTTGCCTTTAGAGCATGCTAAAAAAAATACAGGAGAATCTCCCTTAAAGGTATACTGTTTTTTATGTGTTTTTCCTTTTGCCATTCATGAGACTTTTTTAAAATAAAATGACATCTTTTATTACTCTTTTAAAGGTCTCTGGGGAACAAGACTCATGGAGGAAAGCAGCACTGACCGAGAGAAATACCTTAAAAGCGTTTTACGGGAACTGGCCACGTATCTCCTTTTTCTCATAGTCTTGTGCATCTGTAAGTAGAACATTTTCTTCCACTAGAGGAAAAGTTTTGCAAATATTTGACCTGTGAAAATCATGATTAAGAGGAACTGTAGATGCACCAGTTAACGGTTAATTCAGAAGTTCTCTTCTCTGTTATCAATTCCAATTTACAATTTGGTAAAGCTCTCCTCTCTCCTCTGGTGAACACTGATCAAAATTCGGCGTTATTTGATTGGCCCGTTTGTTGTCAGTTGTGACCATTTTCACTATGAGATGCACAGGGCAACCTGCCCAGACACCAGGTAACCAAGTAAAAGGATTTTTGTGTTAGATTCTTAACAATAATTACAGCATCACTAGTATTACATCAATTAATGTAAAGTGTACGCAGGAAATATTTTCCAAGTTTAACTCTCAGAAAATACAAATAATGTCACCTAATATTGCTTTTATGGCTATTTATACTTAGAAGTCCCCTTTTCTTGGATTCGGATGTGTTGTGTGGATGCCTTCATTCTAACTAATCGTTTCTTCCAAATCTTCAATAATCGTAGATTTTTACTCTGTAGGAAACTTACTGCAGACTCATCTCTTTCTGTTTTCTTTTTCCTTTCTTCTTTCAATACATTCCTGCATTGTCTGGGAGGGGAGGGGTGCCTTAGCCAGAAACAAGTCTTAGAAACCGTTTGCCTCAAAGTCCAGAAGGTCACGGGCAATGGACTTAATCCTCTGAATCAAAGGATATTGGATGATGGAGTTCTGTCGTGTCCTCTCTAAAGCCCTTTATGAGAACAGACAGGAAGCAGATTTATGACCACCAGGACCTCTTAGCGTATTCCTCAGGGAAAGGAGTTTGTTCTTACAGTGTACACTTGCAAATGCTTAAAAAGCAACATCAGCCTTGGAAAGAGTTCCCTTCTTTGTAAATGGAGAGAGTCATGATTTAATCAATACTTTAATAATGCCATTCTTATTACATTAAAATTGACCACCTTGAATTTAATTGACTAAGTGCTAAAAGCTTCCTTTAAAAATGTTTTTTGTTTACTAGATTTATAAGAAGATGTGTACGTTGAACATAAAAGATTAAGGAAACATTTAAGCTTTTGATATTTGTAATTTTAAGAAATTGAACATTGATTTATTTAATATCCCCACACTGGTTTTTACTAATACTGGTAAGCTCTTAATGAGCCTCAAACAGGGCATGACTTCTTCTCACATTTTCTGAGAATTTGACTATCCAAGTGGGAACTTAAGAAAAAGAAAAAAAAAGTTATTTAAGCTAAAAAGTATATTTGTATGAACAACATTTGTTTTCTTGCTTTTTTCTTCCTAATTTTCTGAACTTTTCTGTTGTTTGTTTAGGAAGGAATCTCTCATTACTTTTAAAAGCATGTTATGTAAGAAATGCTGAAAACCTAGAAATGATCTATTCAGTACATTAAAAGTTATTAAGCAAGAGATGTGATATTTTTTAACTTTTATGTTCTAAGCTGTTAGAACTTAGAGTAAATGCTGAAGTCACGTTTGCTTCCAGCCTAGAAATGGTGCTTAAGTATTAAACTTCAGTGGCCTTAAATTTTAACAGGTAGATTAGAATCATTATTATTACTAATTTTTTTCGAGCATGACGCATACATTCATACGTAGATTTTATGCAAAATATAAGCACTCCTATAAGTCTAAAATTTCAGTGTTCCCCAAAATTGCCTGAACATCAGAATCACCAAGAGAATTTTTTTTATAATTACAGTTTGCCTGGATCTACTAAATCAAAGACTTCCAGATATGGCCCAGAGAAGTGAATTTTCAGATGCACTGACAAGGTTTGGGAACTAGGCCAGATACATAAACTGAATAGCTAGAGTTTTAGGAAACAAGCTTGTCGTATAACTAACTAGTGTTTTCTTGTTTATTTTAGAATTTTTATGCTTCTTGTTCTTTTTCACACTAATCACATTTTTTCTTCTTATATCAGCTACATTTTTTACATAGGCAAAGTTTTTTTTTCAAAATATTGTAGAATCTCTGGGTAAGAAGGAATCTTGGCAGTCATGGATCGAACCTCCACTGAATGCTAAAATTCCCCCCTGCAACATCCTTCCCAAAAGGTCAGTCATCCTGCCTCCAATTGAGCAAGAGTTCCAGGTTAAGGGACTGACTCCTTTGAAATAGTTAATTTTATTTTTCTATGGCTGTGTTAGAAAGTTCTTCCTTATGCAAAACCAAAGTCTGTCCTCATCTAACTTCCCCTCTTAGTTCTACTCTCTAAGCCAACCTAATACCAGGGACCTTTCCCATGTCTCTCTTCCAGTTTAGCCCATCAGAAGTTTGGAGACAGACGTTCAATCTCCTCCAAGTCTTCTCTAGGTTAAACCTTTCCAGTTCCCTTAGCTGTTGATCATGTGATTGGAGACATGCCTTTGAACAACCCACCTGATAGAAACTCCCTCCAGTTTATCAGAGTCCCCCCCCCCTTTTTTTTAAAGGGGGCGCATTTATTGTCACTGTTCCAAATGTACCAAAAAAATTAGAAAATAACCCCCAACTCAATTCCCCTCACCTCCACAACATTCTCCCCAACACAAATAATTTTTCCCAAAACCACAAACATAAACTGGTTCTGATATTCTCATAAACAGTGCACCTAAGCTGCGTCTTTATTCCCGTCTTGCCCCTAGGTTCTTCATGACCATTTTTGTTTGTTTGTTTTGTTTTGTTTTGTTTTTTAGATTCCATATATATGTGTTAGCATACGGTATTTGTTTTTCTCTTTCTGACTTACTTCACTCTGTATGACAGACTCTAGGTCCATCCACCTCACTACAAATATCTCAATTTCGTTTCTTTTTCTGGCTGAGTAATATTCCATTGTATATATGTGTCACATCTTCTTTATCCATTCATCTGTCGATGGACACTTAGGTTGCTTCCATGTCCTGGCTATTGTAAATAGAGCTGCAGTGAACATTGTGGTACATGACTTTTTTTGAATTATGGTTTTCTCAGGGTATATGCCCAGTACTGGGATTGCTGGGTCGTATGGTAGTTCTATTTTTAGTTTTTTAAGGAACCTCCATACTGTTCTCCATAGTGGCTGTATCAATTTACATTCCCACCAACAGTGCAAGAGGGTTCCCTTTTCTCCACACCCTCTACAGCATTTATTGTTTGTGGATTTTTTGATGATGGCCATTCTGACTGGTGTGAGATGATACCTCATTGTAGTTTTGATTTGCATTTCTCTAATGATTAGTGATGTTGAGCATTCTTTCATGTGTTTATTGGCAATCTGTATATCTTCTTTGGAGAAATGTCTATTTAGGACTTCTGCCCATTTTTGGATTGGGTTGTTTGTTTTTTTGATATTGAGCTGCATGAGTTGCTTGTAAATTTTGGAGATTAATCCTTTGTCAGTTTCTTCATTTGCAAATATTTTCTCCCATTCTGAGGGTTGTCTTTTCGTCTTGTTTATGGTTTCCTTTGCTGTGCAAAAGCTTTTAAGTTTCATTAGGTCCCATTTGTTCATTTTTGTTTTTATTTCCATTTCTTTAGGAGGTGGGTCAAAAAGGATCTTGCTGTGATTTATGTCATAGAGTGTTCTGCCTATGTTTTCCTCTAAGAGTTTGATAGTGTCTGGCCTTACATTTAGGTCTTTAATCCATTTTGAGTTTATTTTTTGTGTATGGTGTTAGGGAGTGTTCTAATGTCATTCTTTTACAGGTAGCTGTCCAGTTTTCCCAGCACCACTTATTGAAGAGGCTGTCTTTTCTCCATTGTATATTCTTGACTCCTTTATCAAAGATGAGGTGACCATATGTGCGTGGGTTTATCTGTGGGCTTTCTCTCCTGTTCCATTGATCTGTATTTCTGTTTTTGTGCCAGTACCATACTGTCTTGATTACTGTAGCTTTGTAGCATAGTCTGAAGTCAGGGCACCCGATTCCTCCAGCTCCGTTTTTCTTTCTCAAGATTGCTTTGGCTACTCGGGGTCTTCTGTGTATCAGAGTCCCTTTGAATGTGCAGCGGGAGCCTCATCATGAAAGAGTGGAGCAGTGGGGCCATGAGCATCCTCATCCAGATACTGCACTGTGGTCCATGCGTTCTACCATTGCCTGACCCTTCATATACCTCATTCCTTACTCTCTTCACCAAAAGCTTATAAAGCACTGTGTTCCCCAGCCAGTATCTGAGTACATTTTCCTGGAACATAATGCAGGCCTTCCCTTTCAGCTCTGTTCAATTTCAACTCATGGTGATCTCCTCATCGTTCCAATCTAGTGAAATTATCTTGCATCTAGATTCATCCACCTCATATATCAGCTATCCCCCTCAGCTTCATAGCGTCAGCAGAGTTGATGCCATCCAGGTCCTTATCCTAGTAAATCAATAAATCAAAAAGGATTGATCTAAGAACATCAGTCCATTTAGTCAAAGGTCTTTGGGTGGAGTTTACTGAATTATATTATCATCTAGCTCAGACTATTCGTGAAATAGGATAAGAGGGATTTTTTTCAAATGCCTGTCTGAATAATGAATAACTCCACAGTTCTTCTGACCTGTTAGCTAATCTATCAGCTGCTGACCAAATTAAAAAGGATAAGCAGGCATGATTCACCTCTAGGAAAGCCTTGCTGGCTCCTAGTGATTGAGTCCTTTCCCCATCGTTCAAAAACCATCTTTTTAATTACCAGTTTTAAAATCTTCTCAGCAATGTCAACATCAAATGACTGATAATATCAAGCTCATTGCTTTGTGGGTAAATGAGATAAATACTTATCCCTGTGCCTTGGATATTAGAAATACTTTATATGAAGTAGATAGGGTTCTGGAAGGCAGCCTGACATAGTAGGAAAAGTATAGATTTTTTGGCATCACAGAGATCTGAGTTCAAATGCCAGTTCTACCACTTACACACTAGGTCAACTCAAGCAAGTTAGTTAACCTTTCTGAGCCTTTGTCTTCTCCTCTGTAAAATACTTATTTTGAAAGATTCTATAGGGATTAGGAATAATACACGAAAAGATCCTAAGATGCTGTCTGTCATATAATAGTAATAAGAGCAAATATGTCCCGACGATTGTTGACAATGTCTGAATTCTCTCATCAGTAGGTTCTAAGAAGTATAGGTTCAAATTGTTTGGACATTCATTTGGAGCACCTAGGTGCCCATCAAGAGCTTATTTTCTGGACTTCCCTGGTGGCACAGTGGTTAAGAATCCGCCTGCCAATGCAAGGGACACGGGTTCGAGCCCTGGTCCAGGAAGATCCCACATGCCGCGGAGCAACTAAGTCCGTGCGCCACAACTACTGAGCCTGTGCTCTAGAGCCCGCGAGCCACAAATACTGAAGCCCGCATGCCTAGAGCCCGTGCACCGCAACAAAGAGTAGCCCCTGCTCGCCACAACTAGAGAAAGCCTGCGCGCAGCAATGAAGACCCAATGCAGCCAAAAATAAATAAATAAAAGCTTATTTTCCATCTTATCAGTGTTGGTTCTCGTCCCTATGGCTTTAAAATCAGTCTCCTTCACCAAGAGGACAGGAATACCATGGAAACTAAGTAATCCCACTTTCCCTGTAATTTAGAATTTATTCTTACTTAAAACCTAAGGTTGCTATGAATTTATCATTAAAGTACTTACTTATATATGGGTTACAGCTATAAATAGTAATGGTATTTCTCTGTGTGAGTTAGATGCTGAAATTAAAGAAAGGAATAAATCGTATTATAGAAGATCTTTGTGAAAGACAAAGGAAAGTCTTTGGTGAATCTATGATAAAAATATAGTTGCCACTTCTTTTTTTCTGCTCTCTCTACTCATTCTATAAAATTGCTCAGATCTTCTATTCTTACACATAATAATAGAAATCACACACAAAAAGTTCAGTCAGCATCGTAGAAATGTAATATTTCTATGTGTCAAAGAAATAGACAAAATTAAAAGGCAGAAAACAATTGTAAAGCATACTTATAAGAAATACGACAAAAAATTAATATTTTAACACATTTGGAACCCACAAATCACTGAGAAAAACACTAAGACTTCAGTAAATACTTTACAGAATAGAAAGTATAACACCTTTCACAGAGTAGAAAATACAGTCGATTAGTGTGGGAAAGTCTTTAACCTTAAACTCACTAGTATCCAAAGAAGTTATGAAAATGGAGAAAGAAACAACATAATCATAATGCAGCATGGTATGTCCTAGGACAGGAAGAGCTCTTTTAAGAAGAAACCTATGAATCTCCATTTCTTTATCTCTGGAAGGAGACTTTGCCTTGTATTCTAAAAAGAGAAATGAATAGTATCAAATCCACACTTTGTACACCTTAAACTGACACCATGTTGTATGTCAATCGTATGTCACTAAAAAAGAAATTAATATTTTATTTTACCTGTAAAAATCTCGCAAGGATGATAGCGTAGAGATAGTTTTCTGAATTTCTAAGGGAATCCATGCAGGTTCATTGTTGATAACCAGGTCAGTGAAATCAAAGGCAGTGGGTTAATCATCACGCTGGGGGAGCTACTTCCTTTTCTGGTGACAGACATTCATCTCCCCACAGAGCTTCCCCCGCAAACATGTGCAGTCTTAAGTTCACAGGCTACAGTCCGTGGGAAGTAACTGCTAAAGACCAGCTATGGCTGGAAAGCTCTCTGTCCTTTTCAGTACTGGACAAAAAACTACAATAACAAGAAAGGTAGATTCACATATAAATATTACTTTACACATGGCCTTCACTCCACGTGCATAGCTTTCTCTTTATTTCTTCGTGGTAACGTCTGTGTAAATATTACATGCTCTTCTCTCTTGTTTTAAAACAAAAATTACACTACTTAATACAGGCAGGCATTCACAAAAGCACTTGTGTTGACAACCTCTGTCCCTCAAAGATTTCCATCACAACTTGTTACTTACCTTTGAATTTTTTTTAAAAAAATTATTAGCACCTTTAATTATTATTTGTTTATTTATTTATTTATGGCTGTGTTGGGTCTTCGTTTCTGTGCGAGGGCCCCCTCTAGTTGCGGCAAGCGGGGGCCACTCTTCATCGCGGTGCGCGGGCCTCTCACTATCGCGGCCTCTCGTTGCAGAGCACAGGCTCCAGACGTGCAGGCTCAGCAGTTGTGGCTCACGGGCCTAGTTGCTCCACGGCATGTGGGATTTTCCCAGACCAGGGCTCGAACCCGCGTCCCCTGCATTGGCAGGCAGATTCTCAACCACTGCGCCACCAGGGAAGCCCACCTTTGAATTTTAACCAAAACTGCGTTAAAATATTTGGGAGTGTTAGTCACTTTAATCCGCCTCTCTGGTTTATTCTGCAGCCTCACTCTGCCTGCTGAAAGGCCCTCACCCAGGTCACCAGGGACGTCTTAATTGCCAAATTTTATGGGCTCCTTTTAGCCTTTCTCTCGAGACATTTGGCATTCTGCAAACTCCCCTCTCTGGCTTCTGTGACTCTCTCTCTTCCTGTATTCCTCCTTACTCTATTCACTTTCTTCATTTTTTTCTTTCTGAAATGTGTTTAGACAGAGGGTTCTCTGTGACTGGGTCTTTGGCTTTCTCTTCAAGGGATCTTTCCTGCAGCTTCAACTGGTCCTGTACGCTGGTGCTCCCAAGTCCCTCTCGACCTCTCATGGACCGCAGATCTTGTGCCAGCTTTTACTGGACCTCTCCACCGGTGCATCTCAGGGGCACCCTTAACATTTCTCAACCTGGACTCATCCTGTCCATCCAAACATGCTTTGCTCACGTTCTCTGTCTGGGTTACTATTAACGTCACCCCCGTAAATGCCTCTCCCCAAACCTGGGCATCATCCTAGATGCTTTCTCTCTCTCCTCTCGTGGGATCATTCCACGTACTTCTTCCTCTGTAGTGCCTCTCAAGTCTGTCTTCTTTCGTAGATTGCTGTTGTCCCTCTTTTTAACCTTTATTATCTCTCTCCTGGATTATTCATTTATTGAGTCAATGGACTGTTGAGTAATTTAATTAAGAACATACATAGCCCTGGCCTTACATGTGGTAAGTGATGAGAAAGAAGACAGCTGGGGAAGAGGATTCCCCGAAGAGAAGGCCTCTCTGAGGCCTGAAGCAAGAATGGGAGCCAGTCAGTTGAAGAGGGGACTGTGTGGGTGAATGTTCTGAGGCAGGAAAGAGCTCAGAACATTCCAGAAGCTGAGTGAAGATAGTGATTGGAGAGAGTGCTATCAGATAAGGTCAGGGGTCAGAGACCCTACAGGTCCGGTAGGCTTCGGTAAGGGGAAGCCAGGGTTTTAAGTAGGGGGTGGTAAGATTTATTTAAATTTAAAATGGTGGCTCTGAATGCCACTGGAGCACAGACTGGATGGGACCCGATGTCTGCACGTTAGGACTCCCAGGCACTGGCTCTGGACTGCTGTCTCTGAAACCAGATTAAATCAGGTCACTCTTTTCATCGGACATGCTGTCACCACCTCACCTTCGAGATAAAGTTTGAAATCTTTACCTGATAGACTAGTCTTTCACTGTATGATCTTTGCTTACTTCTTCCGACCTGTGAATATCTGGTACTTCCACCACATCAAACTAATTACGAGTCTCAAAAAGGCCTTGGACTGTGCTGTCCCTTTCCTGTCAGTCTGTTTAGTTCCTCCTCATCCTTCAAGGTCAGCTCAAGAGCCAGATCTACGGAGAGGCCTGTATCAGCCAGCCCCCTCCCATAGTGGGCGCCCCTCACGCTGGATTGCAGACACGTTCGCGCACTTGTCTCCCTCAGTGCGGGCCGGGGAGGGGAGCAGCAAGGGTTGCTGGCAGGTACATCTCAGAGGTAGCACATAGATCTTCTCCCTAAATGTCGGCCACTTGGCCCATTTTCATTTTCTCTCGTGTTCACTCGTACTTCTTTTCGTTCACAAACAGAACTTTTCCTAATATGACAGCTGAAGCGATGCAAGCCTCAACTTTCTTTGGTTTCTGAATAGCACTTTGCCTTGATACAGCACTTTTTAGTTCGTAGAATCCCTGCAGATATCTGTTCCTATTTTATCTCCACCGTGTCCCTGTGAGGATACTGTACAACACAGAGCTTGCAGAGAAGTCAGGGTTCCTGTTCAACGTGATGGCATCACTCTGTGGCAGATGACCTAGAATACTGGGACCGAAGCACCTTGGTCCTACTGTCTCTACATCTGGTGTATTTATATTTGTGCTGCGGTTTTGATTTCCTCTTTGGCTGGCCCAAGATGACTAACAGAAAAATATTTTTAATTTCTAAATGGTTCAGTTTTATCTATCTTGGTTCATCCTTTTAAAATAATTTTCTGCATTTGTGGTTTAAAAACTATTGTTTGGTTAGTTTTGGGGGCTTTTTTGGGAGGGGGTTGTTTGTTTTGGAGGTTTTTGTTTGTTTTTTTGGCTTTAAACAACAAAAATTTATTCTCTCACAGTTCTGGAGGATAGAAGTCTGAAATCAGGGTGCCTGCAGGGCCGTGCTCCCTCTGAAACCTGTAGGGCATCCTTCCTTGCCTCTTCCTCACTTGTGGGAGTTTACCTGCACTCTTTGGTATCCTTGGCGTGTAGCGGGATCATTCCAATCCTTCATCTTCACTGGGCATTCTCCCTGTGTCCCTCTTTCTTCACATGGCCATCTCCTTATAAGGACACCTGCCTGGTGGATTTTTAATTTTAGGGTCTTACTGGTGTTGTCTTTGTGGCCCAGAATATGATGAATTTTCTACATCTTCCATGGATATTTGAAAAAGAATGTGAGTGATCTCTTTTGATACAGTATAAAGTTTGATATATATATAATACAGTAAGTCATATGTTCTATATAAAACCCCTAATATCCCGAGGTCATTTTTATCTTCTTTCTCTGTCAAAGATTGAGAGATATAAATTTGTTTCCAACTGCTATTGTGGTTTTGGTAATTCTCCTTCTGTTACTAGAAGACATTGCTTTATATATCTTGATATTGTTACTCAATACATAAAAGTTCATTATAGTTATATCATTGTGTAAAGTATCATTTATCAATAAAAGATAATCTTTTTCTTTAACTCAGTACTCACCTTATAATCTCCTTTGTCAGCTGATTGCAATACCACTTAACACCTTTTGTATATCTAATATATATTCTCTCATTCCTTTATTTTTAACTTCATTTTGAATGGGTCTCATAAAAATTCTAAAAATACATTTTTAAATTTTTTAACCAATATTTAAGACTTTGTCATCTAGTAAGTTTGAGCTCTTTACGCTTCATGCTTTTGTCAAATTTCTGCCATCTTATTTTTCCTCTCTTTTACACTTTCTTGTTATTTTTCATTTCTCTTTTTCTTTTTGTTACATTGGAAATTTTTTCTTTGTTTTTTATTCCACTGACTTGGAGTTTATACAGTGCAATCCCCTTTATATAGTTTTTAGTATTTAAGCCTGTATTTTCTCAACCATATTAAGAATAAAATGGTGTCTATAGCCTATTTTTAAATGAGACCATGTTTTAAGACAGCTTTAGTTAGTTTACATGCTGATTAGTTGGTGATGCTGTGATAATGTTTTTTTATTCTGGCTTATTTCATAGAAAATCGAATCTGAGAGTTAAGACAAGGACTAAATAGCAGAAAAAAATATATGCACATAGGATATATGTGTCCTTTACCTTATATTTTTAAAATTTTTCCTCTCCTTTCTGATCCTCGTTTATGGTTATTTCATGCTGTAACTTTTTTCTTTACAATTCAGTTCATTTAAAGAGTGTATGTTACCTTCCAAGTGGGCTTTCCCCATCAGGGACTGAAAGGAGAAACGATATAACAGTCTTACATTTCTATTGCATTTAACAGTATGCAAAATCTGTGTTCACATACATTTCTCCCAGTGAACTACACAAAAGCCTTAGATGTTATTATTCCCATTTTCTAGATAATGAAACTCAAGCTCAGAAAAATTAAATACTTGACCAAGATCCCAAGATACCGAGACCCACAATTATGAACACAGAGGCTGACTTAAGGGTGAAGGAAATCTTAAACTCAAACCCAAATCGTTCTGATTTCAAATCCCAGGGGGTCCTTTAGCTACAGCCTAGCTGGACTCGTGATGCAGCCGACCCCTGGAGTGTGTGGAGCTGTCACTCGAAGATATCCCTTGGACCAGCCCACTGCCCGGCACGGGGGAGGGACGGAGTTAACGTTAGCTGATTGAAGGTGTTAAAATCATCATCCCCGTCAACACTAGGTGGCATTGTTTCTCTGGATGTCCAGCAGGTGGCACTGCATAGCCAAGAGGATGTATCCCTTCCCTTTCAGTGAAGCTATTAAAGTCCATACAGGTCCTGAGAATTTCAGAAGCAATCAATATTAACAATACAGGCAGGACAGGGCTTCCCTGGTGGCGCAGTGGTTGAGAATCTGCCTGCCAATGCAGGGGACATGGGTTCGAGCCCTGGTCTGGGAGGATCCCACATGCCGCGGAGCAACTAGGCCCGTGAGCCACGATTACTGAGCCTGCGCGTCTGGAGCCTGTGCTCCGCAATAAGAGAGGCCGCGATAGTGAGAGGCCCGCGCACCGCGATGAAGAGTGGCCCTTGCTTGCCGCAACTAGAGGAAGCCCTCGCACAGAAACGAAGACCCAACACAGCCAAAAATAAATAAATAAATAAAATAAATTTATAAAAAAAAATGTACAGGACAATAAAGGAGATGCATTTTAAAATCAGTGGCTAAAATACATACATATTGCATAGTTATAAATCGAAAAATTTAAATAACTTGTCATAATTCTTTTTCAACAACCAAAAAAACCCCACAGGTAAAACAATTTGAGAGTGATCTACATTAACCAGCCAATCTAGAGAAATTTCTAATTTCAAATTAATTCCAAAAATCAATATAGTAATCATTTAGTGGGCTTTGGGGAGCCTTCACGACTCCTCTTCAGCATGGTATCAGCTTTGGATCTGAAGGAGGCCTTTGCAGAACACCGTACCTTGTCCGCCCCTCTGTGGGAGCTGGTAGGCAGTGCCCCCCCTGGGGACACCATGAGCTCTTCTTCTTGAGGACAGAGATCACGTCTTGCTCATCTTCATGTCCAACACCTTGTCCCATCAGTGGATTAGAAGTCCAAACCCTGAACTCCGGTCCAGTGCAGTTTGAAGAGGTGACAGGGCTTGGCACACTGGAAGAGGAGTGTTCTTGTCCTAACTAGTGGGTCATAGGATGACAGGGGATGGAACCTGTCATGGATGACAGGGGATGGAGGACTGGAAGAGGTCCCTTCCCCTCTAGATGCGGCACACGAGCCACGTGGTTGTGTGTGCTTATTGCGTCACTGACTGCTCGAGCTGGACCCGCAGACATACTTGTGTTTGGATCACTATTATCCACTCCTCTCTTTTAATCTTAATTCTCTATGATGCTTGGTTAGGGAAGGGGACCAGGTGAAGGAAAGATGTAATCCCCAAATCACTTAATATGAGGTTTTAAAATGCATTTTATGCTGCCTCAAGATTATTACAGAATCAGCAAAGTATTCATTGCTTGCTGGGTGTTGAGAACCGTGGTCAAAAGACCTCTAAAACCTCTGGGGTCAAAAGAAGCGTAAAAGGAAGTATTTCCTTCCTCTTGAAGTGTTTTGTCATCTAATTGTAGGTATCAAAGCGTATGATACCAGCAATCATTAGAGTTCAGCATAAGACAGCACTCGTCAAAGTGCTGAAATTTTTAATAGATATGTTGTAGCGATCTGGTTAAGGGGGAAGAACCACCATTATTGGACATTTAAGTGTCAACCACTGTATTGGATAATTTTTAGTTGTTTTTTTTTTAAGAAATGCTGTTCTGCCTCTTCTTTCCCTTTATTTATTTATTTATTTTTAATTTTGGCTGTGCTGGGTCTTTGTTGCGGTGTGTGGGCTCTGCTTCGCGGCACGCGGGCTCTCTACTTGTGGCGCACAGGTTCCGGAGCACGAGGGCTCAGTAGTTGCAGCGTGCGGGCTTCGTTGCCCCGCGGCATGTGGGATCTTAGTTCCCCGACCGGGGTTCGAACCTGCATCCCCTGCATTGGAAGGCGGATTCTTAACCACTGGAGCCACCAGGGAAGTCCCATTTAGTTATTTTTTTTTAAGCACCCAAAACTCCCATGAGATAGCTCATTATTCCTTACAGAAGAGGCAACTAAAGCTTAGAAAGTCTGAGCAACTTGTACAGCTTGTACAGCAAGTGAGAGGCACGACCCAGACTCAAACCCTGATCTCCTGTGACCTGCTGAGCCCGCACATGATCTCCCCACCTTTCTCCAGGAGCATTCAGAATGGGCTGTAAGATCAGCAAGTGTTCACGTCAGGGCTGTGGCTTGAGTTTCGAGTGTACCACGCAGGAGCCGACAGGTGGGTGGGAGGCAGGTGCGTCTGTTAGCATCCCAGAAGGAGAGAGACGGGAGACTCACAGCGGCAATTGTGGGAGTTCAACGAAAGGACCGTTCACAGAGGCGTGGCGGCAGGGTTATAGGAGCCAACGAGGGGACATGAGGCTCTTGGGGAAGGTTCCCACCTCCAGGCCTGGAGGGACAAGGGCAGGGAATGGTGTGGGGTGAACCACACCATTGGGGTGAGCTGCTTCGTTTTTTGTTTTTATCTCTTTGCTGGTGTTGGAATGTACCCCAGAACAGTGCCTGATACAAGGCAGGCACATTCCTTCAAAGATCTCTAACGTAAAATTCAACCCAGCCCTCCCCAAATTGTCACAAATTCCAACATTAGTATTAGAGGATAAGCAATGAGGGATACCATAGGAAAAATATTAAACTGATCTGGAAGATGTGTTCAGAATCTAAGAAAATGGGGAGGGAAATTGGAAAGGAAATGATTACTTCCTTCTGGGGAAATACTTTCTAAAATTCTTAGTAAACCCTGGGGTCAGAGCTATTGATTTTAAAGATAGAGGAACTGGATCACAAGAACCTAAATATACTAAATAATGCCTAAAAATACTTGGCATCCATAACCACACCTGTATAATATACAAGTGTATAATATACACTTGTATAATGGTGTGTGGTATAATAACCACACACCATTGTGTGGCCACCGTTAGAGGGTCCCCAGCAAACTGCACCCAGGCAGCGAGGGAGTGGGAGGAGGGAGTTGGGAACAAACCCAGCTCTCTGTCTCCTCGGGCCCCCAGATCTCCTGTTGGCTGAATGCACTGGAAACCAGAAGGCAGGGGGGGTCCAGTCGGTCTGCGGGGCTCAGGCTCAGGGTACAGAGCAGGGCAGACGAGAACGGGGCGTTGCTGATGTGGGACCAGAACGAGGGTGGGCTGCCCACGCCGTCGTCGTCGGGGGAGGGAGCCGCGGGGGTGCAGCCGGAGGATGAGGAGCTGGGCGTGGCGTCGCCTGGGGCGCAGGCTCTCCTGTGGAGGGGGCTCCGGGAGGTGGGGGGGGGGTGAAGGTGAAGGGCTCCGGGAGGTGGGGGGGGGTGAAGGTGAAGGTCTCCGGGAGGTGGGGGGGGTGAAGGTGAAGGTCTCCGGGAGGTGGGGGGAGGTGAAGGTGAAGGGCTCCGGGAGGTGGGGGGAGGTGAAGGTGAAGGTCTCCGGGAGGTGGGGGGAGGTGAAGGTGAAGGGCGTCCGGGAGGTGGGGGGAGGTGAAGGTGAAGGGCGTCCGGGAGGTGGGGGGAGGTGAAGGTGAAGGGCGTCCGGGAGGTGGGGGGAGGTGAAGGTGAAGGGCTCCGGGAGGTGGGGGGAGGTGAAGGTGAAGGGCTCCGGGAGGTGGGGGGAGGTGAAGGTGAAGGGCTCCGGGAGGTGGGGGGGAGGTGAAGGTGAAGGGCTCCGGGAGGTGGGGGGAGGTGAAGGTGAAGGTCTCCGGGAGGTGGGGGGGGTGAAGGTGAAGGTCTCCGGGAGGTGGGGGGAGGTGAAGGTGAAGGGCGTCCGGGAGGTGGGGGGGGGGGGTGAAGGTGAAGGGCTCCGGGAGGTGGGGGGAGGTGAAGGTGAAGGGCTCCGGGAGGTGGGGGGAGGTGAAGGTGAAGGGCTC
This sequence comes from Balaenoptera acutorostrata, assembly GCF_949987535.1. Classification (NCBI taxonomy): domain Eukaryota; kingdom Metazoa; phylum Chordata; class Mammalia; order Artiodactyla; family Balaenopteridae; genus Balaenoptera; species Balaenoptera acutorostrata. Next base: position 9,092,873 of record NC_080068.1, read on the forward strand.
CGGGAGGTGGGGGGAGGTGAAGGTGAAGGGCTCCGGGAGGTGGGGGGGAGGTGAAGGTGAAGGGCTCCGGGAGGTGGGGGGAGGTGAAGGTGAAGGTCTCCGGGAGGTGGGGGGGGTGAAGGTGAAGGTCTCCGGGAGGTGGGGGGAGGTGAAGGTGAAGGGCGTCCGGGAGGTGGGGGGGGGGGGTGAAGGTGAAGGGCTCCGGGAGGTGGGGGGAGGTGAAGGTGAAGGGCTCCGGGAGGTGGGGGGGAGGTGAAGGTGAAGGGCGTCCGGGAGGTGGGGGGGGGTGAAGGTGAAGGGCTCCGGGAGGTGGGGGGGAGGTGAAGGTGAAGGGCGTCCGGGAGGTGGGGGGAGGTGAAGGTGAAGGGCTCCGGGAGGTGGGGGGAGGTGAAGGTGAAGGGCTCCGGGAGGTGGGGGGAGGTGAAGGTGAAGGGCTCCGGGAGGTGGGGGGGAGGTGAAGGTGAAGGGCTCCGGGAGGTGGGGGGAGGTGAAGGTGAAGGTCTCCGGGAGGTGGGGGGGGTGAAGGTGAAGGTCTCCGGGAGGTGGGGGGAGGTGAAGGTGAAGGGCGTCCGGGAGGTGGGGGGGGGGGTGAAGGTGAAGGGCTCCGGGAGGTGGGGGGAGGTGAAGGTGAAGGGCTCCGGGAGGTGGGGGGGAGGTGAAGGTGAAGGGCGTCCGGGAGGTGGGGGGGGGTGAAGGTGAAGGGCTCCGGGAGGTGGGGGGGAGGTGAAGGTGAAGGGCGTCCGGGAGGTGGGGGGGGGTGAAGGTGAAGGGCGTCCGGGAGGTGGGGGGGAGGTGAAGGTGAAGGGCTCCGGGAGGTGGGGGGAGGTGAAGGTGAAGGGCTCCGGGAGGTGGGGGGAGGTGAAGGTGAAGGGCTCCGGGAGGTGGGGGGAGGTGAAGGTGAAGGGCGTCCGGGAGGTGGGGGGAGGTGAAGGTGAAGGGCTCCGGGAGGTGGGGGGAGGTGAAGGTGAAGGGCTCCGGGAGGTGGGGGGGAGGTGAAGGTGAAGGGCGTCCGGGAGGTGGGGGGAGGTGAAGGTGAAGGGCTCCGGGAGGTGGGGGGAGGTGAAGGTGAAGGGCGTCCGGGAGGTGGGGGGAGGTGAAGGTGAAGGGCTCCGGGAGGTGGGGGGAGGTGAAGGTGAAGGGCGTCCTGGAGGTCCCAAGCGTCAAGGAGGGGTCACCTGATCTCAATCTGGTACTCAGTGGTAAGCCAGTTTTGTTTCATGTAAGCCAATGTTAATTCATTTCTTGTGTAAGCCGGAGAGCTGGGGAGGGATCCTGGAACAATGATGCAGGGAAGGAAGGCGGGACGGCTATCTGGCCGTCCGCCGGGATCGTGTGAGTGCGTGTGCAGGGTCCCTGGCAGAGTTCATTTGGCTCTTTCTGTCTTCCAGTGACCTATGGGATGATGAGCTCCAGCGTGTACTACTATACCCGCATCATGTCCCAGCTCTTCCTGGACACCCCAGTGTCCAAAACAGAGAAAACTAACTTTAAAACTCTTTCTTCAGTGGAAGACTTCTGGAAGGTATTTGCAAATGACCTCTTGTTATTGAAAATTGTTCATTTGGCTTCATAAATTCAGTTCAGGCCCACAAGGGCAGAATTTGATTGTTTTGTCTTGCTTCGTTTTTTGTTTTTGTCTCTTTGCTGGTGTTGGAATGTACCCCAGAACAGTGCCTGATACAAGGCAGGCACATTCCTTCAAAGATCTCTAACGTAAAATTCAACCCAGCCCTCCCCAAATTGTCACAAATTCCAACATTAGTATTAGAGGATAAGCAATGAGGGATACCATAGGAAAAATATTAAACTGATCTGGAAGATGTGTTCAGAATCTAAGAAAATGGGGAGGGAAATTGGAAAGGAAATGATTACTTCCTTCTGGGGAAATACTTTCTAAAATTCTTAGTAAACCCTGGGGTCAGAGCTATTGATTTTAAAGATAGAGGAACTGGATCACAAGAACCTAAATATACTAAATAATGCCTAAAAATACCTGACATCCAAAACCACACTTGTATAATATGAATCTTTTCCACCTCAAGGAGGCAAATCACTCCATCTCTATTGACTGTCTGATAAGGATAAGACACTGAGAAGTGGCTGCGTCTGTCTTTCCTATAGGCAACCTAATGAGAGACTTCTCGCATATACACAGTTCTGTGATAATGAATGCCATACTCTAAAAATGGAGGGGAGGAGCGGGGTGAGAAGTTAGAGAGTTCATTCACCCTATGACAAAATAATCCAGACAATTTAAAGATCCATCAGATGGCAGACTGGTTTTCAAAACTATCATCTTTTCCTCTCCAGTGATTGTGAGCCATGATTCTGTGGGATGCGGTTTAATAAGGGAAAGTGGAATTGGTCATGGTTATGGATTCCTTGCAAACTGCACCCTCTCCCCAGCCTTTAGTCCCAGAGTAAAAATCAGAGTCGCCACGTATGAAGTGCCCATTCTGTGCCAGGTGTAACCACCATGCAGAAGATAGATATCACAGATGATCGAGGCCTCACAGCTAGCAAGGAGATGACGCAGCAAGACTGGGGCAATAGCCAATCTCTCTGACAGCAAAACCCACCCCTGTCACTCTACCCTGTTCACGGAGTTGCCACACTGTTGGTCACACAGACATTCCAGGAAGGAGCAAGGCAGCCTCTGAGCTTAGAGTTTTTCCAAAATGTTGCCTTTGCTTTCAGTTTGCGGAAGGCGCCTTGTTGGATGGGCTCTACTGGAAGATGCAACCCGGCAACAGAACCGAAGGCGACGACCGGAGCTTCATCTACTACGAGAACCTGCTCTTAGGGGTACCACGTATGCGGCAACTCAGAGTCAGAAACGGATCCTGTTCCATCCCCCTGGACTTGAGGGACGAGATTAAAGAGTGCTATGACGTCTACTCCGTCAGCAGCGAAGACAGGGCCCCGTTCGGTCCGAGAAACGGAACCGCGTGAGTGTCTGTGGCTCAGGGCCCTGGGCCGTCACGGACATTCACTCGTTCGTTCTCTAACCCCTTCGCCAGGGAGAAGATGCCTTCACTGCTTGTATTTAAGGCTGCGGCCAAACTTTGGTTTCTCAAGTTTTCTTTACTTTTTACCCCCTCTCAGCTTCTGCATACTTATTTTTCAGAAGGCTAAATTGCTGACCATATCCCCACAGGAAAGAAGCTACCTTCACCTTCAGAGGTTTCTGTTAAGGTGCCTGGATCCTATTTTTATAAATCCAGTAACGTGGTTCACTAGGTTGTTACTAGGAAGTTTTTTGGTACAGAAATTCTTTTCTATTAGCTCTTAGAAATAAATTTGCGTTCACACTACAATTACTTAAGGTGTATCATAAGCTCGTGAGGCAGTTATTCTGTCTGGTGTAAAGCCTGTCCTTCTCAAATGCGTGTTTTTGATTTTGAGTACGTGTCTGCATTGTGCATATTTGCAGGGATTTGGGGTACTCTTTGTTAACCATACTTAAAACATCCTGTGTTTTAAGGGAGGACAGTCCTTATTTCTAGAATTATTATAAAAAGTGAGAAGAGTTCTCAGGTTGTCCCAAGGTGGACATGTTGGGGCACGGGCCCTGGGTGAGTCACTGTGGATAGAATTGTCTTCTAAGTTTCACTAAACTAATTCTTTCAGTTCATCTAGATCCCTTTCTTGAGAACTGAGACACCAGAATCCAGATTAGTTAATACACAATGAGGACAAACACCTTTTCCATAACCAGATTCTTTGTCTGTCGTCCAGTACACACCCTCTTTAGTACCTGGACCCATAAGGAACAAACTTACTAAACATCCGAAGATTTAGAGTAAAAAGACTGAATCTCAAAAGACATTTTTTCCCAGGTTGTGATAGTGATTTTGCTCACTAATGCTCCTTTTTCCAGTTCCTGCAAAGCATACGCTTGCACTTTATAAACTATGGTACCTTGTCTAATATTTTATCTCATGCCATTGGCAAGAGAGATTGATGCAGCCTCTATTCTATGCTAGATGCTATCTAAGAAGTGAATTCACGCATTATCTCATCTACTTTTCACGGAGCAACTCTGAAATAGGGATCAGCTCCACTTGATAGATGAAAAAACATCACCGCTAGCAAATGGAACCAGCTTGACTCCAAGACCCATGTTTCTTTTGTGACGCCACATTGCTTCTTGCCTATTAATTATGTTGCTAGGGTGACTGCTGCCGCCCTCAGCTCCCCGTCAGAGTTCAAGCTTCTTGAGGGCAGGGACTCTGTTTCGTTCACTGCTGTATTTCCAAAGCTTTGAACGGTGCCTGGAACATCCAAGACGCTTATAAGTGATTTTCACTACAGGGTGGGCTACTGAAGGGATCCTTCTTGGGTGTATTTAAACCATCCCTGGTCCTGCCAGGGTCTGAGTTACTCCCATTTCTCCTTCCGTTCAACTCCAAACTTCTTGAAAGAATAGTTTTCACTTGCCAGTGATTCACTTTTCCTTACCAGTGATTCACCCCTTAAAGCTTAAGCCCTTGCTTTTGACATCTCTCTTGGAAGCTACCAGGGGGTTTGTTCAGTTTGCTGATTCACTGATCGATGTCCTGCCTTCATGCTGATCAGCCCTTCTGCAGGATTCGGCCGTGTTGAAGGCTCGTTCTTTTGACTTTGGTGAGTGACACTGAAATTGGATCCTCTTAATTCTGCACCCCGCTTCTTATCTCTTATTGCCAGGTTCTATATTCAGGCCTCTGTGTTTTCTTGCTTTGTACTCTTTCCCTTGACATTCAGATGGCTCCCACTCTCATCTCTATTTGATGATTCATCGTTCCTTCAACAGATAGACGGCGTGTTAACATGTGCCAGGCATGTTCCCAGTGAGGTCTCCCTTTTCTAGAAATGCTCTTGGTGCTGGTTGGAGTGCAAAGCAGCAGTAAACAAAACAGAAGTAAATCCCCTGTCTTGGCAGAGCTTACGTTCTAGTGATAGAAGATGAGTGTGTGTGCCACCTGTATGTCCCACCAGGTCCGATGACTCAATGTGCCCCAAACCGAACTCATCACTTTTTCTCTTTTATTCATTTTTGGCCATGCCACGCGGCATGTGGGATCTTAGTTCCCCAACCAGGGATTGAACCCGTGCCCCCTGCATTGGGAGCGTGGAGCCTTTTTTTTTTTTGCTGCGACAGGTCTTAGTTGCAGCACGCGGGATCTTCTTTGCCACGTGCGGGATCTTTAGTTGCGGCATGCAAACTCTTAGTTGGGGCATGCATGTGGGATCTAGTTCCCTGACCAGGGATCGAACCCGGGCCCCCTGCATTGGGAGCGCGGAGTCTTAGCCGCGGGACCACCAGGGAAGTCCCGGAACTCATCACCTTCTTGTCGGATCTGTTCTTCCTCCTGGTCATGGCACTGCCATCTTTGCATTACCCAAAAAGACACTCGAGTCTTTTTTCAGAAGTCCCCTCTCCCTTGCCCCCAGCTTCCAAATCAGTGCCAGGCTCTGTTGACAGTCACCTCCGTGGCCCTGTCTCGGCCCTCCCTGTCCTTCCCACCTCACTGCTCTACTGAGGTGCATCAGTAGAGCAGTGAGGCCTCATCACCTCTCGGTTCTTGCAAGGACAGCTGACTCAGCTGTGTCAGGGTCCCTGGGACCAGCCTCAGGTTCAGCGATTCTCTGGAAGGGCTCCCAGGATTCAGCATCTATTCATGGCTGAGCTTTACTACAGTGAAAGGAAATACGCAAAAGCAGCAAAAGGGACAGGCTCATGGGGCCAAGTCTGGAGGGAACCAGGTGCCAGGTTGGAAAGGTCCTCTCCCAGTGGAGTCACACAAGACATGCGTCTTCCCCCAGTAACGAGTTGTGACAACATGTAGGAAGCATTGTCTGTCCGAGGAGCTCGGCAGAGACTTGGCGCTGGTTACATAGGCAGGCTGTGCCCAGCACATCCCCAAACCTCAGACTCCCAGAAGGGAAGCAGGCGGGCAGCGTGAGCCACCTTGTTTGTACAGAAGCCTAGGCACTCGGAGCCACTCCTTGTGGTCAGAGGAAGTTTTATATCAGTGTAGGGAGCCGATTATCACCGAAATTCCAGATGCCAGCCGAGTCCAACCTGGACTCTTTAAGGAAAGGCGGTCTCAGACCCGCTGTGTTAGCTCTTTTCCACACACGCGCCCTCTCTCTGTCCCTCCCCACTCCAGGCTTCCCCACCGCCACCAGAGTAACCCCGTTCTGTGCCTCCAGAAACCTTCCCTGCGGGGACCCCTTCATGCCTGCCCCTCACCATCTGACCAGAGTCTACCTTTCAGCCTCCTCTTCTTCATCATGTGGGAGCCAAACCGAACTACTGGCGGATGCCTCGTACTTCTCTGGCCCCGCCTGCCTAAGTCTGAACCCTGCTTACCTTTCACAGCCTAGGTTCAACGTGGCTTCTTCCAAAGCCTTCTCTGGTTCACCTTTCCCATCATCGCTGAACCTCCAAAGAAGGCTAGCTTCCCTCTGATTGGCCCGAGCAATTTTTCTGATTCTTTTTTGTTCTTATTATCACCTACCTTGTATTTTCAGTGTTTAATTACAACTTTTCTCTCCCCACTTATTATAAATTTGGGAGAGAAAGGACCTTAGTTCATCTTTCTGTCCTCATTAGTACCAAAGAAGCATCTGGTTCCTGAGAGCCCTGTAAATGTTTGTGGATTAAACTCCCAAATGCTGTGTGGAGTCTTATCTAGTTGAGTTGCTGACGGTGGCAGTTGATGAACTTGTACCTCTTTTGGCTGCAATTTGTGGGGGGCCTAGAGTCAGCTATTCCCTAAGTAAGTCACCCTGAAAGGCAACCATATAAACTGAGGGCTGATAGCACAGGCCTCTGAAGGCAGACTGTCCTGGGGTGGGTTCCTGACTCTACCTTCAAAAGATTTGAGACTGAGTTGACCTCACTAAGCCTCAGGGCCCTTATTCCTAAAATGGGCATAATAGCTATATGAGAATGATGTAAGAAAACACAAAGCAGCATGGCAAGCACATTACCCAGCTTGATGAGACTTACAGTTATCTGTTACGTACTCTGTCTTACCAGGAACCAATTGTCTTTGTAATTGCCCCAAGTGTTCCACTGATTTTACCTGTTTGTTTCGTCTTTGAATTAGTTGGATCTACACAAGTGAAAAAGACTTGAATGGGAGTAGCCACTGGGGAATGATTGCAACTTATAGTGGAGCTGGCTATTACCTGGATTTGTCAAGAACAAGAGAGGAAACAGCCGCTCAGGTTGCTAATCTCAAGAAAAATGTCTGGCTGGATCGAGGAACCCGGGCAACTTTTATTGACTTTTCAGTGTACAATGCCAACATTAATCTGTTCTGTGTGATCAGGTGTGTATAAAGGGCACTCATGCCTCCCACTTCTGTGCATTTGTATATACATCCTAGTCTGGAGTTAGACCAGAAAATCATTGCCTGCCGTTGACTAAATGAGAGTTTCAAGGATCAGAGCTGACAGCAAGGAGGGGTGAAAACCAAAAGCTTACTGGGATAGGGGTTTTTGGGGGAAGGGAGTTAGGATGCGGGAATGTTATGAGTTAGGAACAACCTTAAGTCTGGTCCAAGTTCATCCCAAGGCTGGAACCTTCCCAGATAAAGCACTGTGTTTTGCTAACATCTCTCCTTTCCCATTACAAGGACGATCAGTGCTCCATGCTCTGCTACCGAGGCCCCCAGGCATCGTGTCTTGACTCATTTCCCTGAGTTTCCCCTTCTCAGATGATGCGCGTGTGATTAGAACGCAAGCACAGTAGTCGGGGCTATGCCTGTGTTCAGTAGGTGCCCCGGTACCTGCTCACACTCAAGAACTACCAAAGGCACATAAAGTTCCTTCCGCGGATTCTGTTATGTTGCCATCATGACCGTTCTGGCGACAGCGAGGAAACTGACAAAGATCCCACTGGCTTGTCTGGGACCTCTTGTCCATTGATTCATTCAGCAAACATTTATTGGACACTTCATATGTGCCAGGCACTGTTCAAGGCTCTTGGGATGCATCAGTGAACAGAATAAAGATCTCTGCCCTTGTGGAGCTCCCATTCAACCAGGAGGAGATATTAGATGATAAACAATAAGCAAAGGAAACAAATTAATTAAATAGCATGTTAGAAGGTAATACGTGCTATAAAAAATGTAGAACAAGACAAGGGAGATCCAGAATTCACCCGCTTTAATCCTCCTGGTGAATATGGCAGCAACATCCAGACATTGCTGACATGAATTACTCGCACATATATTTACCCACCAAATAAGAAGGCTAAATTCTCATAATAGCCTTATTTTGTGATTATTTTTGAGGCTAAACTCAACTGCGCTTTACACAGCCAATTGGATTCTCCCAGTGTTTATATCTAACACTTTTGCAGAAAACAATATCACATTAAATCAAGTAATAGTTACTACTAAAAATGAATGAAAATCTATTGCAATTATTGTTGAACTTCTCCTAATGATTCCAGTGAGCACAGAAAGAGGATACACGCAGGCAGGCAACTCTGATTGACATTTAAGGAGATATCTATTTATAGAAGGTATAAATGAGTATGTCTTCCACTTCCTCCCCATACTGTAAGAGTGAATATCGTCAAGGCAGTTGCTTCATTTCTCTACATTGTTGCCTCAGTTTCTGGAGGGGTTGATGATGCAGCACCAGAACAGGCAGAGAGAGATGATTCAGCACACAGAGGCCACTTCCTGCCCTTGTCAGTTCACACCGAGGCTGCCACAAGGCTCTTTGTTTCAGTATTGCTCTCCTGAGTTTGTGGTTCTCACCCCTACGCTCCGGCGTATTGAATAGGAAGAAAACAGGAGGTTGAGAGTGCCAGGGAAGGAAAATGTTTCACACTTCTTTGACCAATTCTGATTTGCTATAGTCCTTGCCTATACTTGATTATTGCTCATGCTTGAGCCCTAGATACTTAGGTTCTAGGAGTGGCCACCTGTCCTGTCCATCCTGTAAAGGGAGAAATGGTTACACCTAATCGCTGGCTGGAGATCTTTTAAAAGTCTTAAAGTTAAGGATCTAGAGAGTCTGTTTCTAGTGTGAAGGGAAATTGTACCATTAAGTGAACTGTTGAACCTTCTCAGTGTGACACCTACAAAGGGGAATTTGGCAAGAAGCATCTTCACTTCAGTTATTATAAAGCGCTACAGATAAGTGCTATCAGTGTGAGTGTAAAAGCATATGTCAGTGTTGCAGACAGTCAGACATTTCCTGAGCACCAATTCACTATAACGCTCTGAGAAGTTCCGATAGCAAAACGGTCCCCGTAGGCAAATTATCTGATGCTGGTTAGGTGTCACCAAATGCATGAGTGAGAAACTCATTCCCTATCTTTATATGTATATGAAAGAGACATCCTACTTCTCAACCAGGCCATACATGTTTTGATTGATGACATATATTTCTTATGTTCTTCATTCCCCAGTTGAAGGGCTTGCATTTAATCAAAGTCCTATAAAGTCTTGTGTGTTGATTAACTTCTACATTTAAAAATAAGTGTATAGCATTTTGAGTGGTATCAATACCAGAAGAGTAAATGGGAGATTGAGGAGGAATAATCTCTTTGGTCTGGGAGGCCTTGGGAAGTCTTGTTCTTTTTGTGACACAGAATTCTACAAGGATGGAGTTACTGGCTGTGATAAAAACATTTTGCCACTAGTTTGGAGTGACTTGTGGTCTCTGTTTTATTACCTTCTAGAGCAGGGACAGAATAGATGATGTTTTTCCTGGCTGCATCCATGCGTTGTTGTTATTGTTGATGTTGTTAATTGTTTTAACTGTTCTTATTGCAATGCAGGTTATTGGTCGAATTCCCAGCAACAGGCGGTGTGATTCCATCTTGGCAGTTTCAGCCTGTAAAGCTGATCCGATATGTCACAACTTTCGATTTCTTCCTGGCAGCCTGTGAGATCATCTTTTGTTTCTTTATCCTTTACTATGTGGTGGAAGAGATATTGGAAATTCGCATTCACAAGCTGCACTATTTCAGGAGTTTCTGGAATTGTCTGGATGTTGTGATCATTGTGGTAGGTTTGAGAACAACACCAAATCCCCTGCTCTGTTATAAAAATGTGGTAGAGGCTTTGCTCCCCTCGGTGTTGTGGGTCTTGATCTTCCTGAAGGAGAATCTAAAGGTTCTCCTCTATGCTATCAACTTCACTGTTACTAACTTTCTCATTTTGCATGAGTGACCCTTCTGCATATGGAAGTGGAGAAGCATTTACAATAAGCTCTCACTTGGCCACACTAATAACAAGAATGGGTTAGTAATTCGTATTTGGCTTTGGCATGCCACATGAGATGTGGGGAGAAAACAATTTTGTTTATTCTGCTTTGGCTAATGACATTTTTCTTCAACTACAACAAAAATCAGTTTATATCTTTCTGCACATGTGTAAAGTCACGGCATAAAGAAACATCCAGGAAATTTTGGAGGTGGCAGAGAAAACCTCCCTGCAGTTTCAAATGTCCTCCAAATAGTCCACAGTGTACAAAATGTAAATGATGGCCATCAGCGTTTTCTGTAGGAGGTGCAAGAAATCATAAGGCAGAGTTACGATTGAGTTAAGACTGTCACCCCTTGTGGAGCCCTTGCCTGCCCGTGACTCTGTTACAAATTCCAACACTTGTTCAAGACGGTTTCTCTTCAGCACCGTCTTAATCACTTCCTTCCAGAGGCCTTAGTGTAAGATGTATTTTTGCAAGCTTTTCTCCCTTCAGCAATAACACATAATCTTCTGCTAGTCTGTTACACGTTAGAGCATATAGCAACATGCTTAATGGTAACATGCTTAAAAGTCCACCTTTCCAACGACAGAGCTGCCCCTCTGAAATCTTAGTAAGTGATGCGTTATCCTGTTCGCATTCTCTCTTCTGTTATCCTGCTTCTTAACCAATATTGTTCCTCCCCAACCGAAAATTCATTTGGCTTTGTGAAGCATTTACATCAGGTCATTATCAAATCACCACTAGGGTCAGTTGGTAAAATATAGAAAGTATGTTACTTAATATATTTTAATATGCTATTAAATATAGAAAAAATGTTATTCATATGTAAGTAAAAGGATACTTAAGACATAAGCTATATGTGTGTATTGCATGGCGATAATGATACTAATAGGCGCAATAATAACAATAATTGCTAACACTTCAGAAGCTGTCTGTGCTAGGCACAATTCCAAGTGCTTTTCCTCTACGGCAGTTCATTTAGTCCTCACAATAACCCTCTTAGCCACTCTGCCACCGCCCTCACACCACATACATGTGTACTTCAGAAATAACTTTTACATCAAATACACATTCCTATAGAATACAGCGTGGAACCCATCTGATCCCGATGCAGTTAGAAGTGCATCCCTTCTTTCACGATGGCTGTGTAACATCACAGAATTCCTGTGGCTAAACTCTTGATTCCCAAATTCTCAACATATTAATAATGAACAGAATTACAAAAGAATTTCCGTACTTAAGGAGGCAGGAAAGGCGATGATATTGGAAATAATTTTCCAAAATATTTCTGTACTGCACGATGGCAGAGTGCAGTTCATATACACTGTAAATCAGTCTAGAAAACAATTATTATTTGGAGCCCTAAGGACGCAAACTCTGCTTTTTTAGTTTACATGGATACATTTATGTTTCTGTCATTGAGAATAATGGTAAAAAAGTGGGTGTGATCTTATGCTAATTAATGTTTTCTTTTTTTTTTTAACCAAATACCTTCAATGTGAGCAAAGGACTAGTCAGCGGCATTCAGCTTTTTGATTATGTACACATATCAATGAAAACTTTGATGACACACCCTAGTGTATTTTTATTTATAAAGTGTGTGTGTGTAGTGGTGTAATAAGTACACTTGTAAAAACATACACAGCATAGAATTTGAAATATTTGGATAAAAATTAATACAAATAGAATTCTAACACTTTCTTATCACCTGCCTGGAAGTTTTAATGTTTTCATCTCACACCCCAGTGAATTGCCTCTTACCCACCTTGGAGACCACTGGGAAAATAGCTGATGACATCATGGAAATTGAGGCTAGTTTCTTGGCTCAGCAGCTGCAGAATTTTGCAAGTGTTTCTTTGAAAACTTGCTTCCCTGTGCTCTTATTTTTTTTAACTCTTAGTGCTGACAAGACAACAGTTCAGACAGTGTGCTTTTATGAGAACAAGGAACGGCTGCTGGCGTCCTACTTCTCCTTTGAAACCTTCTCTAACCCTTTAGAAATAGGACATGCTTTCCGTGAAGCTTACGTCAAAGAAAGCAAGTTCTTTTGTAGACAAGAGGTGAGACTCTCAAAGAAAACTCAGAGCCACATAACGACCCAAATGCCCACCAAACCTCTTTCCTCTGTTCTTCTCTCTCATTCTCTATTTGGAAGGAAGAGTCTCAGGAAATTTAGTGTATTTCTATGATATTGTATAAATGACCACATATTCCATATTTTTATAAACATTTGCCCCAGGCAGAGCAAAAACAAAGGGTACCTAGTGAGAGTTGGTAAAGGGTTATTTTTAGATTCAGTCAGTCAGCCCTTTTTTCTCAGTGAAGTCCATGCAGAAAAACACTTATCAGGGTATTCCAGAGAGCTCAAAGGAAGTATTCCTACCACCAGTGCAAAAATACTAGACTAAGTCTGGGAACCCTTCACGGGGAAGACAAGGAAGGTGGTGAGGTTGGCTTTTTCAGCTGTGGCTGGCAGACAGGCAGGTCCCGACTCTGATAATCACCGGGACAGCCATCTCAAGAAGGGCTGATGGAGTGGTCCTTGGCCATCATCCGTGAGAAGAGAGAGATGGACAGCAGGGGTCACGGCACCTACCATAGTCTGCCTGCTGTGGATTCGGGGTCCATGTGGGGACCCCGTGGTTATGGCTATAACCCCTAGCACTTTACACACATACACGTTAATCCAGTGGTGATGGGTGCAAGGCGGGCCCAGCGTTCCCCTCGGATTTTTATAGGCCAGAACCAAAGCAGATGTGAAGAGTTGTATGGTCGTGAGTTAAAGGACAGAAGCAAGCAAGAGGGGAACCCTTGGCTCACATATCCCCACTGTGAGCCTTCTCGAGCCCTCTGTGCCCTTCGTTCCCGCCACCTAAGACCAAGCTCATTCTCTCCTGTCACGAGCGCTCCTTTGAGCATGTCTTCTTTCACCCTTCACCTATGGTGTGTGATGCCAGCTTCTTAGAAGGTTTTTGTGCTATTTGTCTTTGTGTGTTTATCTGCTCTTGGACCAGAGTATAAGTTTCTCGAGGAGAAGGTTTGTACTTTTCACTTGTATTTGTTCCTCTTGATCCTTCGCACGGTGCTCTGACCACAGATATCCACCATGTGTCTGTTGAATAAAGGCAAGAATAGATGGCTAGAAAATGAAAAACGAAGAAGCCCCGCAAATAAAAGCAGAGAGCGAGGTGAGGCCTGAGAAAGCAGAAGGGTGGAAAGTGATTTAAATGAAGGTGGCAGAAAACAACAGAAGGCGTTCCTGTTTGAGTTTCCTTTTGTAATAAAGTGACATCTCTCGGGTGTGTGCACGCGCACGTGCAGGCACATGCGTGCACACGTGCACTCACTGGATTTCTATTCCTAAGGAAGTGCGAGCGATATATCGTTTTCCTCTTTTACGGCAGTGCTCAACACTTTCCCTCCGTGTGAGTGACTTAATTTATGAATGCTGTTGGGTGAGTAGAATGGTGAGCCCTAGAACTAATACATTCGTGAAGGAAAATAAACTAGTCATTTTAAGGTAAGTTATGTATTTCTAGAACACTGCAATGATATATAAATCTTTTGTCTTCCAGCTGTCAGTGGTAGCTGCAGGAATTAACATACACAGGACATCAAATGTGGAGGTGCTCCTACAGTTTCTAGAAGATCAAAATGCTTTCCCCAACTTTGAGAATCTGGCATACTGGCAAATACAGTTCAACAACATAGCTGCTGTCATAGTATTTTTTGTCTGGATTAAGGTAATTTATAAATGTCAGGTTCAGATTTTTAATACTGTTTTCATCTTTTTATTAACGTGAGTCACACAAAATGTTGAAGGACTTGAATTCGTTTCTGTGGCCAAGTGTAAGCAGCCAGCCCAAAGCTGCTCCGTGTTTACAAGTAAAGTCAGCTAGCAGGACTCACGTGACCGTTCATCTCACTCTTTGCCTGCTACCTGCACTCTTGGAAGACCTGTCTTTGGAGGTTTCATTTAACAAATGCATTAAGAGACCTTTGTGTGTCACCTGGGCCTGGGGCCCCTGGCTCTGCTAACCCAGAGACAGGTTCAAGTTTCACCTTAAGTGGGGTGACCAGGTGGAGGAAAAGGAACTAAGAGAAAGGAGGGGAAGGGTGGGGAAAGGGAAGGGAGAGATCCTGCGCTGGAAATGTTCTCTGGAAGGATTGCCTCCTTTCCAGGTGGAGGCCAGGGCAGCTTTACCTAGAATCGAGATTGGGACAGACAAGCTCCTCCGCGTAGTACCTTCACGACTCATTTCCTTCTTCTCCCAGGGCATCATGTGCATTTCCTTGTGCGTGAAAGCTCAGGTCACTTCGTATACAACGAGCCTCAATTCTGGAGGTTCAGGAAGTTTCATTGTTTTTGAGGGCAACTGCCAGCCTGTCACCACTTAAGTTCCATGATCGTGCCATCCAGATAGTAGCTATTAGCCGCAAGTAACTATTTAGATTTTAAGTTAAATTAATTAAAATGACATGCAATTAAACATTCAGTTCCTCAGTCACTCTGGCCACATTTTAAGTGTTCAACGTCTATATGTGGCTAGTGGCTACTGTATTAGATAGCGGAAATACAGAGCATTTCCATCATCAGAGAAAATTCTGTTGAAGAGCACTGTTCTAGAAGGTACTTTCCAACAGTTACTTATTTTCCTGAATTGTTATTCACATCTGGAAGGCCTGAGATTTATCAGAGGGCTTAGACCTCGTCCTGTATCTCTCGTGCTATTTATTCAGTTACATGTTCGTTCAAGAGAAACCATCACTAACGTACCATACCTTTATCACAAAACAGAACAATAATCGAGATCTCATAGAAATACTACTAGGAATTGTGTCAAGTAATGTGATTACAACAACCGTCAGAAACATTTTGTTGTGACCAGAAGCGCTTTATAAGAGGCCTTTAAGTAAAATTCTAGAGATTTCCTTTCAGTGTGTGCCTCAGGGTGTTCGTCTTATTTAGTGCTTCGCCTGTAAATATCTTGCCCCCAAGACCTTGTGAACCATTAAGTTCTTTAAGACGGAGACTGGAACTCAACTTCTCACGGATCTCCCCACTTCCCTCCACCGAGACTCCCAGCTAGAGCCGTGCGGTTTGTCGTGCCCTCTGGGCTCGAGCTGCCGAACGTGGGCAACATCCTCTGTGCCTTGTCTACAGAAATGCGCCTTGTGGCTGTGCAGTCAGATAGAGCCCGGTTCAGATCCTCACTCCAAGCCCTGGCCAGTGCCTGACACGTAGCTGATGCACAATAAACGACTGTTAATACACAATAAGTATTTTCTGGAGGTTTTTGTTACTAGTGTTTTCTTTTTAAAGATTTTTTTTCTTTTGATGTGGACCAATTTTAAAGTCTTTGTTGAATTTGTTACAATATTGCTTCTGTTTTTTTTTTTTTTTTTTTTTTTTTGGCCGCCAGGCATGTGGGATCTTAGCTCCCCGACCAGGGATCAAACCCACACCCCCTCTATTGGAAGGCGAAGTCTTAACCACTGGACCGCCAGGGAAGTCCCTTAACTAGTGTTTTTTTATGTTAACTCTTTGTTTTTATTGAAGTACAGTTAATTTGCAATGTTGTGTTAGTTTCAGGTGTACAGCAAAGTGATTCAGTTACATACATATGTACATACATATATTCTTTTTCGGATTCTTTTCCATTATAGGTTATTACAAGATGTTGAGTATAGTTCCCCGTGCTACACAGTAGGTCCTTGTCATTTATCTAGCTAGTTTTCATTTGTGGGGTTTTTTTCTCCTTTATTTTAATCTTTCTAGGGGAAAAATATCAATGGTCGTTTTAATTATAATTAAACTTGTTTTCACTATACATGAGAAAATACAAGTGGCTGGATTTGAAAAAAAGCAAGTCATTTTTGTCCTCTCTTTTTGTTGTAAAATATACATAAAAACATTTTCCATTTTAACTACTTTTAAGTGGACAACTTACTGGCATTAAGTATCTTCACAGTGTTGTGCAACCATCACCACTGTGCGTTTCCAGAACTTTTTCATCATCCCAGCTGCAACTTTTTTATCCATTCAACACTAACTCTCCATTTCCCCCTCCCTGCAGCCCCTGGTAACTTCTATTCTCCTTCTGTCTCTGTGAATTTCCCTACTCTAGGTACCTCACATGAGTGGAATCATGCAATATTTTGTCTCTTCGTGTCTGGCTTACTTCACTTAGCACAGCGCTTTCCAAGTTTCACTCGTGTTGTAGCATGAATCAAAATTTCCTTCCTTTATAGGGCTGAATAATGATCCAGCATCTGTATATACCACAGTTTATTTACTCATTCAGCTTCGTATATCATCTCCCCTCTCTCCTACAGCTCTTCAAATTCATCAACTTCAACAGGACCATGAGTCAGCTCTCCACAACCATGTCTCGGTGTGCCAAAGATCTCTTTGGCTTTGCAATTATGTTCTTCATTATTTTCTTAGCATATGCTCAGTTGGCATACCTTGTCTTTGGCACTCAGGTCGACGACTTCAGTACTTTCCAAGAGTGTATGTAAGTATATATGAAATTAAGAAGAAAAATTGAATCATAGATAGTACTGCCTTCTCAAGGTTAAAGAAATCTTCATGGTGGCTGTCTAACTACCACGTACTTAAAAGTAGTTGTTTAACATGAGAATTAATTCTCTTTCCCAGAAACACTGACCCATCAATGCAAAGACAACGATACCTTCTGAAATGCTAAATGTTTAAGACAGAGCCCGAAAGTAGTAGGATGTTCTTCTAGAACAGCTATAGTAAGCCAACTCTGTTCCAAAGACTGAGGTCTTCTGAGCACCAAATGCAGATGGTAGCGCTTAAGAGACCTTTGCCTCTACTTTTATTCCTATTAAATAATGTTGCCATAAACTTCAAACTTCAGCCTATTTTCTAAGAAAAAAAAGGGTATTTCTAATATTCTAGGAGAAGCTCAAACCAATACAGGAATTTTCAGTCTTTTTCCAAAGTTCTCAAATAGTATATGAAAAACCGTTTCAGACTTCCATGTCACTTAGAAAGGAGTTAGTTAGGAAAGAAGATGATCATGATAATAGAAGTTAATGGGGCTTTGTGCAAGAGGACCCCTAATTAATGTTGCTGTTTGATGAAAGTCAGGAATGGAAACAATTGTACTGATTAAGACCCAGCATCTGGCAACATGCAGCAATCCTCAACCCCACTTTAAGTGCATTGAAATAGTGCATCTTCATACATGTACAATTTTGACTATCCTTCAAAAATCATTTTTTCTAATGAGATTTTAAATTTAGACTCAAGAGTGACCATTGTGAAGGTTTAGAGTTATCATATTTTACCCAGATTATGTTTTAATTTCTTAGAGCCTATTGCTTTATAAGTCATCTAATCATATATTTTCTTTTTACCAAATGGAAATAACATATTTAGCATGAAAGCATATTATTTTGATTCTAGAAGGCTTTAGTTGCTCATATAAGTAACAAGAGTTTTCCAAAGGGGTTGACAGTTTTCCATTATTTGGCAGCTTTCCACACTGATTAAAAAACAAAATGTCCAAAAGTATGAAATCATCTTTTAGGAAATGTTATGGCAAAAGAATGCTGGACATTCTTTGTTTTTGTATTGTGGTGTTGTGCTTTGTTTTGTTTTTATAGCTTCACTCAATTCCGTATCATTTTGGGTGATGTCAACTTCGCAGAGATTGAGGAAGCTAATCGAGTTTTGGGACCAATTTATTTCACTACATTTGTGTTCTTTATGTTCTTCATTCTTTTGGTATGTACACTTTTGTTTATACTGAGGTGGTTTAAACTTCATATATCACCATCATAAATCATCCTCTCTTCTTTTCTCTCACACTTTATTGCCTATCAATTTTTTAAAGACTCAGGAAGTAGAAAAAACATAGATATTAGGAAGCATATTTTATTTTACTTCTCATTCATTCACAGTTTTAGGTCTTCACCAAATATCTTTTCCATGGTCTTTCATTTATATATGTACTCAATGCAAAAAAAGAAGTAGATCAAGTGCAAATTATAGTTACCTAAAATAGTGCTTTGCCCTTTAAGAAGTAGAATATGCTTACATGCTTTTTTTAACACGAATGTCAGCACTTTCATGGTCACTTGCTTGAGTGACTTTTCATTTCTCTCCTTCTTCTTTTCTTTTTAAAAAATAGAAACTGACAAAGCAAGCCAGATGCAGGGTGTCAGCAGTAACATTTGAGTGAATTATTGCTTCTCAAGATCAAGATAGGCTGTTTTAACTTACTCATATTTAATATATCTAGAGGCTGCCTACAAAAAATATTCAAATTTTAATTTAAAACTAAATCTCACAACGAATGGAAATGGCTTTAAGTATTATGTTCAAAAATAATTCTTTTATTCTTTTGATTTGGTACAGATGCACATTTTTAACATTTTGGCCTTAAATTAAGATTTTTTAAAAGGCATTTTTTTCTTCATCTTAACATTTATACATTTATTTGTCCACTCCACTAAGAAAGTATTAAATTAAGTTAGCTTAACCTAGGCATGGGTATTTTTCATTTAAACACCAACACTTAAAGATTTTCCTTAAGAAAATAAAATCTTAACCATTTTAAGAAAAAAAACATTGTTTCCATTTTTAATCGATTTTCTAAAGATCTTTTGTATAAAGTTCATTAATTCAGTTGTAAGAGCTCCAGAGTTGGTCCAGGTATTTAGTGCTTAAGTATATGTATTTACTGATTGAGAATTAGACGTACTTTAATGGTACTGAAAGAGTCAGGAATAGCATGCAAATCCATTTATATCTTGCTGTGTGCATGTATCATTATTAGTTTTAAACTTAAGCCTCTTAAAAGTTTCTCATTCCTGTTATATATTAAAGAAAAAAATAGAGGGAAGAGTAAGCCTTTGTTACTCTCTAACATTGGTAGTACTTTGAATTCTGGAGCAGCTGAATCCCTGAATCTCTACTAAGAGAATAAAGATCTCAGGCCACCTAAGTGTTCTTTGTACGTCAGTCTGCCAAGTGAGGGACGTGATGGTGGCAATTGAAAATGCTCAAATGTGGGCTTGTTTGAATGTTGTCCTCTAGTAGGCAGTGCACCTACATTATTCAGTCATTTTATCAGATCAATCACTAGAACATGAAAAGCTCTTAGTTTTTGTCTTTCTACTGAACTATTTGTTTGTACCACTGCACAAAAGGGAACTGTTCTCCCTGTACCCTCCAGAGAGAGGGGAGGCTACTGTCAGTACTGATTTTTTTTGTTTGTTTGTTTTTTAACGGCAAGCCAAGTGCAGGGCTGGCCACTATTCTGAGATGACTGCTGGGTGTTAATGTACTGCCGCCACTTAAAAAGCCACAGTGGCGTGAGGGGCTCGGCTGAGTCAGGAAGCAAAAGCCCTGCCATCAACAGGGAAAGGCCTCCTATTGCAAAGTCCATCCCACAATTAAGTGAAGCTCGTGAGACAGGACGGAGAGGAGGTGAACTTCCTCTCCCCACACCTTCGAGAGCCATTCTCAGTCACTTTGCATTTTTTGAAACCTCTTCAGAGGACACACACTTTAATGCATTTCAACTAAGACACTTGCGGGCATTAGCTAACCATCATTTGGAAACAGAAATGAAACATTAGATGCCTGTGTTGGATGGACGAAGGTGGGAGATGGTCCACTGACTGCAACCGTCGGCCCTTAAAATCAAGCATTGAGCCAGGAACTTACGTGTATTTTGTATTCTGTTCTCATTTCTGCTACAGAGTCTTAAACGGTATTCCTCCTTAATTCATAGAGATTTAGTAGCTCATTAAAATAATAGCGCTCTCATTTGTTCATTCATCAGTCATTCAGTAAATATTTACTGAGCCACTATATTCCAGGCAATGTGCTGGGTCCTGGGGACCCAAGTGGTAAGGAAAATAGATACCAACCCTCCCCTCATGAAGATACCGCAGACTTGTGGGGAGAACAGACGTCGTACACAACTGTGCAGTCACAAGCCATAGTTTACATGCTAAAAAGGAAAAACAGTGGAAGAGCGTGTTAAAGAAGGGACTGATCAGTGGATGTGGTGCTTTGAGAAAACCCGTTGGAAATAGGTGTTAGAAATACAACCCATTATAGTGGGGAAGGGACAAGTCAGGGAAATGAACTAACCACCACTGAATAATAATAATAGCTACAAATTATGTAACACTTGCCATCCGTTAGGGCCTGTCCTAAGCGCTTTACATAGATGAACTCATTCATCCTTACAACAAATCTGTAGGGGAGGTACTACTATTTCTCCCATTTTATAAATGTAAAAACAAACAGATTTTCAAATTAGGAGTAGAAGAGTTACACAATATAGTCTTGCAACTCCAAGACAGAAACCCAAGCTTGCTTGACTCCAAAGTCTCTGTCTTTAGCACTAAGCTTTTCTTGACTCTCTTTCTACTAGGCCTACCATGTTTCTGTTTGCAGAGGTCTTTTTATCTCCTTAAAATATGTTCTGGAATCTCAACTATTATAACAATAGTTGGAATAAGCATAGAATTCCACTTGTCTGTGTTGACTGTTGAAATTTGAGGAGCTATTTAGAGTTCTACACCTCTAATAATTTATGTCAGATGAAAAAATGTAGAGAACACAGATAAGCAAAAATAATAAAATAATCCCACCATTCATAGGTAAATACATTAATATTTTGTTCTATTTCATTATTGTCTCTTTTTGCAAAATATATCAGTGTATGGTTTTGTAAGTAAGAATATATATTGCATTTTCCCTTGCCATGACAATGGAAAAACTAATTTTCCCAAAGAATTTGGTAGCAGAACTATTAATTGATGACTTCATAAAATACTCAAATTGTTAAAAAAAAAAAAAAAAGACATGTCAAATTTTAGATTGATGTTAACAAAATATATTTAGGTTTCTTCTTTAATCTCTACCTTCCTTTGATTTACAAACAGAATATGTTTTTGGCCATCATCAATGATACTTACTCTGAAGTTAAATCTGATTTGGCCCAGCAGAAAGCTGAAATGGAACTCTCAGATCTTGTCAGAAAGGTATGACAGTCCCTAATTCTCAGAATTGTTTTATTTTCTATGTAAAATGAACATTGTTTCAGCCAGATTGCCAAATCAACATTGATCCATTGACACCACTTAAAGTGTAGATTGCTATGTTCCAGGAATAATTTAAATGTTCTCTACACTGGAGATAGAGATGGATATAATGCTAGCTTGAACTTAAATTCTGGGAATCCTTTAGTGCCCTAGAATTAAATTCTCAATAATCTCTTTTGTCTCTTAAGAGCTGAGCTGCTGGGTTCATCCCCTTTATTTATTTTGATGTCTCCTCTAGTCGGCTCTCACTTTCAGATCCAGAGTTCAGAATAAATGGGAAGGGAAGATTATATAAAGACATTTTCCCTTCTTCTATCTTAATTACGCTTTAAAAAAAAAAAAAGGAAAGAAATTTTAGAGGCAAATATTTTGTTGTTCACTCTTTACCCTGACCTTCCAGGGAAGTTTTAAAATAGTCAAAGGAAAAAGTCCTTGGAGCAAGGCCACGACCTAAGGGCCTGAGAACTTTCACTTACGCACCTTCTCAGGAAGTGTTTAATTGTTAAGTGGGAGGGCAGGACAGGAAAGCTGGGCAGCTTTGTTCTTCTCGATGTGACTTCTATGCTTGACTTAAAATATAAAACTTCAGCAACAACAAATAACTACATCTGAAGTACACAGCTTGTTCCCTGTCATCATGCAGCTAACATACAGTGCCCCCTTAACCATAATATTTTTCCGTTTGGTTCAAACCACGGGACAATGTTGTCTGTGAATCATGTTGAAACAGAGAACTTCCGCTTTGTAAAACAAAGTCCCTTGGACAGGACCTAACATTTGTGTTACCCTGAATTTTGCATAATAGTTGATTACATTCTAGCAAATCCCCGGGGGTAAAACAAGCAGTCCTCACTTTGTACTTTGGTTCTGATGTGCACAATATCAGTGATTTCAGTTAAGTAATACGAGCCTCTCAACATAGTTCAAATTTCAGTTATTACAGTATACTGACTGTGAGTAATAGCATAAAGTACAAACTTCACTTGCAGTTATCACAGTACATTTCAGTTATTACAGTATATTAACTGTGAGTCATAGCACGAAGGACAAACTTCACTACTAGCTCTACAGATCATTCCATAAATAGCAGATGTGCGTCATAATCAGTGACTAATAGTGTCACTTCTTTCAAAGTCAAGGCTGGTTACTGAGCATCTGCTATTCAGTTTACGTACAAAACTTGTAGTTGTGTTGTGTCCTTATCTCCCAGTGATAAAACCATGTGACATTTTACAAATATGCAGAATTAAAAGAGAGAATAGGCCAGCAAAGAAGAGAAAGTATAGGAAAGAAACAAGGAATGATAACACTGGAAGTGAAATTAAAAACAAACGTAATGGATTTACAGAAGAAATACGTAGCTGGCCATGGGAGTGTTGATACTGCCACCATTCAAGAGCTAGACGGCAGCCAGAAGAACTCAGTGAAGGCAAATTTATCAACATAAATGCGGAAAGTGACTGATGAGTAGGATGAAGATGTCTCAGAGGAGATCACACTGGAAAAAAATTTCACATTAAAGGAACTCTTGACGATATTTCAGAACTTTGAAAGTGCAAGGGATAAAATGTTGGAAGCTGATACAGGTTAAGAAAGAATTACGATAACTCATCAAGACGTAGAAAAGATGTTCACTCTATATTGTAAGTTACACAACAACAAGAAGAATGCAAGCGCTGTTCAAACTGCTCTGGATAAGTTTTTTAACAAAGAAGTAAAACGTTAATTTTCGATGTTTCTACTGTTTAAAATGTCAACATACTAAAATACTCATTTTACTATTTTTTAAATTTCAGTAAAATTTATAACCAACACCAAGGGAGTTTTTAATGTCTTGACAGAAGTTTTAAAGGTCACAGAACAATCATAATTTTTCCTATTGATTATTTGCATCGCTTCACACAGTTGCATGGTGGTTTGCACAGCCCCGCGCTGCCATGCATAGCAAGGTCTGCCTGCAATGCATTAGTGAAAGATCCTCATCTCCATGTCACCGAAATTTTTTTACACACGTGACATATGTAAGGAAATTACCAACTATGAGATAATATGGAAAATAATTAATCCATGACTCAGGTTTCTTAGTTTTCTTAAGAGCTGTTGCACATTCCTACATGTTCTGAGACAGATAGCTGTGGAACATGGTGATTTTCATTCCTGTAACCTAAACGTGAATACAAACCAAAAGGCCCCTAGTTCTTGATTTACAGAAAGACCCTGACTCTTCCCATATAACTCTCCCACAAGAGCTTCACAGACAACTCAGGATGCATCCATCATTCATCCAACACATACTTGTTTTGTGGCCCACTTACATCAGGCACTGTTCTTGTCACTGGGTTTACAGTAGTTACGACTGTAATTGGAAGGCAGAGCAAATGCAAAAGGAGGATAAACTAAATCAAGTCTTTTCTTTTCAACAGGGCTACCATAAAGCCTTGGTCAAACTAAAACTGAAGAAAAATACCGTGGATGACATTTCAGAGAGTCTGCGACAAGGGGGAGGCAAGTTAAACTTTGATGAACTTCGACAAGATCTCAAAGGGTAAGAATCACAATTTCTGTGGCCCTGGCAAAGGCCTTACGTAAAGATAAATCCTTGGTGATAAGCTGACCCAAGTGCTCATGAAGACACTTCTTTTTCAGAGGTGGGTATCTTTCTGGAACGTATTGTAAGAGGAGGACTGGCCCTGACTCAGCAGTTTCTCCTTTCCTCCTGCATGTGGATGTCTCTGTGTTTGGGCTGGACCATGTACATGAATGAGTTCATCTGTAACCTCTCACTAATTTCAGGAAGGGCCATACTGATGCAGAGATTGAGGCAATATTCACAAAGTACGACCAGGATGGAGACCAAGAACTGACTGAACATGAGCACCAGCAGATGAGAGACGACCTGGAAAAAGAGAGGGTGGGTCTAGTTTAGGAGAACATGATTGGTTCATTACCGACCATGTTTCAAACACCTTACTAAGTAGTGGGTTACTGAGAGCATGTGCGTGTGTGTCTTCTCTCTTTCCTTCTCTCTCTCTCTCTCTCTCTCTCTCTCTCTCAATTGATGTAGTAGTACCCTGCTTACTCCAAAAAGGATGGGAGTTTGGGGGAGAATGGATACATGTATATATATGGCTGAGTTGCTTTGCTGTGCACCTGAAACTATCACAACATTGTTAATTGGCTATACTCCAATAGAAAATAAAAAGTTTAAAAATATATATATTAAAATGCAATGTTAGCATAAATATAAAAAAAAGAAGAGTGAAGCAAAACAAAACAGATATGAAACTGAATGTGAATGAAACTAAAAAAAAATGCATTCCACAAAAATACATATGTTTAATAAGATTGAGCAACAAATTTAGCCCTAAGCTTTCTAATAAGCCACTTGAGGGGAAACCTGAGTCGTTATATACTTCACAATGTCCATGAGAACGGGAAGAAAAGATTTCTCAGGAGAGATAAAATTAATTAGTTGTTCTTTAAATTATCATTTATAATAAAATAAAACTAACAGCTGCCTTCCATTTGAATACTTACTATGAAACTGTTAAAAATAAACTTACATGAGCTTTTATAATCAGAAAAAATAATTTAAAGCTTTAACTTTAAAAATAAATGGTTAAGGGCTTCCCTGGTGGCATAGTGGTTAAGAATCCGCCAGCCAATGCAGGGGACTCGGGTTCGAGCCCTGGTCCAGGAAGATCCCACATGCCGCGGAGCAACTAAGCCCGTGAGCCACAGCTACTGAGTCCACATGCCACAACTACTGAAGCCTGCACACCTAGAGCCCATGCTCCACAACAAGAGAAGCCACCACAATGAGAAGCCTGTGTACCTCAACGGAGAGTAGCCCCCACTCGCTGCAGCTAGAAAAGCCCACGCACAGCAACAAAGACCCAATGCAAGCAAAAATAAATAAATAAAAACAAATACATTTATTAAATAAATAAATAAATGGTTAAACAAACCAAAAAAAAAAAATCCATGGTAATTGAGGTACAGAGAATACAAATTAATGTCACACAAAAAAGTTAGTTTCCTATGAGGAGACAGTACAGAACAGTGGTTTCTAAATGCTGCTTCCAGTCATAGTGAAATATGAACAAGAAGACAATGAGTAATATTTTCACATGGCTGTATTTACTAAAATTCTTATTCTAAGATTGTATCCTTCCTTTGTAGCTATTACACGTGTTAACTTTTATGAAAAGATGATAATATATTTTTCTTCATTTACTTTTTTCTTTGCTCTGCTCTGTGTTTACTGTTCTTTCTTGTCCAAACAAAAAGTTAGCAGCCTCTTGCTGGTCATTAAAATCTGTTGTGAAAGTTTGCCAATCTAAGATTGAAAAGTATGAGGACCACGGTCTGGCGTTAACCTCGCAGAGATCCTGGGTACATGGCACACGCCCACTTCCCATTTGCCCGAGCCCTCAGTGAAGCACCTGTGGAGTCTAGGGGTTCCTGCTCATCACTCAGCGATACCGTGTTCTTCAGGAGGACCTGGACTTGGATCACAGCTCTTTACCGCGCCCCATGAGCAGCCGAAGTTTCCCTCGAAGCCTGGATGACTCTGAGGAGGATGATGATGAAGACAGTGGGCACAGCTCCAGAAGGAGGGGAAGCGTCTCCAGTGGGGTTTCTTATGAAGAGTTTCAAGTGTAAGTATAAAGGAACTGGCAGGATTTGAGTTGACAAGAATCAAAATGACACTAAGTAGTTCCTCCCACCTCTCTCAATTTGTCTTTTCCATTACTAACCATCAGTTCTTTTTTATAACTTTTATTGGTGTTTTTTTCTTTTTATAAAAGTAATATGTTCGTTATAGGAAAAGTAGCAAATAAAGAAAAACAAAAGAAAATAAATCTCTCATATTCCCAGCAACCAAAAAATGTCAGTTAACATTTTGGTGTTTGTGTGTCCATTTACATGTGTTTATTTTTTTATGTTTTTATGGCCTAGCATATGGTATATCCTGGAGAATGTTCCATGTGCATTTGAGGTATGTTCTGTTGTTGTTGAGTGGAATGTTCTATAGATGTTTGTTAGGTCTACTTGGTTTTTAGTGTTATTCAGTTCTTTTATTTCCTTGTTGTTCTGCTTAGTTTTATCCACTTTTTGAAAGTGGGGTATTAAATTCCCCAGCTGTTATTATTCAACTGTCGACTTCATTTCTGTGAGGTTTTACTTTGTATATTTTGAATTCTCTTGTTAGGTGCATACATGTTTATAATTGGTGTATCTTCCTAATTGATTGACCCTGTTTTCATTATAAAATGTCCTACTTTATCTCTAGTAAATTTTTTTGTTTTAAAGTCTTTTTTGTCTGACATTACTATAGCAACTCCAACTTTCTTATGGTTGCTTTTTGCATGATATATCTTTTTCCATCCTTTTACTTTCAACCTGTTTGTATCTTTGAATCTAAAGTGTGTCTCCTTTACACAGCATATAGTTGGACCTGGTCTTTTTATCCAGTCTGACAATCTCCGCCTTTTAATTAGAATGTTTACTGCATTTATATTTAATGTTATTATTGCTATAGTTGGATTTAGTTTTGCCATTTTATTTTTTGTTTTCTATAGGTCTTTTTTGTTCCTCTTTTCCTTCTTTGCTGCTTTCTTTTACATAAAGTGAATATTTTCTGGTGTAACATTTTAATTCCTTTAATGATTTTTTTCACAGTATTTTTTAGTTATTTTCTTAGTGGCTGCTCTAGGACTTAACATATACAAATCAACTTATCAGAATCTACTTCATATTTATACTAAGTTAATTAATCCAATGAGATATAGAAATATCATTTCTACATAACTATCAACTCCTCTCCCTTTTTGTGCCATTATTATACACACTTACCTATGTGTATTACAAACCCAACATTACATTCTTATAATTATCACTTTATATAATTTTATGTCTCTTAAAGCAGCTGAGACAAGAAACAAGAGATGAGTATATAGAGGTTGTTGTATTAACCTTCTTACTTACGATTCCTGGTTTTCTTCATTCGTTCCTGTGGATTCAAGTTACTATCTGATATCATTTCTGTATTCCAATGCAACTTTGCTCTTACCTACCTCATTTGTCCTGTTATTATCAAATATACTATTACATTTTTATATATTAAAGACCCAATAATATAAGTATGTATATATTGTCTTCTACAATTGCTTTTTAAATCAGTTAAGAGAAAAAAGAAGAAATATGCATTTATACTATCCTTTATAGTTAAATAATTACTGTTACCAGTGCTCTTTGTTTTTTGATGTGGATTCTGATTACTATCTGGAATCACTTGCTTTCAGCCCGAAGAACTTCCTTTAGTATCTTTTCTAAGGCAGGCCTGCTAGCATGAATTCTCTCAGTTTTTCTTTATCTGGGAATATTTTTATTTCACCTTCATTGCCTTCTGGCCCCCATTGTTTCTAACGAGAAGACAGATGTTAGTCTTACTGAGGTTCCCTTGTATGTGATGAGTCATTTTTCTCTTGCTGCTTTCAAGATTTTTTTCTTCGTCTTTGTCTTTCAGTATTTTTACTATATATCTGAGTGTGGATCTCTTTGCAATTATCCTACTTGGAGTTTATTAAACTACTTGGATGCATAATATGTTCATCAAATATAGGAAGTTTTCAACCATTATGTCTTCAAATATTTTTCTGCTCTTCTCTCTCTCCTTTTCTTCTGGGACTCCCATTATGTGTAGTTGGGGTCTTAATGGTATCCCACGTTTCTCTTAGGCTCTGTTCATTTTTCTTCATTCTTTTTTCTCTCTGTTCTTTAGATTGCGTAGTTTCTGCCCATCTATCTTCAAGTTTGCTGGTTCTTTCTTCTGCTGCCTCATATCTAGTCTTGAGACCCTCTAGTGAATTTTTCATTGCATTTCTTATTCTTTTCAACTCCAGAATTTCTATTTGGTTCTTTTTAACAATCTCTCTCCCTTTATTGATATTCTCTATCTGATGAGGCAACACCATCATACTGTCCTTTATTTTTCTTTATGCATGATTTCATTTAGTTCTTTGAATATATTTAGAATAGCTACTTTGACTTCTTTGTCTACTGAGTCTATCTGTATCTGGGCCTTCTCAAAGGCAGTTTCTATCGCCTGCTTTTTATTCCTGTGTATGGGTCACATTTTCCTTTTTCTTTGTGTCTCGTAATTTTTTTTTTTAAACCTGGAGATGTTAAATAATATTTTATATATATATATATATATATATATATATATATATATATATATATATATATATAAATATAAATATAAATTCCCCTTCCCCCCGGAGCTTGTTTTCGTTGTCATTTGTGTGTTTGTTTTTTAGTGAAGTCTATTTCCCCCACATTGTGAAGCCGCTGATGTCACTTCTCAGAGGTCACACCCTGACCATGCACACAGTCATCCTGGGAAGACAGAGGTTTTAGCAGGGCTTGCATTGTCTTTCCCTTGCCTTGTCTTTTCCCTTTTCCTTTTCTCTCTGTTAAGCCTTCTGCCTCTGTTGATATTACATCTACCTCTTCAGTTCTGCTAATTGTTGGCTGATTGGTCTATTGTTTTCAATAATGTCTTGGGATACAAATTTCTTCACAGTGCGATCCAGTGAAATTCAGGTCCCTTTGCAGGGGTAGGTTTTGAAGCCAGTCTTTAGCTGTCTTCCTGGCTATCTCTTTCCCTGGTTCTCTCTGGTAAACTAGCCGATAAACAGTTCAACGTGATGATCTCATGAAGTGACCAGCCTCCTCTTAACTGCTTATCACCACAGTCTCCACTGTTTTCAAGAGCACTCTTAGGCTTGAATTTACCCACAGTTTTTTCCACATTAAAGCAAGTTCACTTGGGGAAGCTTTGGAGCTCTGTCCTATAGCCTGACTCTCCCCCTAGGCAAAACCTCTGTGCTGCTGCTCCAGAGCTAGTGGCTGGCCCGTCTCTCTTACAGTGACACCCCTGCTTCATGAATAAGGCACTGGGCTGGGATGGCAGCCTTTGGCGTTCTCAGCTCGCCTCTCCCAGCATGGAAAATCCACCGTACAATTGGAAGTTGAGTGGAAGAAAAGAGCCTTCTACCTTCCATCCACTCTTGCCTGGATTAGAGCCTCTGCATTGTGGATTTGGAGGTGGAGGCATAGGGATGAGAAATACTGGCAGCCTGCCCCTCCCTGGGAGATAGTGTAGCCCTCCACTAGGAGCTGACAGGATAGGGGTGGGTGTTCTTTGCTGCACCCACCCCTAGTGGAGCTCTGTCACAGTGATCTAGGGAGCAAGAGAGAAAGAGGGCAGATTGTGGCTCAAATATCACTCACTCTTATTCTTCTTACTGAAATTTAGTGGATTTTCTTTTTTTTTTTAACATCTTTATTGGAGTATAATTGCTTTACAGTGTTGTGTTAGTTTCTGCTGTAAAACAAAGTGAATCAGCTATACATATACCCCATATCCCCTCCCTCTTGCATCTCCCTTCCACCCTCCCTGTCCCACCCCTCTAGGTGGTCACAAAGCACCGAGATGACCCCCTGTGCTGTGCAGCTGCTTTAGTGGATTTTCTTAAATAAAAGCTTCTTCATTTGTTGTATGCCCTTAAGAAAATTTCCAGAAATTAAAAAAAAAGAATAATTCTCACAAGTTATGGTTGTTTCAATGGGGAGAGGGCCTCCAGGGCTCTCATGTCACCATTCCAGAAGTTTTGTCTCCTATTAAATGTTTTTAAAGTATTTATATAACATTTTGTTTATTCAAAATAATAGGATCGTAAGTGAGCATACTATTTTCTAACTGCTTTTTTTACGTTATAGATGACGTCATTCTATTTCATCATTAGAATGTGAACATCATTCTATTGCATTAAATATTGTCACAATATAATTTCTGGTGTCTTCTTAGAATTCTATTGTATAGATGAAGAATAATATATTTAAGCCATCTTCTATTAATTATTAATGTAGCCATTTTTCAATGACCCACTATTAATAAGCAGAACCCTAGGGAATATCCTTGTAGCCAAAAATTACGCATATACTTATGTCCTTTAAAACTTTTCAAAAAATGGAATATCTGAACGAAAGAGTAGGCACACCTTTTTCTGACAGGCATACTTCTGATGCAGTGTTGACTTGCAAAAATGTTGTACCAGTTAGCGTTCCCACCAGCAGTGTATGAGAGTTTCTCTCTAAAGTTTGAGACTATTTAGAAAGTGTTTTAGATTATAATATTGTTTAAGAAAAAAAAAAAAATCGTAGCATTTCCATTTGACAAACCAACTGGGCCGAAAAGCCAACAACACAAGGTGGCTTTGCCCCCTCTCAACCGCATTTCCTGCAGCCTCGTGAGACGGGTGGACCGGATGGAGCACTCCATCGGCAGCATCGTGTCCAAGATTGACGCTGTGATAGTGAAGCTGGAGATCATGGAGCGGGCCAAACTGAAGAGAAGGGAGGTGCTGGGAAGGCTGCTGGATGGAGTGGCTGAGGTCAGTGGTCGTCTGAAACAGAAACACCCCGATTCTATAAAATATCAGGGTCATAGTTTGTAACCCTTAACCTGAGAGGATTTTTTTCTCCGTACCTGCAGATCAGTGCAGATAAAATGATAACCCAGAGGTGTTACTTTCTTAATACTCCTCACACTGATGCAACTGCCTTCACTGGACTATAGAATTAAGCCAAAAAAATTACTCCAGTGATTCTCAGAATTGCTATTAAGGCTGGTGGTATTGCTCCAGCCTTACCTAAGAACAGATAATTGGGTCCCCAAATTTCCTAAGGCAATTTCTAAGTACAAGAGGATGCACCACTCTGCCTCAACATCTTGGTTTCTCTTTCCTTTATTAGGATGAAAGGCTGGGTCGTGACAGTGAAATCCACAGGGAACAGATGGAACGACTTGTGCGGGAAGAGTTGGAACGCTGGGAATCCGATGATGCAGCTTCCCAAATAAGTCATGGTTTAGGCACACCTGTGGGACTAAATGGTCAGCCTCGCCCCAGGAGCTCCCGCCCTTCTTCCTCCCAATCTACAGAAGGAATGGAAGGTGGAGGTGGAAACGGGAGTTCCAATATCCACGTGTAGGACATGTGCTAGTGTATGTGTTCTTAATAGGTGAGAAGGTGACTGTCTTGAGTTGCCGTGACAAGTACACTATTTATATGCCCTGACCACCATATGATGCTGGTCTTTGTGACCAATCGTTAATTCTTCTGCACTTTAATTTATTTTAGGTAAACTTTGCCCATGGATCAAAGAAGATGTTTTTTCTTTTTCTCATATAAGAAATCCAGGTGTAAATATTGAGTACAGAAAAGAAAATCTTTGTAAAGTATATTGAGTGGTACGCCCACTTGGTACCATAACTGAGTGTCCTCAGTTGACAATGAAGTAGCCTTTTAAAGCTAAAAAAGAACTGTGAAAAGGCTTCTGAGTTTTTTATTTCCAATCACAAAAATCAGTATTGTCATTTTTGCCGAGTGTGTGAAGGGAAAATAGGGGCATTCCTTTCCACTCAGGCTTCGCTCATGGGCTTAATACATAGCTTTCTTTTAAGAAAGGAGCCTTTTATTTCAACTACCTTCCTGGGGTACACTTTTCTAAAAGATGAGCTGGAAAAGAACCCCAAACCATAGAATGTAGTCATTATGCTAGAAGTTGTATGAATGGTTACGATAAATGTTGAACACTACGCTTTTTCGTTATTTTATCGTATCTAATGCCTGGGGGACTAACCATTTCACTTAATTTTTACACTGTTTTCACTCTCATTTGAAATGAGCTGCGTGAAACCACTAAAGATCAATTGTGGGTTAAAGTGTCATCTCTGACCATAACACAGTAGAATTGGAAGGAGCCAAATCACTAAATTTGATTTTTTTCTAATAATTAGTTTAGTATAAAGATTTATCCGTATAGTCTTTTTTCCCATGTGGCTCAACTTATTTGCAACTGAATTTAATGTTGTAACTAATCTAGGAAGATCAACTTACTAAATTTTTTAGGATGTACTGAACGTTTTAACTGAGCAAATATGTTCATTTTAAACAAAATATTAAGGAATTTTGAAATTCATATAAAATAGTATAAAACTAAAAGGTTTGAGTTTTATACCATTTTAAGAACACAGAACTCAAATACTCTTGATCCTGCATTTCAAAACTAGAATTTATAACCCAAGTGGAGCTCAATTTAATGAAAAGGAGTTTTGGTTATTGAAAGTTCAACCATTATCAGAAGAAGGTATAAGCTAAAGTTTGAGTTTGCAGCAGTTTTTTTTGTTTTTTTTTTTTTTTCATTAGGAGAGGGCCTCACCAAATTTATGGGGAAGAAACCTATTTCTCAACAAAAACTGAAAATCTTATTTTTCAAAACTGAGTAAGCTGACCTTTGAGAGCAAGAGAGAATGCAGTGCTGGTGAATAACTCTCAACTTGGAGAATAGCAGAGAGGCCTGTTTCTCATACTGTAGTTTAAACTCACATAGTTGTTTATTTAACTGGTAGAATATGTCAGTCAAATCTTCACAGAGAACATGAGCACACCAGCCTTTCTTATTAGCTGGCTTCTACAGAAGTGATACGGATTGGGTTTCTTTAACAGTTATTTCCCGTGGCTCATCTCCATCTTTGCTTTCTTTTGAATACGCTACACAAAGTTCTTTATTACTAGG
Source organism: Balaenoptera acutorostrata (assembly GCF_949987535.1). Taxonomy (NCBI): domain Eukaryota; kingdom Metazoa; phylum Chordata; class Mammalia; order Artiodactyla; family Balaenopteridae; genus Balaenoptera; species Balaenoptera acutorostrata. The sequence goes on from NC_080068.1 coordinate 9,125,843, forward strand.
TACTAAAGTTTGCATTCCAGGGGTATTGAGTGTACGTATTTATGTATGTGTACCGTGGTGTTGCATGTGAACAAACTTCAATTTGAAGTGCAGCCACTATGTGGTATCCATGTGTATTGACCTTGTGCCGTGTATCAATTACGGTCACTAGAAAGTCTTTTTATGATACTTATTATCATACTGTTTTTCACTTCACCTGTAAAACTTTGCAGAGTTCTTTCTCTTTACTCATAAGTTACATTTTTTTTTTCTTCTTTAGTCATGGAGAATTACCTCCTCATCCCTCCCCTATCATCTTCCCCTCTATATTGGTATCATTAAGAAGTTGTTACATATGCAAGTCTCTCAACAATCAAGAATTTCATTAATGTGTAATACTGAGCACTTTACTTCTTAATAAAGACTTAATAGCAGATGTAAGAGTTGTCTGTTTCTTAAGTAGAAGCAGTTGGGTAACTTGTCTTGTATCATGAGACTAATAGTAAAGGCTTAGACTTTGAAAAAGGCATCTTTTTATGTTCAGAAACAAGGAATGACGCATTACTTCTTCTGCAGTATGTACCTCTAGTAAGTTATTCTGATGATTGTATTAGTGTTTCCAAGTGTACAGCCACCGCATTGTACTTATGCATTCCTACAGTGAATGGTTGGCTCTAATATCTCTGCTGTTTCAAAATCTTCATACATGATTCCCCTGTTGACTTTTCATGAGTTCCTCAGTGGGTATGTAACAAGAAGTGGAATGCTGAGTCCCAGGTATATAAACATTTAATTTCACCCAGAACTGGCAGGTTGCCCTCCAGAATAACGGCAGCAGTCTACAACAATTTCACTACAGTTCTACCCAGACCCTCACCAGCATTGGTACCATCTAGCTTCCTAATCTTTGTAATGGAATGGTTTTGAAATAAGGTGTCATTTTATTTTGCATTTCTCTGATTCCTAATAAGGTTGAACATTGCCTTATATAGTTGTTCAATATTTGGGTTTCCTTTTTGTAAATTGCCTATTCAAATCTTCAAAAATAGTACACTTCGATCTAATGGGAAGCAGGTGTGTTTCTGTTCATTGTCTATTTTTCCACTGTGTCATAGTCTATTTTGTTGATTTGCATAAGTTCCTTGTGCGGTTTAAGTATTAATCCCTTATCAGTTTTGGACTCTGTTAATATCTCTCATCAGACTGATAATTTTGTCAATGTTTCCTTGGTGTTCATGTATTAAGAGTAATATCCATCAATTTTTTTTTTTTTGCTGTATTGTTTTTGGGGTTTTAAAGAGACCTTTGTAAGGTCACAAACTTTTATTTATTAAACTTACAATTTTACTTTCACATTGAATACATCTTAAGAGTAACTTTGCATAAGGTCCATAGGTATTTTTCTCCATATAATTGAGCCAGTTTTATCAGTGCTCTCTATTAAATAAGTCATTTTCTTTACTAGTTCATGGCATCACTGATATATTTCAGGTTCATGTATATATGTGTCTATTTTTGAATCCTTTAGCCTCTTACACCCATCTCTGAATGTTCCTGCACAATAATTTTTTATTATGACTTTGTAGTATGTCCTCCTTCATATGTGCTAAGGTCTTCATATGTGTTCTCCTCTTTGGCCCTCTTTTTATTGACTAGGCTATTTTTGTGTACTGTTATTTTTCCACATAAATGTCAGAACAAGTTTGATGGGTCCCGGGGCATGAGGGTAGGGGAGGAGGAAAGGGAGCAAAAAGTCCTGCTGAAATTTAATTGGAATTGCATTGAATTTATTGATTAGTTTGGGGAGAACTGACGTCTTTACAATATCAGAAACATAACTCTTCATCTATTCAGAACTTCCTTAATGCCCTTTAAGTGTTTCTTTAAATTTCTTAAAGATTTTATGCATTCTTTAATATGGTTTTATTGCTTCTATGAACAGTATCTTGTCTTACATTATATTTTCTAGTTTGTTATTGCTGACATAAAGGAAAATTACTTTTTTATAAATTAATCTTACATATATCATACCTGTTGAACTCCTATACTACCTCTAATAGATTCTGCATTGATTCTTTGGGTTTTCTATGTAGAAGACCAGCTCATCTGTAAATACAGACAGTACATGTTAGAGACTAGCAATAATAGTAGACATGCTTGTCTTGTTTCTGGTCTTAATGGGAATATGTTTTAGCTTGTGATCCTCTAAAAGAACACCAAGGTAAGGACTTGAGTTCAGGTGACATTAGGAAACTGGAGTAGGAAACAGAGTGAGCCAGGAAAGGAGGAAAAGCTCATATACAGGTGTGTCATTGCAGTTGCCTCTGTAGGCACAGAAGCCCAACTCCACCTCTGAGAACGCTGCGGAATGCCTCCTGTAATTCCTTATCTGAAGAACATAAGCCTGGGGCATGTGTCTCCTGGCTCTGATCCCTGCTGGTTGAGGGGTACTCCTGGGGTGTCAACACCCCTGCAGTTTCAGGCTACACTTGCACGCGGGCTGAGCAGTTTCCTTCAGCTTTGGAGAAAGCCCTAGCGCAGAAAAGTGAAGAGATTTGTGGTGCAGGCTGGGGGAGGGGTGCTGTCAACATGATCTGAGCTCACGTGGAGCCGTCCACCACAGCCGGAACCCAACAGAGGTGCAGAGGAGATATGACACGGCACCAGCACCATCTACTGCATCTACTCCATTCACCATGCAGATCGCGCATGCCCACGTTAAGTGCACTCTGGACTTTCTGAGGGAGGTCAGCAAGAATCTCTAGAAAACACAATACAGGAGGGGCAGTGGAGCTAGCTAGTCCTCATTGCCGCCGCTGGTCACAAGCCCAGAATTATTTCTTACTCCTCTCCTCTACCATCCTTTTTAGAGTTTCCTCATTCTTGGCCAGAACTTCAGCTGTACTAGGTTGCTTGCCTGTTACAATGATTCACACCTTCATCACTAAGGGCACAGAGCCCTTGGTTCCCTAGTCCTTTACCAGACTGCCTGTTTACTGTGACCACCTAGCATGGAAACACCAAGTTCCCTCTGTGAATTCCCTGCCCCATTATGTAGCTGTGAAGTCTAGCCCCTCCTGACAGAGATGGCAATGCAGTAACTGCTTTCTGTTCCACAGTGTGAGGACCTCAGCGTGACTAAGTGGCAGACATACTGATAGTTTCAGGTTTAGTGGACCCCCTGCTATATTCCCAGGTGAAAATGTACCCTCACTCTTGAGGATTCAGGAACTCCAGTGCAGCAGTGCCTAAAGCTACAGAGGCAGGAAGCATAAATTCTGCAAAGGGGTTCATGGGAATGATACTGAGAGAGGCCACTGTCATTTGGCACATGGACCTGTGTGTTCTGTTGGGAACAGGCACTCTTGGTTTGATGCGAGGGTCTGCAAACTTTCCATAGACGGCCAGGTAGAGAATATTTTAGGCTTTACGGGCCATAACGGTCTCTGTTGCAACTACTCTGCCATCGTGATGCAAAAGCAGCCACAGACGATACAAACATGCATGAGCACAGCTATGTTCCAATAAAGTTTTATTTACAAAAAATTGGCAGTGGGCTGGATTTGGCCCACAGGCCGTAGTTTACCAAGCCCTGGTTTGATGCACAGAACAATCCTGGAGGACGGCACTACTCCAGTCCCTGCCAAGGGGGTCATGCACGATGCCAGTAACCACTGTGACGTCCTGTGGGATGTGACAGTAATTGCTAAGATGTACTGAGCCCATCCTATGAGTCAGGTACTTCTGGCCACTTTACATGCATTACATGCATTACCTTATTTAATCTTCACACCTCTATGGAGGCAGATACTATGAGGATCCCTATTTTGTGGATAAGAAAGATACAGACTAAGTTAATCAAGTCCACAGACCTGGTAAATGGGGAGTGACAAAGGGGGAAGTGGGGGAATTTCGCCTGAGTAACTGCAGAGATCAACAGACCCTGTATGCACCTCACAGATCCTGAACACTTCTTTTAGGTACAACTTTCTAGCTTAGATTGAAGCCACTGTCCCCATCCTGGCGTCTGCACATGTTTACAAAAGTGGTTCCCACAGATTGGGTACTGGTACTACTGCAGTACGTTCCAAATCTCAGCAAGGAAATAACCTGCCACAGAGAATTTGGCTAGTCACAGCCTCTGAAACTCAAGTTTCCTCATCTGCAAAGGGAAGATGGAACAGCTCGAGATTTTCCAAACAGTACACAGCCAAGCCTTTTAATCACTGAGACAATGCCTCAGCTTTACTGCTTGGCAAAGAAAGGGGGCCAAACTAAGAGGCCACACCCTCACTAGGATCAGAGCAACACCGCTTTCAACCGTCATGACTGAAAGGCCGTTCTGCTGTTCTGTGGGGTTGCCGGGTATAAGAAGGATTCTGCAGGTTAAAAAAGGTTTGGAGATCCGGTGATGTTAATGAGCTCACTTAGTTCTAAATGTGATTCTGATATTTAGGTGGATACAAAATGGACGGCTTTGAACACAACTGCTGCACAGTGATTGGGTCAAGATCAAATCATAATAAATGTACGTTAAATGGTCTTAACTCCTTATTACAGCCCTCAGTATTTCCCAAAGAATCACCTGGATTTCCAGGTCCACTCCTCAGAGATTCTAAGTCAACAGGGGAAAAAAAAATAATAGCCTTTCCTTCCTTTCTTCCTTCCTTACATAAGCATGCCAGATCGTCTTTTTTTTAAAAAAGCTATTTTTTAAAATATTTATTTATTGGCTGCATTGGGTCTTCGTTGCTGCGCACGGGCTTTCTCTAGTTGCGGCGAGCGGGGGCTACTCTTCATTGCGGTAAGTGGGCTTCTCATCGCGGTGGCTTCTCTTGTTGTGGAGCATGGGCTCTAGGCGCGTGGGCTCAGTAGTTGTGGCTCGTGGGCTCTAGAGCACAGGCTCAGTAGTTGTGGCTCACGGGCCTAGTTGCTCCGCGGCATGTGGGATCCTCCCGGACCAGGGCTCGAACCCGCGTCCCCTGCATTGGCAGGCGGATTCTCAACCACTGCGCCACCAGGGAAGCCCCTACTTCTTAGTTTCTACTTTCGTTTTTTTTTTAGGCCGCGTCCCATGGCGTGTGGGATCTTAGTTCCTCAACCAGGGATTGAACCCACACGCCTGCATTGGAAGGGCAGAGTCTTAACCACTGCACTGCCAGGGAAGTCCCAATTTCTCAGTTTTGACATGCATCATGGTACATAAAATGTTAACATTAAAGGAAGCTGGGCAAAGGGTATACAGGAACTTTCTGCATAATTTTTGCAACTTTTCTAATAAATCTAAAATTATTCCAAAATGAATAGTTTATTAACAGGAGTGGGAGGCTTAATTAAGGATGTATCTATACACACAGAAACACAAAAGTGAGCTGCAGTGATGTTCTGATAATAGCAGCAGAGGGGAGTATACAAGTGTCATTTCAAAAATAACTCAGAGAGAAGAGAGGAAGCAGTATTGGAAGAGGAGCTCGAGGGGGGCTTCTGTGCACTGGTGATGTCCTATTTCTTGACATTGTTGGTTGCACAGGTGTGTTCCTCTTCACTGGATTGTACTTTTCCCTATGTTACCCTTCAGTAAAAAAAGAAGTTTAAAAACACTTCCCTATTACTGGGAAAGGTCAGAATGAAGAGAAGATGTGTAAGTAAATGAGATGTGTATGTAAGGAAGGAAAAAACCCGTAAAAGCCCAGTTATAACAGTTGTTCTATCCTAAGTCTAAAATTTTCAGAGCTGGGAAGGATTGTAGAATTTACCAGTCCTGCCGTGGACAGTTCTTTATGCAGGTCGCCCTGGAGATCACAATGCAGTACGGCTCGTGGAGCCCAGACGTCTGTATTGGAGCAAAATTCCTCAAGAGATTACGATGCACACCGAGATCACAAACCACTGAACTACCCCAGGAGGGTAAGTCACCAGACTCCTGGCCCTCTACACCTGCAGTCCAAAACTCAGCTGAGACCCCTAATTCCACTAGAGGGAAACTTCAGTAAATTTTAACAACATTAAAAGGCTCATCAAAGCTTTTCTTTTTTACCCCATAAATGACACTGGGTTTTGCCAACATGGTTTGGATTTCATACTTCTACTACAGCATCAATGTATTTGTTATTTATTATTTATTAAATAATGGAAGATCATAGATTCATATAATATTGAAACTATTCACTTTAAAGGGGAGGAAGAAACCAATACCAGAAATATTAGTAACTCGCCACAAGTTTCTAGAACTCGGTTTTTTTAAGGTCAATAAATTAAACTAGATTTCTTCCCCATGGTTACTGGCTGACTAGATGAACTAGTATGTAGTACATAATATCACTAGCTTATGACTTGGGTTCTTTCAAGTGTAATTCAGTTCACTGTGACTTCTATAAATGTTTCTGTTGAAAATAATTCTTGCTGAAAAACAGTATGATGGCAAGTGAAAAGAAGACAACCAGAAAGTCACTGAATACTGAAATCAAGATGCTCCCTTTTTAATGTGGGGTATATTATGTAAATTAAAGAGGAATTTAGGAAAATTTTTTAAGGAATAACAATTTCAGGTAGGCAATTGTAAGGAAGATAACGATCATGCATGCCAAGGCCACGTGATTCCTCCACAGGCCCCAAGGCGAGAGATCGATGCCCTGGTTTTCCAGAAATTCTTCGCCAGTACATCTGAAATTCAACAGAAAAAGAACATGACTTCATTCTTAGCGTCTGCCAAATTTCACTCAATATATTCACTGTTCCTTAAAAAGCCTACAGGTTACCAAGTCTTAAATATCCATCCCTTCATTTATAACAGAAAACAGTTTTGGAGGGTTTTTTGGTGTCTGTGTGTGTGTGTGTGTGTGTGTGTGTGTGTGTGTGCGTGTGCGTGTGTGTGTGTGTGTGTGTGTGTGTGTTTTAGCTTTATAATTCTGTTTTATCAGGATATGACAGGGGCCCATAGGTCAGCCATATGCATCATAAAAATATACAGAAAACAGTCATTGAGTGCTTACAATTCTGCTAGATACAATGAAGCAACCTGCATATAATAGTTTAGGTAATCCCTAAAACAACCCAAATTTCAAAGATGAGGAAACTAAAGTTTAAGGAACTTGGCCAAATTTACAGACTCATACTCTGAAGCAAGTTGCTAGCCTCCCCGAATTCACTTGTTTCCAAGTCTACGATGCTGTTCTCCTCAAAGGGCAGAACCATTTATCAAGTAATTTTTCACTTACACCTGATGGGGAAAGTCTCAGCTTTAGCAGATGGTATCTACGGCCCTTACAAAGATGATCAAAGCTCTTTATAGAGCTTATTATCCACAAATTAGCCATACAAAAAAAACACAGGCTGAGAGTTCTAAAACCAGGGAAAAAGGTGAGTGGGGGTTTCCTGCCAGAGCTGCACTCCGTCAGCTCTTGTACCAAGACTGGAACGGGCATCACAGATGCTTGGCTCTAAGACACCACCAGCAGGTCCCGTTATCAGGTAAGCCTCAGTGGGGCTGGGGCACAGCAGGATGGAGTAGCCCCGACACAGATTCGAAAAGGACCCGGTACTGAAAATACCTGGCACGAGCATAATTATTGCCCGGTACCGTTTCTGTGCAACTCTTGGAATTTGGCAGTTCCAAAAAAAAAAAAAAAAAAGTTATACCCAGACCAAAAGAAAGGGAGTGGGCAGGATGAAGAAAGCTTCTCTTCACAGAGGTTTTCTGGCAATACTTCTAAACAGCAATTTGTCCTATTATTAAGAATTACTTCGGGCTTCCCTGGTGGCGCAGTGGTTGAGAATCTGCCTGCCAATGCAGGGGACACGGGTTCGAGCCCTGGTCTGGGAAGATCCCACATGCCGCGGAGCAACTAGGCCCGTGAGCCACAACTACTGAACCTGCACGTCTGGAGCCTGTGCTCCGCAACAAGAGAGGCCGCAATAGTGAGAGGCCCACGCACCGCGATGAAGAGTGGCCCCCACTTGCCGCAACTAGAGAAAGCCCTCGCACAGAAACAAAGACCCAACACAGCCAAAAATAAATAAATTAATAAATAAATAAATTTATTTTTTTAAAAAAGAATTACTTCTACTCTACTTGAATATTCATGAGATTTAGGACACCAGCCTTCTCTTTTCTCTCATTAATTAATGTATCAAAATCACACCATTAACAACAATCAATGAAAAGGAAAGTGTTGCTCAATTTTAAAACAACACGTCTAATTTTATTAAATTCTGCATTTTTGTTTATTATACAAAAAATGGGATTTCCTTCTCTGCTTACTGAAAGATGTGGTTCTTTCTTTAGAGGACACATCCTTTAGTAGGGAGTATTCCCAGTCAGTTAAAAAAAGAAACAAAAAAAACCTGTGCAGACTGTGATTTCATGTTGTCTCCTAACTGCAGGAGGAAGAGGCAAGAGTCAGGGCTGCGGCAGGAAAATGCTCCCTCTCTCTCGCTCCTGCTGCCCTTTTAGCTCTTACTGCCACGCGCTGAGCTCACAGGAATTGCAAGTTCACGGATCCATGCACTTCGTATAAGCCACACACTTCTGATACTGTTAAGGCCGTGCTAAAAATATCAAAGCAGCTCACTTCAAACTCAAATGTTCTAAAAAATAAAAACTCAAACCCACAATCCAAACTGCAAGAGGATCTTTTAAAAGGCCCCAAACAAGCAAGTAACACATAAGAAACATTTCTCCAACTGAAATACGATTTTGACCGTAATAGAACACCTAGGAGTTGTAGAGCACTTTCACATGCATTAGTGTACAACCCACTTTACAGATGAGAACATTCAGGCTCAGAGAAGTCAGTGTCCCTGAAAGGACTCCCCAGCTCTAAGCCCAGGGCTGTTTCTGCATCACACCACAACAGTAAGCAAACCCATTAAGACACTGAATGCAAACTTACATTGCATAGCTACAGGTACTGTTTGTTGTTACATTGAGTCCTGGGCAGAAGTTTTGTCCCAAAAATTCATTATGCTGCAAAGCCTGTAACACACGTGGGAGCAGGGCAAGGAAAACAGTTTTAAATTTCAGAAAGTTTCCAAAGAATTATCACAATCACGTCCTCTGAGTTTAATCTCTATTGTTATTTCTAAAAACAAAACAAGCTTCACGTTCACAGTCTTGGTCACACCAAAGCAACTAAAATTATTTTTCCTGGCAATCAAGAGGCCTAGGGTTGGGATTTTGGCTCTAATACAAAAGCCAAGAGGAGAGATCTCTGGCTATATTATCCCATAGTTCTTTCCTTCTTCTCTCCCCAATTTTATGACCCCATAAACACTATAATTAAAATGATACAGTGGTACTCAATAACTACTGTTAATTTATAGTAACAATCTTTTGTATTGTTCTTGTTTGTTCTCATCCAAACCACTTATAATTCTTGGGAGTTAGAAACTTAATTATACTATATTAAGGCACAGTTTTCTCTGGAGTTGATTAGCTTTCTAAAGCCAGTAGTGGCTGTATTGTATGGTCTTTGTTTTTCTTCTAATTTCTCTTTCAATTTAAAATATGTATTCTAGGCTCCCATCCTCTCATTAATTTCTTTAATGAACTGAAACACTGTATTGTTTTATATCAATTAGTAATCTTTGTCCTTTACTCTGAGTTATCTCCCAATCCTTCACCTCCCTCAACGACAGGGTGACTGGAGAAACCCCAGGTGATTATCAAGGTGACCCAAGGCTTAACAGGAAGCTCTCCTTCATTGTCCTAAAACTCTCACAGTTCATGGCTGGGGACATGAGGTGGTTAGGCTTTACTCTGGCTGTTCCCAGCATGGGAACAATGAACCAGTCACAGGGACAGACAAGGAGAACATACCGCAAAGCCATATCGAGGAATGCTGAAGTACTGAAGCCATGAGAGCCAAGGCACAACGGTTCTGAGATTTACCAACAGCCCTGAAAATATCTACAAAAAACAAATACCAAGAATCAGAACTGGTGGAGTGATTTCATGAAGAATTCTAGCAAATAGCCTCCTTGAGTCCCCGACAGCCTTGTGAACACTTCTGCCTTGAAATCCCTTCCACTACTCTGAAGACTTACCTTACCCTCTTTGTATATGTGTATCTCTCTAGAGTGGAGCCTGTTTAGGGCTCTAAAGGAATAACAATATATCTATAATATACGTTTTATTTAACTGGAAGACTTTTAATTGTTGAGGCTTTTACTTTCTCTGTACCTGCACACAGTGGAAGGTCAGTAAGTACTGACTGCTCTAATGATACAACCAACTAAATGTTTCCACCAATAGACACACCCGGACATATCCTGAGCACCTCATGCCCCTATTTCCATGAACACAGTAATATTTTCTATTTACAAGGGTTTGCATTCTATCTCTGTATGACTTTAGGAATAATTTTGGGTCCAAAATGCATGCTTAAAATAACCCAAAGACTGGAAGTGGTACACAGCATGACATGGTAAAGCACAGCATAAAATATGGTCAATACCTTCATTTAAAGCTACCAAAAAGCAGTATTACAATGGAAATTCCAGGAAGGTCTGCTCCAGCAAGAGATGGCTACATGAGAAGAGGCTCACGTAAAACATCTCCTAACTGGCACAAGGCATGCTGGGATGGGCATAACAATGACAATGTTCCTGGTGTGACTACCCAGTTTTAAACTTGACTTAACCAAGTGCTTCATACATAAGACAGCACCTCTCAGTAGAAAACGGTCTTACGACTGGTTTATAAAGTTCTATACACAAACCCTTAAATAATAACAAGTCAAAGCATGTAATATATCAAATAAAACATTTTTATATTTGAAGAACATCTTATTTATTAGATGACATTATAGAAAATGTACATAAAATTGATCACTTTCTCAATACTGTTTAGATTGGTAGTTTTCAAACTCAGAAATGGAAGAATTAAACTTTGACAAGAGTTGGTGCTAATTACCTACCTTCTAAAGACAGGTACTGCTACTCTAGCAGAAAGGGCATGTGGATTAAGTAAATAGGCTACACATTCCTGTTTACTTGATGCTAGTGGGGAAATGTGGTAACTGGTTCCCTTCACCTATTGAATCACCTTTGTGCGTGCAAAATGTAGGGCCATGGGGACTTCCCTGGTGGCGCAGTGGTTAAGAATCCACCTGCCAATGCAGGGGACACAGGTTCGAGCCCTGGTCCGGGAAGATCCCACATGCCGCGGAGCAGCTAAGCCCGTGCACCACAACTACTGAGCCTGCGCTCTAGAGCCCATGAGCCACAACTACTGAGCCCGCGAGCCACAACTACTGAAGTCCACACGCCTAGAGCCCGTGCTCCGCAACAAGAGAAGCCACCACAATGAGAAGCCCGCGCACCACAACCAAGAGTAGCCCCCGCTCACCGCAACTAGAGAAAGCCCACGTGCAACAATGAAGACCCAATGCAGCCAAAAATTAATTAATTAATTAATTTTAAAAAACGTAGGGCCATGTAAGGTTAGGATTAAATAGCTGTTTAAAAAAGGTAAACAGAAATATATTGATATAAAGGAATGTCAGGAACCCAGAAAGGAGGGGACCTAGTACTGGAATTTTTCAGTATTTTTAAAACACTCCTTTTCAAAATACTGGAGGGACGCAAGATAGACCCATGCCACATGCTGCTCTGTTTTCATGGAACTTAGTTCTTCCCTTGCTTGGAGAGTAGTTCATCCAACCAAACCATTTCATCTGCCAGTTAAACAAGCCAGCAGTTCTCTCACACCAGCAGGGAAGTCAAACAATGAACCTGTCATTTCTACAATTTTTTTAAATTTGAAAAATCAAAGTTTTTAAAGTTCCAATCGATCAAGCTTTCACGATATGTCACCAAGAGGCATCTTTTTAAAGCTCATTGGTAACAACATGTTAACTAAGGTTATAATAACTATATTAGAACAGTAGCAAAAAAGGCTGGGTAAGATGAAGAAAAAGCTGGTATGTTCTCTAATGATATAAGCTATATTTCAATATACGGCCCTCCTTAAAGCAAAAGGATTTACAGACTCCTCAAGCAGATTTTACAGGATAGGTGAATCTGGGGGGAGAACAAAGGGAAATAATTACGTCTCAGGGAAGCACAGTTCATACTCACCATCATAAACACAAAAGAGATGGTCATGAGAAGCGTTGCTATGGATACCACGCTCTGACCTGCTGCTATGGCCAGTGCCATTGAACTGGCTGAATAAGCCACCATCATCAGGGTAAACATCATGATGAAGAAGGCCTCCACCTGTGGTTTCAATCCTTAGGGAGCAAAGAGGGGGTTAATACAACTGTCTACATCACGGTGTATCAGGGATTGTTCTTGTGCAAATAACACTATAATATTTTGAGAAACTAGTATCAGATGGAAAAAAATTCATCCTCTATCCAACCACCCTGGGTCACCACTTTCATTGTTCCCCCCAATATAACTGTAGGACGCTATATGCTTTATGCAGCTTCTTTCTTTTTTAAATTTATTTATTTTATTTTTGGCCGTGTTGTGTCTTTGTTGCTGCACGCAGGCTTTCTCTAGTTGCAGCGAGCGGGGGCTACTCTTGGTTGCAGTGCACAGGCCTCTCATTGCGGTGGCTTCTCTTGTTGCGGAGCACGGGCTCTAGGTGCGCAAGCTTCAGTAGTTGTGGCGCACGGGCTTAGCTGCTCCATGGCATGTGGGATCTTCCCAGACCAGGGATGGAACCTGTGTCTCCTGCATCGGCAGGTGGATTCTTAACCACTGCGCCACCAGGGAAGTCCTGCAGTTTTCTTTTACAGGCTCACTGCATAAGCACTTTTCCACGTAACACTCGTGCTTCTTTATTTGTAATTATTAACAGTTTCTGAGTGCCTGAGATGGAGAGCTGCAGGCAACACAACTGGCCAGAATTCTACTGCCTTCTCTTCTAAGAAGGAAACTTGCCAAGACCACATTCATTTTACCTAGACACCACCACATTACTCACTGTTTGTTGTAAATGTATTAGTGAAGATACTGGGAAGGTCAGGATTACATGCCTTCTCAGCGGTTTTAAAATCTGGGGGATGTGTCCATAATCCAAGTCTCCCAAGACAAATCACCTTATAACTCTGGGATTGAGGATGGGGTTAAATTAAGTTCCATAAAACTGCTTTGTAAACGAAAATAGGCTAATACTGTGGGTCATACAAAAATCTGGAGATTTTGGAACAGCCATAAGGACACCAGTTAGGAGTCTGAGGGTCTAGGGCTCTATACCTAATTCTTTACGACACACTTCTTATTTGTAACATGGAATTTTAAACTCAATCAATAGTGCTTTGTCAGAAAAGAAATATTTCTGGTGCGTGTGTATGTGAGAAATATATGGAAATGCTGATACAATGAGCCAGGGGTGTAGTCTAAACACAATGCATAAAAAAATCAATCTGTCTACATCTATCGAACAAATATTTTTATTACCAGAAGTCCCTATCTTTCATTATCTTTATACACACACACACACACACATAAAAATATAAATAGATAAGTAATAAATATCCCAGCTCCAGCTCCTCCAACATAGTGTCAAATACTTTTAGGAATTATTTCCATATTTGTATATGACACAGAGTATCTCTATTTATAAAATACAGTTTTATAAATAGTTTTTAAATTACTTTGGAAAAAGTCTTGCAAAAATCTCCTCCGAGAACAGTTACTTCAGAGCGTACATAATGAATAGATGCTTCCTTATCTCAGGAGTTGATTTACAGTTTTGAGAACTGAAGCACGCCTGCAGAAAGTCCCCTCACATCCAAGGCGAAAGACACATACCTTTCGTTTCATTGCTTACCTAACAGGAAGTATGTGATACTAGTAAATATAATACTTGGTAACATCCTCATGGGGAGTAAATCAGATAACAGTTTTCCAAAGAAGTAAGATGACACTCTGTAATATCCACTGATATATTCATGTCTAAAAACAAAGATTCACATCATACATCCTAGGTTAGTTTAAGAAGGCAAAGACCAGAAGATGAAACCACTTGCTATACCTATTTCTGCTGCCACCCTGGATCTAAGAACTACAGCTTCCACGTCCTCGAGGCTAACCCACCACCCTTCATCCCTGTCAGCACCAGGCACAGGTCACGTGTGCGCCTCCCCTGGGACATCACCCCCCAAGGCTCTGTGCAGTGACCCCTCTTCTCACTGCATAACTCCCTCCAAACGCCGGCCAGTTTGCCCTCCGAACACACACTCCAGCGGGCGGGTCCTGCATCGCCTCCCTCTCTTCCGACAGTGGCTCTCCTTGAAGGCCAGCATGTCAGAAGCTGATCTCAGTGGTCACAGAGGCTTTTCTTTTTCCCTACTTCTAATTATGAAGAAGGTGGTGTTGCTATTCTCCGAGGCTCAAATGCAGCTTCGGGTCACTAATCTGTTTTTACTTCTTCCGCTACCATGATAAAAATAGAAAGTGGCATTTCTTTCCATGATCATGCCTGCCAACCACACACCCCTGTCGGCTATCAAGTCCTCTTTTCTTCCCTCTCAAGTTCTAGATCCCTCCTCTTCCTGAGAGCTTCCTCCTGTAAATCCAAACTATTCCACCAAGATCTTCATTCTTCCCCTCCCTCATGATTCCTTTACGCAACATGTAAACATGCAAATCTCTTCCAACTTTGAAAAACACAAGAAACAGAACAGCCCACCTTTATTTTAAGGCTGCCCTCTGGCCCCTTCCATTCTCCCTTCCACTGAGGGCTTGGTCTATATTCTTGGTCAGCTTCACCTCCTCACCTTGAATTTACTGTTCAGCTCACTACCTTCTCTCTACCAAGCCCCTCAAACTTTCCTTGTGACAGTCATCATGACTTCTTTTTTTTTTTTTTTTTTTTTTTTTTAAATTTATTTATTTATTTATTTATTTTTGGCTGTGTTGGATCTTCGTTTCTGTGCAAGGGCTTTCTCTAGTTGTGGCAAGCGGGGGCCACTCTTCATCGCGATGCGCGGGCCTCTCACTATCGCGGCCTCTCTTGTTGCAGAGCACAGGCTCCAGACGCGCAGGCTCAGTAGTTGTGGCTCACGGGCCTAGTCGCTCCGCGGCATGTGGGATCTTCCCAGACCAGGGCGCGAACCCGTGTCCCCTGCATTAGCAGGCAGATTCTCAACCACTGCGCCACCAGGGAAGCCCCATCATGACTTCTTATTTGCTAAACACAAAAGATCCTTTTCAGCCCCTTTAGTCCTTGCTTTCTCTGCAGCACTGGATTTGCGGGCTAGGCCCTAATCCTGAAACTCCTTTTTCCCTGATACTTAGGGTATCAGGCCCCATGTGCTATGATTCTCCTCCCAGCCTCTGGGTGCTCTTTCTCAACCAACACTGGTAATCCCCAAGAACCAAGCCATGGCCTGATTCTGGATGTGACCAGTTTGACCAGTAGCCCCCTTCCGGAAACAGAGACCTACTCACATAAAGAGCTTCTTCTCGACCACCAGGAGCTCCACGGCCGACACGCTGCTGAAACACTGGTTGGTGGTCAGGAAGAAGAGCACCCCGGCTCTGTGATGAGAGAGAGGGAACGAAAGCACTGCAGTCAATTAAACGTTCTTAGGTCCTTTGTCTACCTGCAAAACTCTTCCCTCGAATGGTATCTTCACACATTAAACAAACAACTGTTCTGGTTGAAACTGAGAGGGAAGCATGAGCCCCATCAGGTCACTCCCCCACCCCTGTGTCTCCACAGTGATACCCCTGGGACCCCATATAGCACAGTTTGAAATTCATGACCTAGTTTGCTACGGACTGAATTGCAGCCTCCCCAAATTCCTGTGCCGAAGCCCTAACCCTCAATGTGACGGCATTTAGAGACGGTGACTTTGGGAGGTGGTGCGGTTTAGACGAGGTCAAGGTCATGAGGGTAGGGCCCTCACAATGGATTAGTGCCCTTAGAAGAAAAGGGAGAGACATCAGAGCTCTCTCTCTCTGCCATGCAAGGACACAGCCAGAAGGCAGCAAATCAGAAGAGGGTCCTCTTCAGAACCCGACCATGCGGGCAACCTGATTCCCAGAACTGCGAGAAATGAATTTCTGTGGTTTAAGCCACCCAGTCTGTGGGTCTTTGGCACAGTCTACAGCAGCCAAGCTGACAATTACATAGGTCATAAAAATACTATCACCTAAAAAAAAAAAAAAACAAAAAAAAAACACTATCACCTTGGATTTTAACTAACAAAATGCCAAGTGCAGCTCCTAATGTATGAACAGAGAAACAGTGAGCCAAATAAAGCTTGCAAAGGTTAAAAACCTCTATTAGCCACTTCTTTAAAAGTTGAGTAAAGAAGGAACTAAGACAAGGCAAAATGAAACTGTGGAGGGACATCTTACTGTGTACATCCCCCTCACAGCCACCAGCACAGCCGTGATAGTCTCCTTGACCACCCACTGCCAATGGGGTTTCTTTCCAACGGGCTCAAAAAAAAAAAAACCCAAAATAATGCTCATAAAGGAAAAACTAATTTGTGCACCTATGAGAAAAGGAAAACGATTAATGCTTCTCTCTCAGTAAAACAACTGAAGTTTAAAAAGGAAAGTACTCAGTTAACCTACACTTTGACAGAAATATGGATTTTATGAAAGCATGCCCACAGTCCTGAAACACTGTTGGTCTTTCCTTCCTAACCAAATGATTTAATTGACATTGAGGATGTGAGTTGAAACCAAAAGAGATGAGGCAGCACATCATTTAAATGACACACAAATAAGAGAATTTTAAAAAATGTAAACCCAAGTGTATAACCCTCTAAAAAAAAGAGTCCATAGACACCTAGTAATTGGTTTTAACACTCCCTCCTCCCAAAATAAAGAACTTAAGGAACAGGCTGTTTTAAAAGTAAATGTTTAGGGACTTCCCTGGTGGCGCAGTGGTTAAGAATCCGCCTGCCGATGCAGGGGACACGGGTTCGAGCCCTGGTCCGGGAAGATCCCACATGGTGCAGAGCAGCTAAGCCCGT
The DNA here is from genome assembly GCF_949987535.1 of Balaenoptera acutorostrata. Classification (NCBI taxonomy): domain Eukaryota; kingdom Metazoa; phylum Chordata; class Mammalia; order Artiodactyla; family Balaenopteridae; genus Balaenoptera; species Balaenoptera acutorostrata. The sequence continues at coordinate 9,142,768 of NC_080068.1, forward strand.
GCGCCACAACTACTGAGCCTGCGCTCTAAGCCCACGTGCCACAGCTACTGAAGCCTGTGCGCCTAGAGCCCGTGCTCCCCAACAAGAGAAGCCACCGCAATGAGAAGCCCGCGCACCGCAAGGAAGAGTGGCCCCCACTCGCCGCGACTAGAGAAAGCCTGAGCGCAGCAACGAAGACCCAACACAGCCACAAATTTATTTATTTATTTATTAAAAAAAAAAAAAAAAAAAGAATCCGCCTTCCAATGCAGGGGACGCGGGTTCGATCCCTGGTCGAGGAACTAAGATCCCACATGTCTCGGGGCAACTAAGCCTGTGCGCTGCAACTACTGAGCCCGTGTGCCCTGGAGCCCACGCGCCACAGCTAGAGGGAAGCCCATGCACTGCAATGAAGAGTCCGTGCGCCGCAACGAAAGATCCCGCGTGCCGCAACTAACACCCGACGCAGCCAAATAAAAATATAAATAAATAAATAAATGTTTATACAATAAATAAATGGAAAAAAGCCAGGCCTATAATGCAAGCAACTATGCTACTTTCTGCACACAAATAAGCCTAATATCAACATAAAAGCTAATTTCAGAAACACAGGACATGGCAACAATTCAGCTCAATTTGTTAAGTGTTACATCTAACAGTACAATAATGTTCATAAAGATTTTGAACTAGTACATAGTGAAATTCCTCCTAAATCATAATTTATTTTATACTAAACAGATTTTATTGTTAAAGAATTTAATGTATTCTAGTTCTTTTCAAGGTGGTAATTCATGTCTGTAATGTCTGCTTATTGATGCAAATATTCTTAAAATATCTCTTCCCTTAATGTACATTTATTTGTTTAGCTATCTCCACAACTCTGTAAGGTAGTTGTTAGGTCAAAGAAGCTCATATTCCATACATCATTATACAGGTTAGAGAAAGAACAAAGAGAGCAGCTCCCTGGAATAATTCATTCCCAAAAAAAGGGAACCAAACCACACTGGCCTCCAGGGCAATTTCAAATGATAAAAAGTGGCAGTAAGCTTAAGTCAAAAATACAAATTAAAATAGCTCCAATGATCTATTTTTTCAGAAAACACTTGAAGAAACAGTTAACGCTCTTCTAAATTTCTCTGGATTCTTCTACCAAGAGCTTTAATGACTAGATTTCTAGTTCTTCTCTTAAATTCCAGTTGAGGACAGGCTTCCCAGTATCTTTTTTCCAAATGCTTCCCACTGCACAACACAAAAGACCCACAGGCTCTAGATTCCTGTGTTATATACTCTGTGCTTCACGAAAATAATGGCATCTACAAAGGGTACAAACCATCAATTACTAGCAAGTTTCGAATAAACCAGAGAAGAACACAGCCCTCGGGGAAGATAAAAAGAAAAACAATAACATAACTCTGGAAAAAAGCTCCAACAATTATCTCACTATCTGATGCCCTATAGGAGATATCTTACTTTACCTGAGTGAAGAATTGACCTTTATGCTTGTTCTTTCTTTCATAAACAATCATCCTTTCCCAGATATCAAAACAGATTCAACTTAAGCTACTACAACTTTGCTCAACAGTGAAATGAGGATAAAACCATCCACTTCTTTGGCTGGGAGGGTAACCTGAGACCCTGGATGTAAAGCCCGGAGGACAGTACCTGGCCCAGGGCAGCTCTCAATAAATAAAGCCAAGGAGAACTCTGCGGTCTTCCACTCTGCTCAGCACCTCTATTCAGAGCACGTTGTGGTCCATTGCAAAGTCTCATCAGGAAACATAGCTTTAAGGGCACGTTATGACCGAAACCAGGGAAGGTAAACTAACGTAAGTACTAACCCTACAACAGAAAAAACTGAGTCCCCACCACCACCCCATGTCAAACAAATCAAAACCTTAAAAGGAAATTAACTCACAGGCAACAAAAGAAAAAAACAGATAAACTGAACTATGTCAAATTTTAAAACTTTTGTGCATCAAAGGACACACCAACAGGGACTTCCCTGGTGGTCCAGTGGGTCAGACTCTGTGCTCCCAATGCAGAGGGCCCAGGTTCAATCCCTGGTGGGAGAACTAGATCCCGCACACATGCCGCAACTGAGGAGGCTGCACACCACAACTAAGAAGTCCGCATGCCACAACTAAAAGATCCCGCGTGCCGTAACTAAGATCTGGCGCAGCCAAAATAAATAATAAAATAAATAAATTTTTTTTTTTAAAAAAGGACACACCAACAGAGTGAAAAGACAACACACAGAATGGCAGAAAGTATTTGCAAATTTATATCTGATAAGGGGTTCATATCCAGAATATATAAGGAATTTAACAGCTCAACAATCTTCAAAAAACCCAATTAAAAGATGGTTAAAGAACTTCAATAGACATGCTTCCAAAGAAGAAACACAAATGGCCAATGTGCACGTGAAAAGATGCTCAACAATACGATAATCATTAGGGAAATGCAAATCAAAACCACCATGAGATACCACTGTCCACTAATGAGGGGAGCTATTTAAAAAAAAAAAGAAAACAAAAGAAAAAATAAGTGTTGGTAAGGTTGGGGAGAAACTGAAACCCTGTGCACTACTGGTAGAAATGCAACATAGTGTAGCTACTGTAGAAGACAGGGTAGCAGTTCTTCAAAAAATTAATGGAATTACCAAATGATCCAGCAATTCCACTTCTGGGTTTATACCCAAAAGAATTTAAAGCAGAGACTCAAACAGATATTTATTTGTACATCCATGTTCATAGCACCATCATTCACAACAGCCAAAAAGTGGAAACAAACCAGTGTCCAGGGACAGATAAATCGATACACAAAATGTGGTATATCCATACAATGGAGTATTATTCAGCCTTTAAAAAGAAAGAAGTTCTGACACATGCTACAACATGAATGAACCTTGAAGATATTATGCTAAGGGCAATAAAGCCAGTCACCAAAAAGGCAAATACTCTATGATTCCACTTATACAAGGTACTTAGAATAGTTAAAGTCAGAGACAGAAAGTATAATGGTGATTTCCAGGGGCTGCGGAAAGGGAGGACGGGGAACTGTTGCTCAGTGGGTACAGAGATGCGGTTTGGGAAGATGAAAAAGTTCCGGAGTTGGAAGGTGGGGAGGGCTGAACAATAACGTGAATGTAATTAATGCCACTGAACTGGACACTTAAAATTGGTTAAGAGGGTAAATTTTAGGTTCTGTATATTTCAGCACTAAATAATTAATTCTTCCATTCAGCTTTCAATTCTCTGACTTAGCCTACTCCTCAATTTACCCTTTGCTTATCTCAAATTCAAATTCGTAATCGATTTTCATAAGCTTGAAAGAAAAGTTAACAGCACATCCTCAAAACCAAGATCCAAATTTACTCACCTGTTCTGGATTCCTGCAGGATCGTTTTTTAGATCGTAGAAAATGGTACCTATCACCAGTCCCAGAATGATTGTTACAATTATCTTTTCAAAAAGAAAAAAAGAATTTCAATTAAAGGTAAAAACGTAACACATTATTATTAAAATATATCTGGCTACATAATGAAACTCTCCATTGATACAGGTATTTTAAATGGCTTGGCCATAGTAGTCCTTGGGAAAATATAAAACAGTGTATGTTATTAAGACTACTTTATAAATTGAAATAAAAATAATTTATCTGTGCGCTAGGGAGACTGACAGGCGACAAAGTAGAAAAGCTAAGATTTCTCCCAGTGCTTTACCAGGCCCTGCCAGTTCATGGTCCAGTTCAGGCTACTGGGCCTGGGAATGCCGTAGAGTGTAGCAGACAATGCAAGCACCTAGCAAAATAGTCTGGGGGGTGAAATAAAGTCCGAGTGGCTAAGAGTTCTGGCCTGAACTCTCAACCTTTGTGCTAGTGGACATGCATAGTGTGATATTTCAAGAGGCTCCAATAAAAACAGGATATCTTTACTCTTAACATGAAAAATAAATAAAAGTGAACCAAAATTTTAAAGCACACATGAAAAAAATTCGAACAATGTAATTTTGCACAATCAGGAAGTAGGGGTCGGGAGAGTCCACGCCTGCACTGGAAAAGTGCACTGTCACTGTCACCAAAGCATTCAGCCAGCTTTCTCTGAGGGCACCCGAGTGCACCCATTACCCACCCTCTAGTCACTGCTTCCCCAGCAACCTCAGCCCGGAGGGCCTACAGCCAACAGCAGGACTAAGCCGCCAATGCTTTGCCACTCTTACCTACCTTCACCCGCTCACTCTGTTTGATGACTCCTAAGCAGACTGGCTAAACATCACTTTGGTTTTTAAGACTGACAAACTGTCTCTTAAGGACACTTCTATAAACGAAGGGGTAAGGGTTACATTACAATTTACTTAAGGAAATTCTACTTATTGTACTTTTTAGTTAAATTTAATTAAATGAATTTAAAAATATAGTAAATGATAACCTAAAGAAAACAAAACATCCCACGATGTACCTTGGAACCTTCAAAGTTTAAAAACAAAACAAAACAAAAAAAAACACCTCAGTACTACAACAGTGCAGTAGTATCAAGACTTGAAGTAACTTGTCAAGACACTTTTGGCACAACGCAAACAAAATTGCAAAACAGGATCATGACCTGTGAAGACTAGCTCGTGAAGACCAGTCTGGAAAGAATATGATTTGAGATGTCCTTAAAAATTGTCTTGCTAAAAAAGACAGTCAGAAATTTGAAAAAAAAAATCTATGACCCTGGCATATTTTAATTACCTTCAAAGTATACTATACTTCGGGCTTCCCTGGTGGCGCAGTGGTTAAGAATCTGCCTGCCAAATGCAAGGGACACGGGTTCAAGCCCTGGCCCAGGAAGATCCCACATGCTGCGGAGCAACTAAGCCCGTGCACCACAACTACTGAGCCTGAGCTCTAGAGCCCGTGAGCCACAACTACTGAAGCCCGGGTGCCTAGAGCCCGTGCTCCGCAACAAGAGAAGCCACCGCAATGAGAAGCCCACGCACCACAACGAAGAGCAGCCCCCGCTCGCCGCAACTAGAGGAAGACCGCACGCAGCAGCAAAGACCCCATGCAGCCAAAAATAAATAAAGAAAAATAAATAAATTTATAAATATATATATATATACTATACTTCACGTCAACAGATCAAGCTTCCAAAATAAATAATAATAACCCCATCAGTATGTGTGCATGCACATGTACACAAGTCTATACTTTCACCTTGTATAACTATAAGAATAGTCAGACTTTTAAAATTGGACACTCCACATGCTTTGTTTCTTCTACATTCAAACTTAGTAACTTATGTTAACAGACTGTCAGTTTTATCGTTTGGATGTTTCCTAAAGGTTTCAAAATTCTAAAAGTATTTTCAAGGAAACTTTTCAAACAGATTGACAAAATGATTAATCTCATAATTTTGTCATGGTTTTACAAGGTGCGTCTATGTTTTTCCTTCTTACATTAAGGAAAAGAAAATAAACAGGAAAACTAAACATTGCTTAATGGAGCAAAGAAATTCTATCCTATGAGTTCTGTACAGCTGGCTTCTTTTGAAAAGAAATGTCCTAAATGTATTATTCTATCTTTGTTCAAATGTGTTTGTCAACATTTCTCAAGGTGGATTCTAAGGGATGTTTATTGCTGTCACTGAAAAAATCAATCCATAGCCAAATGTTAAATGTGCTAATAGAAACAATGACTCTCCAAGAGATATGGTAGTATTTTCCAAGTTGATTTGATCAGGAAACCTTTGGCACATTAAATGAACATTAAATCTTCTCATACAGATAATCCATTCGCTCCAATATCTTCCAAAGACAACCTTTGGTTAAATGCATTACCAGAAGCAAAGTCTAACTCATGTAAATGACGAGTTCAAACCTGAGTATGGCTGTAAGATTACCCATACCAGATTTATCTTTTATTTATCTTTTTATCTTTTATGGCTGTAAGCCATAAAACATTTTAATAGCTCCACATTCAAACACTTAGAGAAATAAAAGACACACTCACAAGATTATAAAAAACCCTAAACCAGAAGTCAGCACGCTATGGCCCTCAGGCCTATTTCTGTTCAGTCCACGAGCAAGCACAGTTTTTTACCATTTTATTAATGGTTGAAAGAAAAAAAAGAAGAAGAATATTTCTTGCCACATGAAATTAACATACAATTCATATTTCAGTGTCCGTGAATAAAGTTTGATTGGAACACAGCCACGTTCATTTTTTTAAATGTATTTATGGCTGCTTTCTGGCTAAAATGGCAGACTTGACTACTTGAGACAAAGACCACATGAGCTGCAGAGCCTAAAGTATTTACCCTGTGACCCTTTACAAGAAAGGTTTGCCTGCTCCTGTCTTAAGCTAACATTCCAGCATTGACACATCTGAAGAAGAGTCCCCCCCGCCCCTCATGCAGATGCTCAGGGAGATGCAAGCTTCTATCCCTGTTCTGCAAGATTGTCACTGCTCTGAACATTGTTGGGATTCCTTTTGTGGAACTGAGGTCACTGAGGAGGTAAGTAGGCTGAACGTGCAACTTGGAGGCACTAGGCATGGGGTTTTCATCTGAAGAAAGGCCTAGCACCAGAAGGTACAGAAACCTGGTGTACTATTACATAGAGCTCCGCATTCTAATCGCCTCTTCCCAGAGCTGCCATATGGAGTCATCCCTTGGTAGTGGCAGGGGGCTGCCTCCAGGATCCCCAGGGATCCTCAAAATCCACAGATGCTCCAACCCCTTAAATAAAATGGAGTCGTACAGTCAGTCCTCCGCACCCATGGGTTCCTCCAACCTCAGCGTGCGTGGAACCCAGGATACTGAGGGCCGACTGTATGTGACTTGGACAAGGCATTTAGAAACCACTTTTAGAGGCAAGAGAAATTTACTTTCCAAATAAAAAAATCTAATGCATAAATCAAACTAAGAATCCCCTGCCGTATATCATCTCACGGTTGAACAATGGATAACCAGGTTGACCTTACTTACAGAATTTGTTCCCAAATGGTATCAAATCTACTCTAAAAGGATAAAAACGTACCCTTGATTGAAAGGACACAAAAGTGTTCATGTTCTGACAGAAATGCCAAATAACAAGTATAAAACTGTTTGGAGCAATTAGCAGTACGTCTCAAAGAGGGATATAGGCTCTCGGCATCAATACCTAGAAGGCAACAGTACTGCGGTATGAAAATGATGGTGCATGTGGTAAGAAGTCCGTGAGGTTTCACTGGAGACAACAACATGCCATCTTCTACACTTGGCAGAAATTCAGCGATAATAAAATTGGCCAGGCCCAAAATAACTGGCTAAACTGACTTCCTTAGAAAGGATGGACCAATGAACTGGGAATATGAGGGTTTTGGATGACAGAGGGCTTCCCTGGTGGCGCAGTGGTTGAGGGTCCGCCTGCCGATGCAGGGCACACGGGTTCGAGCCCTGGTCCAGGAAGATCCCACATGCCGCGGAGCAACTAAGCCCGTGCGCCACAACTACTGAGCCTGCGCGTCTGGAGCCTGTGCTCCGCAACAAGAGAGGCCCGCGCACCGCGATGAAGAGTGGCCTCCACTCACCGAAACTAGAGAAAGCCCTCGCACAGAAACGAAGACCCAACACAGCCATAAATAATAAATAAATTAATTTATAAAAAAAAAAAGAAAAGAATAACAGGAAAATCATGAAGGAGTCATTATCAACAACTATCAATGGAGTCAGCCAAAAGAGAAAAAGAACATTATTTCATCTTAATTAAGAGAAAGTCAGTCTGACAGTGGAGACTTCCTGAACAGAATTCAAGTCTGCCCGCTACCTCTGTGTTAACCTCACGCTGTTTTAGGTGTCTAGCGCTCCCCTAAGATCAGAAGCCCTCAATGAGGAAGGTCAATCGTAAGGAACAGCATTTGCACACAGGTTCTTTGCGCAGCCAGTGGCCAGCCCTACAGCCCTCAGGGACGTGACACTGAGCTGAAAGCTTCCCTGGCCACTTTCCACCTGACGTAAGATGCAAACCAACCCCTTCCCTTGCTCTTCCTCTTCCCCCCCTTCCTTTCCTTCTTTCTCTTCCTTTCTCCACTTCTCTGCTTAAACTCTCTTCCTAGCCCTTTTTACCACCTGACATGCTATATATCTTATTTCTGTATGAATTTATCATCTGTCTCTCCTCATAAGGAAACAAGCTCCACGAGAGCAGGGATTTTATTTTTGCCCACTTTGTTCACTGCTGTGTACAAGCTCCAAAATGCAGCACGTGATCAGTAAGAACTTGTTGAATGCATCAGGAAATGAACATGTGCAGCTACCAGAAAACCTCAAATGTGGTCAAACATTTCCTTCACTTCACAATTTATGAAAAAATATTTTTTTTCTACAAAGATTATCCATTACAGCTTGTCTAAATTGACCAAAGTTCTGAATTAGATAGTCCAAAAAAAACAACCCATTAAAAAAGAAATCTTCTATAAGTAAAAACTTAATTGGGTTTTACGTGTTTCTATACCCCAAATGGAATGGGGATAAATAAATACATAAAAGTGTGGGTAGAAGGTAAGCATAATCCTAAAATAGACTGTATCAGAACCTAATGCCCCCAAATGAGTATTTTACAGCATAATTAGAAGACTCTGCCAGGTTACCTGAGCTACAGAAGCCTGGGGATTACCCAGTAAGTTTTTGAATGAACGCCTGGAAATCCATCTGAGCTGATGACAGAAGGAGGTGGCATAGGTGATCTCCTTGTAGACTGAAATCTTCTTCTTTTTCTGACCCCCTGAGAGTTGCTCTAACTCAACTTTTGTTTCCTTGAAGAAGGAGGAGTTGGCATAAAACTCAGTTAATTTTCCTATGAGTGGAGTATCTGTCTTGGAAGGCTCTTCAGTCTCCTTGGCTTTGGAATAAAAGTGCATAAAGAAGAGAAACATTATTAATAAAATAACAGCTGATATAGTCCATTTTTCTGTAACCGCTTTCTTAGATTCTTCCCTAGTACCTTAATTCTAAAGCTTGAGTATAAAAAATTATGAGATCTGTCACTGCTTTACAAAGTAGAAAAACAGAGTAAATTGGCCTACTTCCGTAAACTTACGGATACAGCAAACTCACTGATCTTTTCCTAGTTATAACATTCGGACCCTAAATCTTTTAAAATAGACTTCTCACCATATGGAGTTATAATTCCTAATAAAAAACCTGGTCTTTGCTTTTTACAACGTGCAAATGCATAAACTGCCAAGTTTCTTATTTCAAAACACTATACAGTTGGCCCTCTGTATCCACAGACGTTGAACCCAGGGGATAGGGAGGGCCTACTCTAAGGGACTTGAGCACCCTTGGATTCTGTTATCTGTTGGGGGGGGGGGAGTTCTGAAACCAATCCCCCATGGATACCGAGGGGCCACTATGTAAACAATGGGCACTTTTTTTAAAAATGGGAACTCCCCTTAGAACTGACACCATCCTATAAATGCTCATTTACAGATTAAATCAAAAACAGCACTCTCACAGACAACAAAATCTGTGTTGACTGATGCTATGAGATTGAATGTTTGTGTGCCCCCAAGCTTCATATGCTGAAACCCAGTCCCCAGTGTGATGGTATCTGAAGGCAAGGCCTTTGAGGGGTGATTAGGTCATGAGGGTGGACCCCTCAGGAGTGGGATTAGTACCCTTATGAAAGAGGCCCCAAAGGGCTCCCTCCCCACTCCCACCACACGAGGAGGCAATAACATGGTCGCTCATCTATGAACCAGGAAGCAGGTCCTCAGCAGACGCCAAATCTGCTGGCACCTTGATCTTGGACTTCCAGCCTCCGGAACTGTGAGAAATAAATGTTTATTGTTTAAACCACCCAGTCTATATGGTATTTTTGTTACAGCAGCCAAACAAACTGGGACAACCAGTATCAGAGGACAGGATTGATGTAAATTCACACAGCCATGTTTTAGTGAGCTATCACGTTGCTAAGCTTCAGCCAACTCAATTAGGCAATAATCTGTGACTCTCAACAGATCTGCTAACCTTCACCGTCTGTGTCTTCTCTGTTTAACACCACAGCACAGGAGTCTCCATTAATGACGTCCAGGAAGAAGTCTGCAGGGTTATTATAGGGCTCACAGTGGTAACCTGCAAAAGAAGGTAACTCAGGTACACAAACTTGATAGTCTTGGGAAATAAAGACTCAGGGGGTGAGGGAGGCGTTGCTGGGAGAGACAGGATCTAACAATTTCTCCCTCACTTTTCTTCTCTCTTCTCCCCTCACTAATTTACCGCTTCCTTTTAATCGCACAGTATTTCAACAGTTTTCTGACTCTTCACAAAACAGCACACTCCAAACCAACCTTGGACTCTTAGCAAGTCTTCTGTTAGTGCTTGGTCCTTACCCATCATAATTCATAAGACCTGAAACAGCTATCAATATGCTCTGGTGCTTATCAGAACTTCTTCAGAAATCTAGATATAGGTCCAAGAAAAAAAAAAAAAAGTTGAAAAAAAAAAAAAAGCTATAGAAGAACTAATGTTCCTTAAAGCCAGCTAAAGCATAGCAGGACTGTGTTTGAGAGAGGCCTGGGGTATGTTCTGCTCTCCAAGTTCACCTGGGGACTGCTAGAATGCCAGTACCCACTTTAGCAATGATTGCTTTTGCCCCTATTAAATTCAGGTCCAAATGGTCCTCTGTTATGCTCCTGTAATTCCGATATAGAGAACAAATCACCAGAACAGCATTCTCAAGAGGATGTGGCTGGTACAGCATAGCTGAATGCTTACCCTGACTTCTTGTGGCACTGTAACAGGGAAGAACAAATCTGACTCCATATTGGATCTGTTTCTTTTACTTTAACCTTTGTATTCTATTGCTTCTGCTACAAGTTAAGAATGTTGCCTAGAGCCTGAAATATTCAGGATAGCCCATTCTCAAGGGTCTGATCTTTAAAGGTGGAACACTCTTCCATTCATAGAGAGATAAAGAGTTGCAGAACAGAGAATAATGTTTGTCTTGTTGGAGGTTTACAGGAACACCATGACCAGACCTAGGTGGACAGTCGCAAGAACAAAGGATTCCGACACTAAGAAGTTTTCAACAACCAGCCACACCCCCTTCCCTTTTAGTATAAAAGAAGCCTGAATTCTAACTCGGGGAAGATGGTTCTTTGGGACACGAGGCCACCATCTTCTCGGTCTGCTGGCTTTCTGAATAAAGTCTCTATTCCTTGTCCCAGCAACTCATCTCCTGATACGCTGGCCTGTCGTGCAGCAAGCAGCATGAGCTCAGACTCAGAAGCAACATGATTTATCTGAACTCAGCTTGGCCTGTAGTCTGATCCTTAAGTTCATCCCCCCTAAACTCCCTAGACCCATGCAAGGCTTCTTAATTTTAAATGACAGAGACTAAACAAAAACATTTTAAAATGTGGTTAGCAAATATTTAAAACTATATTTGAGTTCATGAAGCATCATCTATAATCATATCCAAGGATCTCTAAAATGAAGCAGATTGCGTAAGTCATAAAAAAAATTACGTATTTCTATTTAAATAGAACCAGGCAATCCAGAGCCATCAGAATGTTGGCCCATTGATGTCAGACTTTCGACTAGCCATTATATTGACAGGTAATCCACACCCATGCTGAATCCGCAATCTAACGTTACTAGAAAATTAAGTAGCATCTCCATGAACCCCCAACCAAGGTAGATCAATATCCCATGTAAGGGAAAAACATGATAAAGCCTAATCTGTATCATGATCAAGAAGACAAATAATTTAGGGACATTAGGCCTTTCCAAAAAAATTCAACTGACAGATAACTGGCTATGAGGCCAATATATTTATTGAACTGTTAGGGAAAGGTCAGCAGAACTGAGAAGGAGAACAGATACAGACCCAGTAGAAATACACACACACTCACACTCACACACACACTCAAACAGGATAGAAAAAGATACCTAAATAACAAGCTGGCACTGCAAAGTGAAGAACTAGCACTAAACTAACTGAAGATGTTTCGGAGTAGTGGAAACCATGGTATATCTACTCAAACAGCTCTCCAGGTGACCCCTTTGTTCTCCTTTAGGATACTATTAATGAAGGATCTTACTTCATAAAGAAGTCAACCATACCAGTGGATGCAAAGTAACCCAAGGCCTCCTGAGCAGGCCCGTGGAACATTAATCTTCCTGAGGCCAACAAGGTAAGGCTATCAAACAACTTGAAGATGGAATAACGAGGCTGATGAATGGAGAAGATGATTGTCCGTCCTTGTTTAGACATCCTGAATTAAAAGTGAGGAGATAACGAGTCATTAAACATCTGAAACTTGCATTTCTTGGCAACATAGTTTATTATTCCTGCCTTTAGATCATTTGTTCCTGTTTCAACTTGATTTTCTCTTACTAAATTCTCATCTCATATTATCTGTCTGATAGGTAGAGAACCTAAATTCAGTGCTTTCATGAAACACTAAGGTTTCTAAAATGTGTTCCATGGGTAGTCTAGAATCAATCAGAATATTAATTAAAAATACAGATCCCTGGACAGTCTACTCAGACCTATTGGGTCTACGGAACCATATTTTTAACTAGCACCCAGGTAATTTGTAAGTACACTCAAGTTTTAAAACTTATTATGAACTAAATATTAAAACAATGGTCATATGCCCCATCCTCATTGATCATTTAAGTCTTCTGGCTCTTTAGGAACTGGTTCTCATTCTTCTGCCCTAATAATACAATTAACATTACTGAGTACTGACTAGATCTTCGCTAAATACTTTATAGATGACCTCATCTAAATTTACACAATATTGTTATGAGGCAGTACCAATAACTATTATTACTGTTATATAACAGATAAGGCTTAGAGAATTAAGCAATGGTTCAAAGTGTCACTGTTAGAAGGAGCAGGGCTGGGATTTGATCCCTGGTCTAATACCGTGGCCAAAAGACAGTAACTCCTATCTTTATACAGGAGTTACTACTTATGGGTAGAAGAAACGAAGGCCAAAATCACTGTTCAAAATCTGATATTATTGAAAACACTTTATGAGAAGAATCACATCAATTCAAGCATTTCCTAAGCACTTACTACATGCTAGCCAAGAAAGTTTGTTCTGCCTCAAAGACGACAGGCCAACAGACCAATCATTTCAATACAAGCTGGAACAGAAGTAGCTGAGGGTGCCCTGTAAGCCAAATAGGAGACTAACCCAGTCTGAAGATGACGTAAGTAGTGTATCAAAGGGGCCAACAGGAGTAAGCCAAGAAGAGAAAGGGCAGTCAGGAGGGAGGAAGATGGCCAACAAAGCATGCAATAACAAGGCCTACTCCAGAAACTACAAGTAGTTCAGTGCCATGGCAGAGCTGAGGTGTATGTGTGGAGGCGGGGACTGAAAAGAAGACTGCATCAAAAAGCAGGCCCATGAGAAACCCCGTCATTCAGAGGTGGAACGTTAGACAGTAGACAGTAAGGAGCCAGTAAAGGACCAGCAGCAGGGAGGCGGACGGGTGTGAGAACTCTGTACTCCGAGCGTGGTCTGAGGACCACTGAGGCATCGGTATCAGTATCTTCTATTAGAAGTGGAGAGGCCTCCCCTGGTGGCGCGGTGGTTAAGAATCCGCCTGCCAATGCAGGGGACACGGGTTCAAGCCCTGGTCCGGGAAGATCCCACATGCTGCAGAGCAACTAAGCCCGTGCGCCACAACTACTGAGCCTGCGCTCTAGAGCCTGTGAGCCACAACTATTGAGCTTGCGAGCCACAACTACTGAAGCCCGTGTGCCTAGAGCCCATGCTCTGCAACAAGAGAAGCCACCGCAATGAGAAGCCTGCTCACTGCAACAAAGAGTAGCCCCCACTCGCCGCAACTAGAGAAAGCCCACGCACAGCGACGAAGACCCAACAAAGCCAAAAATAAATAAATAAAATAAATAAATTAAAAAAAAAAAAAAGAAGTGGAGAATTTTGGCCTCCACCTCAGAGCTCTAGACTCAGAATCTGCATTTTTAACAAGACCCTAAGTGATCAGTGCACACAGTGGAGCTTGAGACAACTAGGTTAGCGCTCTCCAGTGTGAGGAAAGATGTTTGTGTGCTGACTAGTCCAAAACATAACGAAACATAACATAGTCCAGTATTCTATGTCAAGTCATCATTCTCTATGAACACTGTTAACATGGTTACAGATAATAAAAATATCATGGATGGATGCTCTAACTGATCCTGAATCCCAGACCTGTTACTGGGCTTTCTATCCTGTTCCATTGATCTATATTTCTGTTTTTGTGCCAGTACCATACTGTCTTGATTACTGTAGCTTTGCAGTACAGTCTGACTCAGGGAGCCTGATTCCTCCAGCTCCATTTTTCTTTTCCAAGACTGTTTTGGCTATTCGGGGTCTTTTGTGTTTCCATACAAATTGTGAAATTTTTTGTTCTGGTTCTGTGAAAAATGCCATTGGTAGTTTCATAGGGATTGCACTGAATCTGTAGATTGCTTTGGGTAGTAGAGTCATTTTCGCAGTGTTGATTCTTCCAATCAAAGCACATGGTATATCTCTCCATCTGTTTGTATCATCTTTAATTTCTTTCATCAGTGTCTTTTGGTTTCCTGCATACAAGTCTTTTGTCTCCTTAGGTAGGTTTATTCCTCGGTATTTTATTCTTTTTGTTGCAATAGTAAATGGGAGTGTTTCCTTAATTTCTCTTTCAGACTTTTCATCGTTAGTGTATAGGAATGCAAGAGATTTCTGTGTATCCTGCTATCCAGATTTTTGTATCCTGCTACTTTACCAAATTCATTGATTAGCTCTAGTAGTTTTCTGGTAGCATCTTTAGGATTCTCTATGTATAGTATCACATCATCTGCAAACAGTGACAGTTTTACTTCTTCTTTTCTGACTTGTATTCCTTTTATTTCTTTTTCTTCTCTGATTGCTGTGGCTAAAACTTCCATAACTATATTGAATAACAGTGGTGAGAATGGGCATCCTTCACTTGTTCCTGATTTTAGAGGAAATGATTTCAGTTTTTCACCATTGAGAACGATGTTGGCTGTGGGTTTGTCACATATGGCCTTTATTAAGTTCTCCCTATGCCTACTTTCTGGAGAGTTTTTATTATAAGTGGGTGTTGAATTTAATCGAAAGCTTTTTCTACATCTATTGAGATTATCATATGGTTTTTCTCCTTCAGTTTGTTAATATGGAGTATCACATTGATTTGTGTATAACTGAAGAATGCTTGCATTCCTGCGATAAACCCCACTTGATCGTGGTGTATGATCCTTTTAATGTGCTGTTGGATTCTGTTTGCTAGTATTTTGTTGAGGATTTCTGCATCTATGATCATCAGTGATATTGGTCTGTAGTTTTCTTTTTTTTTGTGACATCTTTGTCTGGTTTTGCTATTAGGGTGATGGCAGCCTCGTAGAATGAGTTTGGGAGTGTTCCTCCCTCTGCTATTTTGGAAGAGTTTGAGAAGATAGGTGTCAGCTCTTCTCTAAATGTTTGATAGAATTCGCCTGTGAAGCCATCTGGCCCTGGGCTTTTGTTTCTTGGAAGATTTTTAATCACAGTTTCAATGTCAGTGCTTGTGACTGGTCTGTTTATATTTTCTGTTTCTTCCTGGTTCAGTCTTGGAAGGTTGTGCTTTTCTAAGAATTTGTCCATTTCTTCCAGGTTGTCCATTTTATTGGCATAGAGTTGTTTGTAGTAATCTCTCATGATCCTTTGTATTTCTGCAGTGTCAGTTGTTACTTCTTTTTCATTTCTAATTCTGTTGATTTGAGTCTTCTCCTTTTCTTGATGAGTCTGGCTAATGGTTTATCAATTTCGTTTACCTTCTCAAAGAACCAGCTTTTAGTTTTACTGATCTTTGCTATTGTTTCCTTCATTTCTTTTTCACTTATTTCTGATCTGATCTTTATGATTTCTTTCCTTCTGCTAACTTTGGGGTTTGTTTGCTCTTTCTCTAATTGCTTTAGATGTAAGGTTAGGTCATTTATTTGAGATTCTTCTTGTTTCTTGAGGTGGGATTGTATTGCTATAAACTTCCCTCTTAGAGCTGCTTTTGCTGCATCCCATAGGTTTTGGGTCATCCTGTTTTCATTGTCATTTGTTTCTAGGTATTTTTTGATTTCCTCTTGATTTCTTCAGTGATCTCTTGGTTATTTAGTAGCGTACTATTTAGCTTCCATGTGTTTGTATTTTTTACAGTTTTTTTCCTCTAATTGATATCTAGTCTCATAGCATTGTGGTCAGAAAAGATACTTGATACGATTTCAAATTTCTTAAATTTACCAAGGCTTGATTTGTGACCCAAGATATGATCTATCCTGGAGAATGTTCCATGAGCACTTGAGAAGTGTATTCTGCTGTTTCTGGATGGAATGCCCTACAAATATCAACTAAGTCCATCTTGTTTGTCATTTAAAGCTTGTGTTTCCTTATTTCTTTTCATTTTGGATGATCTGTCCATTGGTGAAAGTGGGGTGTTAAAGTCCCCTACTATGATTGTGTTGCTGTCAGTTTCCCCTTTTATGGCTGTTAGCATATGCCTTATGTATTGAGGTGTTCCTATGTTGGGTGCATAAATGTTTACAATGGTCATATTTTCATCTTGAATTGATCCCTTGATCATTAGGTAGTGTCCTTCTTTGTCTCTTGCAATAGTCTTTGTTTTAAAGTCTATTTTGTCTGATATGAGAATTGCTACTCCAGCTTTCTTTTGATTTCCATTTGCGTGGAATATCTTTTTCCATCCCTTCACTTTCAGTCTGTATGTGTCCCTAGGTCTGAAGTGGGTCTCTTGTAGACAGCCTATATACAGGTCTTGTTTTTGTATCCATTCAGCCAGTCTATGTCTTTTGGTTGGAGCATTTAATCCACTTACATTTAAGGTAATTATCGATATGTATGTTCCTATTACCATTTTCTTAATTGTTTTGGGCTTGTTTTTGTAGGTCTTTTCCTTCTCTTGTGTTTCCTGCCTAGAGAAGTTCCTTTAGCGTTTGTTGTAAAGCTGGTTTGGTGGTGCTGAATTCTCTTAACTTTTGCTTGTCTGTAAAGGTTTTAATTTCTCTGTCGAATCTGAATGAGATCCTTGCTAGGTAAAGTAATCTTGGTTGTAGGTTTTTCCCTTTCATCATTTTAAATATGCCCTGCCACTCCCTTCTGGCTTGCAGAGTTTCTGCTGAAAGATCAACTGTTAACCTTATGGGGATTCCCTTGTATGTTATTTGTTGCTTTTCCCTTGCTGCTTTCAATATTTTTTCTTGTATTTAATTTTGGATAGTTTGATTAATATGTGTCTTGGCATGTTTCTCCTTGGATTTATCCTGTATGGGACTCTCTGTGCTTCCTGGACTTAATTGACTATTTCCTTTCCCATATTAGGGAAGTTTTCAACTATAATCTCTTCAAATATTTTCTCAGTCCCTTTCTTTTTCTCTTCTTCTTCTGGGGCCCTGATAATTCGAATGTTGGTGCGTTTAATTTTGTCCCAGAGGTCTCTGAGACTGTCCTCAATTCTTTTCATTCTTTTTTCTTTATTCTGCTCTGCGGTAGTTATTTCCACCATTTTATCTTCCAGGTCACTTATCCGTTCTTCTGCCTCAGTTATTCTGCTATTGATTCCTTCTAGAGAATTTTTAATTTCATTTATTGTGTTGTTCTTCATTGTTTGTTTGCTCTTTAGTTCTTCTACGTCCTTGTTAAACGTTTCTTGTATTTCCTCCATTCTATTTCCAAGATTTTGGATCATCTTTACTATCATTACTCTGAATTCTGAAAGGTAGACTGTCTATTTCCTCTTCATTTGTTTGGTCTGGTGGGTTTTTACCTTGCTCCTTCATCTGCTGCATATTTCTCTGTCTTCCCATTTTGCTTAACTTACTGTGTTTGGGGTCTCCTTTTCACAGGCTGCAGGTTAGTTCCCGTTGTTTTGGGTGTCTGCCCCCAGTGGCTAAGTTTGGGTCAATGGGTTGTGTAGGCTTCCCGGTGGAGGGGACCGGTGCCTGTGCTCTGGTGGGTGGGGCTGGATCTTGTCTTTTTGGTGGGCAGGGCTGTGTCCAGTGGTGTGTTTTGGGGTATATGTGAACTTAGTATGATTTTAGCCAGCCTCTCTGCTAATGGATGGGGTTGTGTTCCTGTCTTACTAGTTGTTTGGCATGGCATGTCCAGCTCTGGAGCTTGCTGGCCGTTGGGTGGAGATGGATCTTAGCGTTGAGATGGAGATCTCTGGGAGAGCTCTCGCCGACTGATATTACATGGAACCGGGAGGTCTCTGGTGGTCGAATGTCCTGAACTCAGCTCTCCCACCTCAGAGGCTCAGGCCTGACAACAGGCCGGAGCACCAAGACCCTCTCAGCCACATGACTCAGAAGAAAAGGGAGAAAAAAAGAAAGAAAATAGCATCATGTCTGTTGTATCTCTGCCAAGAATTCATGGCCTGAGTCTGGTCACGAGGAAACACTGGATGGACCCTATGAAATGTACTCTCGAATATGTGTGAGGACATAAGAGGCAAAGAGTAAAGAACTGTTCAGGATTAGAAAAGATTTTTAAAAAGGAGGGTTTCTGGAGAGAATCCTGAGCCAGAAATGAAAAAGAGACACTTCTGGGGCAGCTGGTGAGGTCTGACTGGAGTCCACGGACTGGATGGTGGCAGTGGCATCAGAGCCGACTCCGTGGCCGGAAGGTGTGCAAGGCAGTAATGGAGGAGCAATGTCCTTGCTTTTTGGAGTTGCAGGCCAGAGTATCTAGGGGTGATGGTACATGATTTCAGAAAAAGGTCTATGGTGGGGGGGGAGCAGGAGGGGATATGGAGGGAGAGCAAATACAGTTAAAAGGTAACAACAGTTGGGGAATCTAGGTAAGGGGAGATGGGATTTCTTTGTGCTACTGTTGTAACTGTTCCATAACACTGAAACTTTTTAAAAATTAATTTTAAAAAAGGTATCCAAAACTTTTGAAATTTCTCATATAACCGTGATTCTCCTACCATCTTCTTTCTTCGTAAAAGACATTCTTGGGACTTCCCTGGTGGCGCAGTGGTTAAGAATCCACCTGCCAATGCAGGGGACACGGGTTTGAGCCCTGGTCTGGGACGATCCCACACGCCACAGATCAACTAAGCCCGTGCACCACAACTACTGAGCCTGTGCTCTAGAGCCCACAAGCCACAACTACTGAGGCTGTGTGCCCTAACTACTGAAGCCCTCACGCCTAGAGCCTGCTCCTCCGCAATGAGAAGCCTGTTCACCGCAACGAAGGGTAGCCCCCGCTCGCAGCAACTACAGAAAGCTTTCAAGCAACAACAAAGACCCAAAGCAGCCAAAAATTTTTTTTTTAATTTTATTTTAAAAAATTTTTTAATTAAAAAATTTTTTTTAATTTTAATTTAAAAAATTTAAAAAATAATTTTAATTTAAAAAAAATTTTTATAAAAAGGAATTGATATTCTTTACTCCATTCTTCCATTTTTCAGGCCCCAAATCTTAGAAGTCATTCTCTCAATAATCACACCCCACATCCAATTCTAAGCTAATCCTGTTGATTCTATTGTCAAAACAGAGAGAACCCCCCGACTTCTCCCCGCCTTACCACTACCATCCTAGTCAAAGTCAGCGTATCTCAAACGAGCTAATGCAAACAGCCTCCTGACTGGACTCCCGCCACTCACCCTTGCCCAATTATACAGCCTTTTCTCCAGACGGTTGCCAGTCCTCTGTTCTAAAACTCTCTGAAAGCTTCCCACGTCACCTAGAGACATTAAAAGCCATAGCTCTTATAGCGGCCTACAGTCTATATAATCTGCCACCCACTCAATTCCATCTCATGTCCCGTTCTAACTGTTATGGACTGAACTGTGTGTCCCCAAAATCCATGTTGAAGTCCTAACCCCCAGTACTTCAGAATATAACTGTATTTGGAGATAGGGTCTTTAAGGAGGTAATTTTGGTTCAATAAGGTCATGTGGGTGCCACAATCCAATAAGGACCAGTGTCCTTATAAGAAGAGGAGATTGGGACACAGACACACCACAGGAAGATACAGTAAGGACACAGAGAGAAGACAGCTACCTACAAGCCAAGGAGAGAGGGCTCAGAAGAAACAATCCTGCCGACTCCCTGATCTTGGACATACAGCCTCCAAAAATTTGAAAAACTGAACTTCTGTTTTAAGCTAACCACCCAGTCTGCAGTACTACGTTATGGCAGCTTGAGCAAAGTAATCGATAAGAGTCCCCACCCCTCCTGAGGTCACTGGGTTCCAAACACATCAGGCACACTCTGCCGCAGGGCCACAGCTGTTCCCTTCCACTAGAACGCTCTTCTCCCATATATCCAGGTCTCGCTCCCTTGCTCCCAACTCAAACGTCACCTCGTTGAGGTCTTCCCTGACCATCCTATATGTCATATAGCACCTCTATCCCACCACAGCCATCTTTTGCTCTCTCTCTTAGCCTGCTTCATTTTTCATAAAACATTTATACTTCTTAATTGACTGTTTCCCTCCAACAAAGAAGGAAGAAATTTTTGTCTGTGGTGCTTACTGCTGAGTCCCTTGCACCAAGAATAATACCTGGTACATAGTAGGTCACCATACATTGGATGAATGAAAGAATAATGTTCCCCTAGCGTTTACCTCTTCAGAAGCAAAAGGACAGCATTTGCTGTGCTTGAATCTAAGCCAGTTGTGGGCTCATCCAGGAACAAGATGGATGGATCAGTAATAAGCTCCATTGCAATACTAGTCCTTTTTCTTTCTCCTCCAGACACACCACGGATAAACTGAGTTCCAACCTAAAACACAAATATTATTGTGATTAACAATAAAAATCACAGCCATTATCGTTTGTTGAGCTCCCAACATGTATGTGCCAACCCTACAAGAGGCACTTTATCTCATTATCCTCATTTATTCTGAACAGCAACTAAATGACTATGTGGGCAAAGAGGTAGGTTTCTCCTTAATTTGAAGAGTAAACTGAGGCTCAGGTCAGAGCTGGTAAGTGGCTAAGCCTGGTATGAAACCCATGCTTTTAACAGTTCTGTATGTTTCTCATCAAGCCATATATTTCATTTTAAAACAGTTAAGCCAGAACACTAAAAGATATGGCCCTGATGGAGTGAAGCCACAGACCAAAAAGAGAGCAGAAGATAGGAGTAGAAAAGCTGCTGAAAGCATCTATAATTTGTCAGTCTTTCTTACAGCCTCCTGATGCCCCCTTCCCCACCCAAAGTCCTCAGTGCAGCTGGGCAGCTAGGAAAGCTCACTTTCTATCACACCCCATTAGCACCTCTTAAATCACCATAAGGTTTACCAAATTGAGCCCTCCTGTACCCTAACTTGCTGCAGAATTCCTGACTCATTCTTTCAGACAAATTCAGAAGGTAGACTGTTCTACAGGGCAACTGGCTGGGTCTTTAAACTAGTCAGTGTCACCGTGTGGTAGGGGACCAGAAAGGTTCTGGGGGAGAAAGGAGATAGGAAATAATAATTCTTATATTAAGAGTCTTCAAAGGGATAATAAGTAAGTGCTACTCAGGCCCTTGATTGGATCCCCTAACAACTGAGCTGTAACAGACATTCTGGAGAGGACAAGGGGAAATGTGAATGAATATAGCTCCACACAGCTGATAGTAACACACTGTTAATTCTGTTAGTTGATAATGGTATTGTGGTAATGTAGGTAAATATCATTTTTTTAAGACGCATAATCAGTATTCAAGAGCGAAATGTCATGATATTTACAACTTTCTTTAAAATACTTCAGAGAAAACAAGGTGAAGTAATTATGGGAAAAGATTAACAACTGGGAAATCTAGGTAAATGTTATTAGTAATCGTGCCATTATATTAATTATACTACAATCATATCATCACTATGTAACAGAGAAGAACAAACCTGACTCCATATTGAATCTATTCCTTTAGCTCTAACCTTTGTGCTCTGTTGCCTGTGCTTAGTCATGCTGGCTCTGCACCTTTTAGGAAAGAATGTTGCCTAAAGCCTGAAATATACAGGATAGCCCACTGTCAGGGCTCTGACCTTTAAAGGTGTAACACTTTACCATTTACATAGAGATAAAAAGTTACACGACAGAGAATAACATTTGTCTTGTTGGAGGTTTATAGGAACATTGTGACCAGATCCACACAGACAGCTGCCAGAACAAAGGATTCCGACAGGAAGAAGTCTGCAACAGCCAACCAACCAACCGACTCCCTCCCCTTTTAGTATAAAAGCAGCCTGAATTCTAACTCGGGGAAGATGGTTCTTTGGGACACGAGTCCACCACCCTCTTGGTCTGCTGGCTTTCCAAATAAAGTCGCTATTCCTTGTCCCAGCAACTCATCTGTCAATTTACTGACCTGGCATGCAGCAAGCTGTTCAAGCTTGGACTCCGTAACAACTAAGTAATCAGACTATGCTCTCTACACTTGCTATGCTTAAAGTTTCATAAAAAGTAAAAAAATTTAAATGAAGTATTTCAATTAATTAGATAAATACATTCTAAGTCAACAACTCCCTTCAGCTTATTTTCTCTGGAAATCCACGCAAGGAACTTAGGGCAATAACTGCCTGTTGGTAGAGAACTTTTACCTGAGGGTAAAGAATGGTAAATACCTTATTGGAAAGAAAATCAAGTAATAAGCAGAGCTAACACAAAGGAAAACCCAATCACCTACAAAAAGAATTTAGTGGAAACTGGTGGCATCTCAGAGTTATCTTTCCAAACAAAATACAGCAAAATATACTTTACATTAAATAATGTCAGAAAGTATCATATGAAACAGCAGCCAGCAGTATACCCCCATTCTTTGTTAGCTCTACGTAAAGGATATCATGGGGGGACTAAACTAGAGCCATCACAATCTAAAAAGCTCATCCTCACTGAAAGCCTCAGGTGTTTTCCCAGCAAATGTTTCATACCTGGTCATCAACTGTAAAGTTCACTCGTTCATTTCATTTCTTCTTCCTGATCCTGCATAACCCACAAAGGGAGTTACTTTTCTCTCTTGCCCACAACTTTTATCTCAAAAATCTAAAAGAGCCCAGCACATAACAGTCTGTAAGTAAATACTGGCAGAAGAAAGGGGGAGGGGCAGTGAGGGAGGGAGGGAGGAAGGGAAGCCAAAAGTGCCAAAAGAAAGGCTCTAGAAAAACAACTTGGAGGCTACACAAATTAGAAATAAACCCTAATTTGACTGGATATAATTTTGGAAGCCAAACTGCAGCAAAGTGAAACATACAGAGCAGGAACCCTGGGGTTTTCATCATGTACCAATTCCAGAAATATACCTCTCAGAGGCAATGGAACAAAGTCCCCTGGAGGAACAGAAGAAGGACAGCTAAAAGGGGAAAAGAAAACAGGAAGAAGGAAAGTTAGCGTGAAGACATGGAATGAGACGTGACAAACACTCAGGGTGGGAGAAGACCAAGGGCTGTAATCACACAGAAAGGGCCACGTGTCCTTGGCAAAGAACACTTCCACATACTGGACCACACTGCCGCACTTCATTTCCAGGAGTCAATCATTTTTGGTTTTTTTACCTGGTTAACTTCCATCTTCATATTAAGTAACTAGTCACTTTACTCATGGTTACAGAAAGCAGCCACTCTTTACTATACATATTATAGAAAACTTCTGAACAAGCTATACTATCCACACAGGTGAGTCCAATTTGCTGGCTATGACACATTCTCCACATTACCTTGGAATCTGCCACTTTATCCAGACCTAACTCTTGAATGACCATGTTAATCCGTGCATTTTTTTCATGATTTGTCATAGTTGTTGGAAGCCGGAGAGCTGCCGAGAACTGTAAGTTTTCTCTCACTGTCAGAGTTCCCATCACGACATCATCCTTAAAGCAAAACGGCATTTTAACAAGACATAGCAGGTCTTTTCTAATACCCTCACTCTTTGGTGTATGTAACTTACCCACAAAAATAACATACCCAAGGAAAGTTCTAGCTAATAATGAATTATACAAATCATAATGAATTATACTTGCAATTATACAAATTACAACTAACTCCATATAACAGCTGCAAAGCCTGATGAAATAATTTTCGTTCCCTACCTGTACGCCCAAAGAGAACACAGGTAATTGTGATTATTACTAGCAAACATTTCTACACTGCTTTATACAAGGATTTGCCAAAATATTGTTCTAAGCTAGGTGAAGGAGAGAGGTGAAGGTAAAGGAAAAAAGTAAAACAGTAATGTTTTTTAGAAATGATATGATAACGAGAATTGATATCATTGCCCTTACAAGGATCATATTCCAGATTCTTCCTGCCTTTTCATTCAATACTATCCTGAATTTTACGGGAGATCATGAAAAGCTGGTGTGAAGAGAAGTTGTTTCTACGAGTATGTCCCGTAGTCAATTGGAAGCACACTCAACTATTAGCCAAGGCACTTGCCAATATAGAAACAGAAACCTAAAATGCAAATCCACAAATACTTACTTGTACCACATAACCTGAGTTACATTTAAAATTGGCAGGTCGAGGTTGTCCGTTGATCAGAACATCTCCAGATAATCCATGTGGATCTTTCCTTGCAGCTAAGACATCTAACAACCTATAAAAAGACATATATTATTGTTATTTTTTTCCTCCAACTCAGGCTTTACCTCTCAGCTAATCTGAAGCCAAATTCTGCTCAAGTTAGAAAATTAACTGACCAAGAAGATATATGGTTCAACTAAACATATAGATATATTTTGAATGTCACCTTCCTTTTCTTTACTATATGCTACAATAAAGCCCAAAACCATGAAAGCAAAGCACTGCTGGCTGATCCAGCACAGGCTACCCAAACTGCCCTCCAGGCTGTCTGACCTTGGGCGTTCCAAGGCAGGTAACGTACTCCTTTGTCTAAAACACAAGCCTTCACTTACGCCTTTGGCTCCATCTCCCCACTTTCAATTTTATCCCCTTCCTTTTCCTCTTCATAGCTCAACTCACAGCTGACAGCTATATGCCAATCACCTTACCATGTCCTATTAGTAAAGCTGACCTAGTAAGACCTTCCTGGTCCTCAGGACAGAACCACAAACTAGCACAACTCCACATTATCCACAGCAACTAGAACCAGACTAGACATGCAGAAAATGTTCAACAAATACCTGCTCACATAAAAGTGATCTTTAAAAGCACACTAAAACTGGAGGTGGGGAATAGGTGAAGGAGACTTAAGAGGTACAAACCTCCAGTTATAAAATAAATAAGCCATGGGGATGTAACATACAGCATAAGGAATAGGGTCAATGATATTGTAATAACTTTATATGGGGACAGATGGCTAGACTTATCATGGTGATCATTCATAACGAATGCAAATGTCAAATCACTATGTAGTACACCTGAAACTGACATAGTATTTTTGGCAACCATAATGCAATTTATTAAAAAACCACACATTAAAACTACAAAGAAAAAGCTTACTTATACTGCTATACTCACGAAGATTTGCCTCCACCTGTGGGTCCCAGAATGGCATTGAGGCCAGGTTTCATGATCCCACTGTAAATACAGAAATATATCAAGTTATTGGACCACTTTACAACCAGTTCTATTAATTTAGGGTTTGCATTTAATACACTCAATGAAGGTTGATAAAATTATAGACAGGGGGGAAAAAACCCACAAATCAACTCTTAAAGGAAAAAGAAACCGAATTGTCGATTAACAAAAATCTAGCACACAAAGAATGTTAACCACAAGTCAGGACTTATAAGAAAAATGACTTGAGTCCCTCTAAATTCCCTTCCCTTATTCTCCACACTGGTTCCCTGATGTAACAAACTCTGGTGAAGCATCTCTGCTACACTTACTCCTCTTTCACAGTGTAAAGTGCATTAACAAGTTCTGAGTGATGCCTGATGATTATTATCTTCACGTCACCTGACTTGCTACCTCGTTCTACACAATTCATAAGTCAATGGACTTCTAGAATCACCAGTAGAAGTGTTCTCACTGTACAAATCTAGTCAGACAAAGAAACCATATATCTGAAATAGAAATTCAATGGCTGGAATAAAGCACCTCAGGGGGTTAAAAAGAAAATATCACCAATTCTTACCACTCACAAAATTCTTAATCAAATTAGGAAAGTAAAACATACACTCTCAAGATATATCATCTTCTTCCTTGTAATGGACTGGAAAATTCTCCATTTAGAAGTGGTAGATGCCACTTTCTAAAGGAGACAAACTTTAAGGATATATAGACATGGTGTACACACAGCATGTTCCAAACAGACTAAGTAGATGTTTGAGGGTGGTGAAAATTCAGCTAGAAAGCAGGAGGGTAGAAAAAATTAAGGCAGTATTGACTGTGTTGAGTCTCAAGAAGAAAGCAAATACTTATCCTAACGGCAGCCAGTAGAATGACTAAGGAGGATGGAGTGGAGAAAGGAAAATTAAGGGCAAGGCCTCCGCAGTTATGTAGGCATGATGAAATAGAGGCCTGAAAAGCCCTTTCAAAACCCTGGTGACTAAGTCCAATCTCTCTTTGGAACTGGTAGGTAAGTCAAAATTTATTCCACAGAGAAAATGGTACCTATTCCAAGTGGATGGTCCAAAGCCAAAGGCTATTCCATTCCCAGATCATGATTTTCACAGAAGCCAATTCTATGATTACACAATTGTTTTAAGTGATAAACTTTACAAGGTACCCTGGTGCTTCCATCCAGGAGGACCTCAGCACTTACTGACTATTGTGCTTGCACCGTCACAACTGTGAAATGGCTGGTGCTAGGGTGACACGTACCTTTCACTTTGCTCATTAGCTGAAACACTGAACAAAAATAAATGAATTAGGTAAACCAGGAACAAGGTGTAAAACAGAAAAATCTCTTATTCTTTCAGTGACTTTCCCCACAGATGTAAAAAGACATGCTAATGGCTGGGTGAACTTTCAAGATGCATCTATCAATAGCTCTTGATGTACCTTCTTTATCAGTGGCTATCCAGTAACGGCTTCTAAAATCACGAGATACAAGCTTGTTAGTCACTAAAACTCTGTTGTCAGAAAACCTTTCCAGGTTTTAGAAGTATCTCCTCAAATCGAGACCAAGCAATCCGAAATAACTAATCCCAAACTGAATGTAAACGTTCTAAGACAAAGAATTTTACAGGTCCCCGAGTTGGGCTTACTTTGGCACTAAGCCCTAGTATTACAGAAAACAACAGCAGTGTAGAATTACAACTGCAACAGTTCCAGTTTGGAGCAGTGGCTAATTCTCCCTTCATTCATTAAACAGTTATCCAATGTCTACTATGTATAACAAGATGACTCTTCTAGGACATGGGACTGAGCTGAGAATAAAACAAAGTCCTAGCCCTTGTGGAATTTACATTAAAGTCCAGGGATCGGCAAACTACAGCTGGTCACCTGTCTTCTGTTTTCATAAACAAAGCGTTACTAGGACAGAGCTATCCTCCTTCATTTGCATATTGTCTCTGGCTGCTTTCACGCTACAACGACAGGGATGGGTAGCTGCAACACAGATGGATGGCCCATAAAGCTGAAGATATTTACCATCAGGCCCTTTACAGAGAAAGCAGTCGATGGTCTACAATTCCCTTGTTTCCCCGCCCTACCCCCTGCCCTACTATCATCCCTCAAAACCGATTTCCCATCCTTATATACTGCTTTACAGCATTTACAAGCAGCAAAGCCCCCCTCACTAGACTGTAAAACCCTGCCAACAAGAATTATGTCATCTTGTGTGAAGCCTCAGCCCGAAAGTATGTAGCACAGTGGCCTGCAAGGGAAGACCACTGAATGCTGGATACGCGAAGTGAAACCTAGCTAAAGCAGTCACGTCACGTGCATTACTTTTTTAGTGGATAATGGTTAATCCTTTGGTCTCGGTTTATAAAAGAGCAGTCAGTGCCATTCCCAATGCTTGGAGCATGGCCTCTCCCTACCCTACCCTACTGTGCCCTACACACACACACACACACACACACACACACACTCTCACACTCACACACATGCACACACACTCACACACTCTCGTGCACACACTCACACACACTCGTGTGCTCACACTCACACACTCACACACTCGTGCGCACACACTCACACACTCGTGCACACGCTCACACTCACACACTCGTGCTCACACACTCACACACATGCACACACACTCACACACTCTCGTGCACACACTCGTGCACTCACACACTCACACACTCGTGCACACACACTCGTGCACACACTCACACTCACACACTCGTGCTCACACACTCACACACTCACACACACACTCACACACACTCGTGCACACACCCAATCTTCACCTTCTCTCCCCACACCCCTGAACCTCTGATTTAGGGTTAGGGACGTCCCCTGTGTCTCCTAACCCTTCTATCACAGTACAATGACACAGTGAGGTGCTCTAGCTGTCTGAATCCCCCATTAGACTAGAAGGTTTCTCAGGACAGAGGACACATCTGTGTCACTAGCATCTTGCACAAGGTCAAGCACCCCATAGACACTGGACATTTGTTGAATAAGTGAGTCATTTCCATAAATGACAATTACTTATAGGAAAACCAAAAGAAATGTTTTCAGTAAAAACAAATGTTAAGAAGTAGGAAAAGTGTATGGAAAATAGGTACAATCTGACTAGAAAGAAAACTTAGTTACGTTCCCTACTTGTTACTTTATGTTCAAATACGCCAATCATTGCTATTAGACTTCCGCTTCCCTTCTTAGTGCGAAGGTGGTGAAAGTGAGTAGAGGTGCAGCAATGCCAGCACCCAAGAACACAGGCTGCAAAGGGAGGGAGGAGGAGGAGAGGAAACAGGTGGAAGGGCGGGAGACTGCTTATACTGAGGAATAAGAAGACTGATTGAGCAAACCAAGGAGGATATTAAAGACAGCGAGAACCAAGTTTTTCACTTTTTGAGAAGATGTTTTACAAACATGGAAATGTGGAAAGAACCTTGGAGTGTTAGATATAAACTGGAGGATGTGTTAATGAGAAGTCATGGGTTTTAATCTACATACACAGATACGGAAAGTTTTAGATATGTGTATAAGCACCCGTGTGCATATACTGAAACATACATATAGTCCCTAGGTCTGTCCACCGAGAAAGCCTAGAAGCTGTAAGATCCTAACAGCAATAAACAGTCCAGACACCCAGATCTTGGTTTGTAAATACCACCCTCCACAAAAAGGAACATCAGCGGATTCCAGGTCTGACGCAGGGTGAGTACACAGTGAGTCTGAAAATTCTTGCTGTGCCGACAAAATATTCAAAGAATGAGAGTATATGTCAAAAGAATGAGTTAAAACACAAAACAAAATACAGAACCTACCTTGAAAGTCTCCCACTGACCAAATCAGGAACAATAGAAGGATCAAGATGAATAATGACAGGACTTTCCTGGTGGCGCAGTGGTTAAGAATCCGCCTGCCAATGCAGGGGACACGGGTTTGAGCCCTGGTCGGGGAAGATCCCACATGCCACGGAGCAACTCAGCCCGTGTGCCACAACTACTGAGCCTGCGCTCTAGAGCCCGCGAGCTACAACTACTGAGCCCGTGTGCCTAGAGCCCGTGCTCTGCAACAAGAGAAGCCACTGCAGTGAGAAGCCCGCACACCACAATAAAGAGTAGCCCCCACGCAGCAATGAAGACCCAACACAGCCAAAAATTAATTAATTAATTAATTAAAAAAAAAAAAAGAAGACGACAAATGAGAGCATCCTTTTCCCCATTCCAGAAACTCTACTTAGTTGGAGCCAGCAGATGGGGGAAAAGATAAGAAACACTACTGCCTAAATAAGAAATGTGAGTAAGCAAGAAAAACTACCCCTGGTACCCTTTTAACTGTAAACTTTGAAAGGATTACAAGATTTGACTGAGTTTTTATGAACCTAGGAATGCATGTAAGGATGAACTCATCTGTTGCTGAAACGCACACCACTGAACCACAAAAACATTACGAAGCCTTCAGCAGATGACACTCTTACTGTATCAAGTTACTAATTTACTAGCTTTAAAACATAAGCAAGGTAAACGTACCCTCGAGCAGCATGTATTTTAAGTTTATTCAACCTGCACATACTCAAATCGTTTGTTATCTCCCACTTATCAGCATAAAATCTGAAGTGACCAGCATTTTTCTTGATTAGTGTACTCCACAAAAAAACTTGTCAGCTTTTCAGAAAGGTCAGTTGCCTCTAGTCTAGGCATGTAGCAAAAGATAAAAGCTTTTCATCTACCACTCCTCTCCTTATTCTCATACTCAGGGTTTCTTTACACAAGAAAGCATCAAGGAAGCAGGCATGACAGTCTGTGTTACTGCATGGAGAAAATACTGTCTAATTCTACACAGCACCTGGCTTCCAGCAACCCAATCTCAGATCCCCACTGTTTCTTCCCCATCCACATCCAAAAATTCTCTCCCCTATTTGTCATTTCCCAGCCCTCTGGAAGCAGCTGGCTGCCAGTAACAGAAAAGACCACAGTCCCATATAATGTATCCAGAAGATATGAGAAATATCTGATTCCATATAGGTTTGTAGCCATACCTGGCCAAAGGGCTCTTATAAAACCACTCCTCCAAGCTTGGAAAGCTGAAAAAAGTTGCTTCCTTTGTCTAGGAATAATTATTTCCCCTATTAAACAAAAAAATTAACAAAACACATAGGCCACGCTACCTAAGCAAACCTAGATTCACTCCCTACTCCACAGAGAGGTAGAATCCAGCTCAATTCTCTGGAAATCAGAAAAACATTAAAACCCTAAAGGCTATAATATATGAAAGGGAGATACCTGGGACCCAGTAGATTCTACCTGAATGCTCATTTCTCTCCCCACTCCACTGCCCACTCCACCACCATGTGATGAATTAGTTGCTGGATGAGGAGAATAAAAATCATAGTTTTATGTTGACTTGGATTCTAAAATATAAATAAGTGTCTTAATTTGGATCCTAAATTCTCTTATCACTTTGGACTTCAACAGCATAACTTAAGCTAAGTTATAGTTGTCTTATATTTACATATACCTAACATGTGATCCAACTGTTTCACTGCTAGTTTAGCCGAATGAAACGAAAGCATGTGTCCGTATATCTGTATAGACTTGTACACCTTTATCTGCAATAAGCAAAACCTGCAAAGTTCAATGCATGTCAATGAACCTATTTAAATAAAAGTTCATGCACATACTTGACATTCTTTAGTATTTCTTTCTCAACTGTTTTCCGACAAAGTAGAAAGCCACTCTTCACTTTTACTCGATAGCAGATGTTATGAAAACTTAACACAGCTCCTCCAGTAAATGTCTTCAGGTCATTGGAGGTTGTCTCCGGGATGCAATTGGTGTTTCTTTTTGACATTGGGACAGAAACTTGGTAACTATTGGAAGACATCTGGAGTGTTTCTGCCTTTCTGTAGAAGGAAAAGCAACAGTAAGTTGACAGTCCAGGTAAATGAGACCGTAAACAGTAGTTAAGAGTACACTTAAAACAATTCAGTTTTGGTACAAACTTCCAGTTATAAAATAAGTTAAGTCCTGAGGATATAATCTGCAGCATAGTGACTCTAGCTAATAATACCGTACTGTATATTTGAAAGTTGCTAAGAGAACTTAAAAGTTCTCATCATAAGAAGAAAAAATTTGTGACTTTGGTGTGTGATGGATATTAAGTAGACGTACTGTGGTGATCATTTCACAGTATATACAAATTTTAAGTCATTATGTTGTATGCCTGAAACTAATATAATGTTATGTGTCAATTATATCTCAATTTAAATTTTAAATAGACACCAAAAAAAATTTTAATGTAAAACGCCTCATTGGTCATTTTTATATTGATTACATGTTTAAGTAAAAATATTTTGCATATATTGGATTCAATGAAATATATTTTTAAAAATTTTAAACAAATCCATTGTAAACCTCAATGCAATAAATAGCTCCATTTCCAATAAATAGGTTACATCACAGCAATAAGAACAACCTTGAGGGCTTCCCTGGTGGCGCAGTGGTTGAGAGTCTGCCTGCCAATGCAGGGGACGCGGGTTCGAGCCCTGGTCTGGGAGGATCCCACATGCCGTGGAGCGGCTCGGCCCGTGAGCCACAATTGCTGAGCCTGCGCGTCTGGAGCCTGTGCTCAGCAACAAGAGGCCGCGATAGTGAGAGGCCCGCGCACCGCGATGAAGAGTGGCCCCCGCTTGCCACGGCTGGAGAGGGCCCTCGCACAGAGACGAAGACCCAACACAGCCATACATACATACATACATACATACATAAAAAGAATGCAAGCAGACAAGAATAGCATTAAAAAAAAATAATAATAAATTAAAAAAAAAGAACAACCTTGAAACCTATATTAGGGAGGCAGACACAACTCTGAATACATACACTCCAATTAGGTGTCAATTAAACATCTAATAAGTAAACAGGCAGAGTATGAAAATTTCTCAAAACTCATGAAGCAGGAAAAAGATGAACGGGAGTTAGATCTGACTTGAAAAGTATATTACGATACGACTCAAGATCAGGGACAGACCACATGATCACCATCACCCCGTTTTTGTTTGAGTCTATGACATAGTTATTACAAAAAGGGGGTTGGCCAGGCAGTCAGGGATAAGAGAGATTTATTTGAATTTAAAGCTCCAGACTTGGGCAAGATGGGAATAAAGATGCAGACCTACTACAGAATGGACTTGAGGATACGGGGAGGGGGAAAGGTAAGCTGGGACGAAGTGAGAGAGTGGCATGGACATATATACACTACCAAACGTAAAATAGATAGCTAGTGGGAAGCAGCCGCATAGCACAGGGAGATCAGCTCGGTGCTTTGTGACCACCTAGAGGGGTGGGATGGGGAGGGTGGGAGGGAGGGAGATGCAAGAGGGAGGAGATATGGGGATATATGTATACGTATAGCTGATTCACTTTGCTATTCAGCAGAAACTAACACACCATTGTAGAGCAATTATACTCCAATAAAGAGGTTTAAAATAAATAAATAAATAAATAAAGCTCCAGACTTCAGGCGGGGTCGCGGGCCCTCGCGGCGCGATGCTGGGCGCCCGGCGTCCGGGAGGCCTCGGGGCCGGGCTCCGGGTCCGGTGGGTCAGCACCAGCTGGTGCCCGGGGGGCGCCGCCGCCTGGACCTGTTGGGCGAGCGCCGGAAACAGTGGGCCCTGTCAGGCCGGAACGCTTCACCGCTTGGTATTTCCCGCAATTGACACGTGAAGCATCTGTTGACGCAAAGCTGTCTACGCAGTGGGTCTGGCCCTGGTAATCCGCCTCATTCGTGAGTTCCCGCCTGTCTCAGGCCCCGCGTTGCGCAGCCGGTTAAAAAGGGGAAGAGCGGGGCTCCTAGTCCTCGGAGCTGCCCTCCTGCGGAGGCAAGACTTCCCAGCGCCAGCTGCAGTCCGCGAGCGTGGAGAACGCGTGCGCTTTAGGGACGCCTGCAGCAAGTTCAGGCTGCGGCTTTCCCACTGGTCGCCAGTGACCACAGACACGGTCGCTTACCTCTGAAAGCGTCACCTTCTCCGTAAAAAAGGAGATTGACAGTTTGTGCTCTAGGACTGTGTGATTTACATGCGAGAACCTATGTGAAGTACATGGTACACTTCTGGCATGCCGTGGATGTGTAGTAAGTGTCTGTGGTTTTTGTCTGCCTTCCTGGGCGTCATAACAAGTGCAATCGAACCGGTACAAGAAGATGGTCCTGGGCTTCCCTGGTGGCGCAGTGGCTGAGAATCTGCCTGCCAGTGCAGGGGACACGGGTTCGAGCCCTGGTCTGGGAAGATCCCACATGCCGTGGAGCAACTGGGCCCGTGAGCCACAACTACTGAGCCTGCGCGTCTGGAGCCTGTGCTCCGCAACAAGAGAGGCCGCGATGGTGAGAGGCCCGCGCACCGCGATTAAGAGTGGCCCCCACTTGCCACAACTAGGGGAAGCCCTCGCACAGAAACGAAGACCCAACACAGCCAAAAATAAAAAAATAAATTAATTAATTAATTAAAAAAAAAAAAAAGAAGATGGTCCTTCCTTCCCATTAGATTAGTGATTTTTATCTTTACCAAGGTGTTGAAATGCTTTTGGAAGGTATAAAATTTGCTGCCAGTTTCCGCCTATGACTTGGTTTAGCCTGTTTACTGAATCTTCCTAAACTATATATGTGCTCAGAAATCAACTCACCGTCCCTATTTCATAGTTTGTGGAGTGCCTGATGCTGTACCCTGGACCTCACTCAGTGCCGGGCAGGGTCCTGAGAACCTACTCACCTCGTTCCTGTGTCCGTGCTGTGAGACGCAGCACATATTGTCATCCCTTCATGCCTGATGAAGAAATTAGGCCGAGGAGGACAGAGAACTGGACCAGGGTCACACCGCTGATAGTGGTTACAGCTGACACCTGTTAAATGCTTTCTGTGTGCCAGGCACTGTTAAAATGTTTTTTTTAAACGTGTATCATTTAATCCTTGCCACTCTGTGTGTTAGATTTTATGGTAGTGACAGAGCTGGAGTTTGAACCCGTATCATTCTATTTTTGTTTTTTCTAAAATAATTAAAAATTGAAGAAAAACTGCATTCTAAAACATTTTTAGTGTCATATACGTGGAATGTTGCGGGGAATGTGAAAGTGATACCTGTGATGACAGGTGTCATGATGATATGAAACATCAACGAAAACCAAGATTTTGTTTATGAGGAAAGTATTTGTACTGAATACCCCCAGGTCATGTTTTTAGTTATCAGTAGGAACTGTTCTTTGGGTTTCAGGGCCTGTTTGGAGTTCCTGAGCTCAGCGCCCCAGAAGGATTGCGTGTCGCCCAGGAGAAGGCCTTGAGGAAAACGGAGCAACTGGTGGTCCGCGTGTGCTCCGTGCCGCCGGGGCCCCAGACCGTGCTCATCTTTGACGAGCTCTCGGACTCCTGGTGCAGGGTGGCCGACTTGGTAAGACGCCGGGCATGGGCCGCAGACCACCTCTCACTTTTGCAAGTTAAGCTCAGTGTATTAGGTTCAGTACTGGATTGTAAAGTTAGGAATGTCTGAACTGTTTGAGAGCTCTTGGGTGTAATCTGTTACAGTGAAGCGTGCTGTTGAATGGGAAGAATGTATAGGAAAGGTCAGATTTAGTACTCATATTTTAATATGTATATTTAATAAAATAGATATGTAATATGTAATGAAAGAATGATTACTCACATGGCAAAGATTCTTCATGTGACAAAGGTTCTTCATTTATGAAAATATCTACCAAAATTCTAATAGGACATTTACCTGTACATTTACAATAAAATTAATCGCATAAAAAAATTTTTTAAAGAGCTCCAGACTTTACATCCCTGTTTGCTATGCTCCTTCAATCAACTAGGAAGATAAACTCCGAACTTCTTTGGAATGACAAAATCATTTCCTTAATGAGCAAACATATTTAAATTCTAGGAAGGTTTAGAATTATGTACAAAAATGATGGAGAAAATCAAACCAGTGGTTAAGCAGTTAAAGAATTTAAAACAAAAAGTGAGTATTAAATTTATAAATGAAGTTTAAAATATTTCATTAAACAAATTTAAAAAGGGTAAGACCTTAAAGTGAACTTAACAGCTTGTGAAACAGGTTTGAAATGTGAAACTTCCATAAAACTAGTTTTAATTTTTAAAAATCAAAATAATCCATGAAGAACTTTCTCTCTGGCTATGGTAGAGTAGCTGGTCCAAACCAATCATTCTCCTAAGAACAACTGTAGAAGTAGACAAAATATAAGATGCAACTCTTTGAAGAGTGCTCTCTGATGAGAGCAAGCAAAGCAGCCAGGACTTGAGCAGCCAAATTCTTGGAAAGGAGGGAAGATGAAGGCACAGCCAGCATTCTGTGCCCTTTCCCCTCGAGGCAAATTGCACATACATGGGGAAAAACTCAGGAAAACCAGGCAGAAAGAAGCTGCTAGAGGCCAAAAAGCTGAACAAATATTTAAGTAACCTCTCACAGTGTTAAGGAGACAAAGTTTGGAGCTGTGAGTCTACCAGTTGAAAACCTGAAGTTTTTGAGATCCCAGTAGGCCTATGACCTGGAAATATGGGCAACCCAGAAATAGACCAGCTTCTACTCAATCAAAGTGATCCACTCATACTGTGCTATAAGAAACTTAAATCACTCTGAAACTTCTTATCATCCAAATTTTCAATCAAATATTACCAAGCATGCCAGAAAATAAGACCTAATGTTCCAAAACAAGAAAATAGAAATAGACCCACAGATATTGCAGATTGGAGTCATCAGACATCTGCGTTAAAATAACTGAGTGACATGTCTAAGAAAATAAATGAAAAGACAGACTACCACCAAAGAACCAGAATGTGTATTTTTTTTTTAAAAAATCAATAGATGAGTTTATTAGCAGTTTAGACACAGATTAGGAAAGAAGTACTGAACTGGTAGGCTGGTATGTAGAAAACATACAGATTGAAGAGTGTATGAAAATTCCATGTATCACCATGGAAAAGAAAACAAAAACAAAAACAAAAACTCCAGACTGAAAAAGTAGGCTTTTTTACTACATAAAGGAACTAAGAAGCATATGAGATGTGGAGAAAAAGGTCTGACATACATGTAACTGGAGACCTGGAAGAGAGAGAAAAATGGAACAGCGTCAATATTTGAAGAAATACTGGCCAAGCCTTTTCCAAAACTGATGAAGGTGTCAAGCCACAGATTGAAGAAGCTCTAGGAACACCAAAGCAGGATACATACAAGAAAACCACGCCTGAGAATATCATAGTAGAACTGCCCGCAAACCAAAATAATCTGTAATTGTTCCTGTACCCCCAAACTGCTCTACTGTTATCACACTTAAAACACTATTCAATTTTGGAAACTGCAAAAGTAGGAAACCACTTAGAGACTGGTCCCAGGAAATTAGAAGAGCTTAGTTTTAATCTGTGAACACAATGAATGGTAATAATTAGCTAAAATCCTACTCTCTTAAAGCAGTGAAAGAGAAGGCTCAAGGTGCAAGTAATCTAGAGACCTTACATCTTGACTTTATGAACTTCTTAAGCCATCCCCCATGCCTTCAAAAGCCAAACTATGCCAGTCTGATACAAGCAATTGTTTCTCCGGCCTCCATCCCCATGTGACGTTCAGCCACCGAAGATACTTTCTAACCCTCTCCCAAGGCTCATTAAGAGAATCAAATAACATACCACTTGAATGTAAATAGGTCATTGGCTCAAGACAGACATTCATACAAAATTTTTGTGAGATTTTCTGCTAATAAAAGGCACCAACTGGAACTAAAGTACCCAAGAAGGATTATCCAGGCCCATCCATCTATCCATCCATCCAAGATAGAGGGCTAAAGCTTATAAATACAATCACGATTTTAGAAGTGTGTGCATACCGAGTTTGCCTTCACTGTGATGGGCTTAAGTTTGTGATTCGCACTGCTAGGAGGTGCTGGATTCCTCATTAGGATTCTAATAATCTTCCTCAGGAAGACAACAGGGTCTTAGTTATTCATGTGTCACAAATCAAGAGATTAGCAGGCATAACTAAGGTACACCATTCAGCTGAAGCACTTATACCAAAAAACAAACTTATTTCTAACACCAATATGGAACAATATATTACTCTAAGATGAAACAAAAAACTTACAGTAATGATTACAAAATTTTAAAAATACAATGTCTCGGGGCTTCCCTGGTGGCACAGTGGTTAAGAATCCACCTGCCAATGCAGGGGACACAGTTCGAGCCCTGCTCTGGGAAGATCCCACATGCCGTGGAGCAACTAAGCCCGTGTGCCACAACTACTGAGCCCGCACGCCATAACTACTGAAGCCCACGCGCCTAGAGCCCGTGCTCTGCAACAAGAGAAGCCACCGCAATGAGAAGCCCGTGCACCGCAACGAAGAGTAGCCCCCGCTCGCAGCAACTAGAGAAAGCCTGCGCGCTGCAACGAAGACGCAACGCAGCCGAAAATAAAAAGAAAAAAAAAAAAAAATACAATGTCTCAGCACCATATTAACCTCAAAGTACTCAATCTCCAGTTAATACAGTATCCTGGGTTTAGATGAGTCACGAAAAGTAACTGCCTCCAAGTAAACATTAATCTTTCCCTACGGATTAGCATGACCACATCTAGATTTCCCTGTAACAAAAGTCAGCTTCCTACCTTGTTGCTGCTTCCACGCTTCCAGAGCACCTGCTAGATCACTTTCTGAGTCCTAGACCCGCTGCAAAGACTTTAACTCCTTAGATAAAAGAAGCAACCAAATGGTTTCACAACTCACACGTGAACCCAGGCTACCCTGTTAACTGGCCTGATTATCTTTTCACCAGCTGGAACAGTCCTTCCGTGCATGACCGAGAGGCTCCAAATAATGAGATTCTTTCTCCCTTTCCAGCTATCTCTTTTCTGGTGGTCTACCTATGTCATCTTTCCTCTCTTCTTGTTGCCTTCTAACTAGTGAGGCCACATTTTTACTTTTTTGAAAAGTCTGAACAACCTTCTTTCATAGACTCCAGTATATCTATTAAAAGAATGATAACCTGCATTACAAATACCACTTTTTTCTATTTCACTCTTTACCATACGCTTTATCTGATGCTCTGCTATAAACAGAGTGCCTAAGACAATGGAAACTGCACACGGGTAATAAAAGTACAGAGGTCAGTTCTAAAGTTCTCAGCCAGACACCTGTCCGCAGCTGTAAATACTGCATCTGCTGGCAGAAGCCAGAGCAGCCTCAGGTCAAGAGTCCGGGCCTTCCTCTTACGTTTTTCTCCTAGAGATAATAATAGCAAGTGGAGAGTGACACTTTGCCTCATAGCCATGAGGACATGCTACGGAAGTATACACCTCCTTCAACTATTTACTGTAATGTCACAATCCTGACAAGGAGTTAAGCTTCTCAGATCACTGTCAGGTGAATGCTATAAAACTTATGAACAGTCAGAAATAGCAACAGGATAGTTTTGAACACTGTTAGAAAGGAACTCAAAATCTGAATTGTAACTTCCATAAATTATCCCTGGCATTTAAAGAGCCCTCTATCAATCAACGGGTTTTCACACTGTCTCTGATTTGACAGTTCCACCCTGAAGCATTCGGTGTTGACACTATATTCGGGTCCACAGGCTGCTCAGGACCCTAGAGTTGGAGTCAGGTGGCTGAAGTCTTCAGGCCAAGGAAACAACCAGAGTCTGGCACTCTAGGCCTCCACGGCATTGCAGCAGAGTGATCTGGGGAACACGGCACGAAGGATGAGGTCAGCCACACGGAGAGGAAGAGACCCCATCGTGGAAGGTCTGTAAGTCAGCGAGAAGCTGCTGAGGCCTTTTTAAGTAGGAAGGACTCACGATCTTAATTGTGTTTTTAAAAAACCACTCTAGGGGCTTCCCTGGTGGCGCAGTGGTTAAAAATCCGCCTGCCAATGCAGGGGACACGGGTCCGGGAAGATCCCACATGCCGCGGAGCAACTAAGCTCGTGCGCCACAGCTACTGAGCCTGCGCTCTAGAGCCCACGAGCCACAACCACTGAGCCCGCGTGCCACAACTACTGAAGCCTGCGCACCGCCAACAAGAGAAGCCACCGCAGTGAGAAGCCCGTGCACCGCAACAAAGAGTAGCCCCCACTTGCCGCAACTAGAGAAAGCCCGCATGCAACGACTAAGACCCAAGGCAGCCAAAAAATAATTAATTAATTAATTAAATCTATAAAACAGACAAACAAAAAAGACCCCACCACTCTGGTTGCTGTGTGGCAAGTGTGGAAGCAAGGCCCAGTCAGCAGGCTCCTGCAGAAAACCAGGTGAGACATGCTTGGACAAAGGGATGGGCCTGGGTAATGACAGAGGGGACCCTCAGAAGTTCCTGGGCTCTGTTCCCACGCGGTAAGGTTTAGATGCCTGTGAGACATCCGAGGGAGAGAGAGATCTTTGGTTAAAAACTGAGAAGCAAAAACAAGACTCTCGTGGATGACAAACCACAAAGCCCTCTTGGGGGTCTTCGGTAGTCAATAATGTATTGCTCTGTGATTTTTGAAACATGCTACAGACCCACATTTGATTAACTGTGAACTGCTTTTCAAGAGGCATCACGGGATTTACGCTGTCGTACACAACTGTAAGGTTTAGGATGCTGGCAGGTGCGGTAAGTGTCAAAATCCGTAAGAAGATCGCTGTGCTTGGCCCCCAGCCCCCTGGCCTTCTCTCCTGGAAGGACCGTGCCTCCCTGCTATCTCGGCCAGGCATGCTCTCCACCTTGGCACTGTGAATCAAGACGCTGTCTTCTCACCCACCCAACTCTCCCATCCTTTATCCATCTATCTCTCCGGCCCACTCCCTCTACTTATCAGAGGACAGCTCCCCTAGGACTCCCACAGTTCCTACCTAAGTCAACCTTCCACTTACGCTCTGCTTTCCATTCCCTCTTGCTTACGCAAGGACACCTACCCAGTGATCTTCCACCACCCCTCACTTTTTCTCCCCTGCATCAATTTTTCCTTCTCTACTGATTATAAAATTCTGTATTCTTCTCCCTTCTCCCCCCTCTCCTTCTATGAAGATGGTATATAAGCCCTAAATTCTAACAGCCCCTTGGAGTCACTTTTTTTTCTTTAAAAAAAAAAAAAAAGCTCCCACAGCTCCTGTCCGTCCGTTACTCTCTCCCTCCTAGTCCCTCTTAAAACCAGTCCGATCAGGCTTCCATCCCACCTCACCCTCACACCAAAACCACTGCCAAAGTGACATATCCAATGACTTTTCTGATTAAAACGTAATTCACTGACCATAAAATTCACCCTTTGGAAGTATGGTTAATTAAGTGATTGTGAATGTATTAATGATCAATTCTTAGCCAAACCACCAGCAACACCAAAAGCTGAATATTCTCTCCTGGAAACATCTTCTTCACTTTGATTTCAGGACAAGATCAGGAAGCTCGGTTTAGGACATAAGCTTTTGAGACATTCAAGCAGAGATACAGCGGACGGTTGGATGCTGACAGGAGAGGCCCTAGAGATACACAGAAGTGGTATGAAGACCCTGAAACTGGATCAGAGGGGAGTGGCTGTTGAAACACCACTGTGGCATAAAAGTTACTTTGAGCTGAAGGCATTTGAGTTCCTGAAATCCCTTATCTGCCTAGAAGCAGAGCATGCCCTCACGCAAATTAATTGTCATAAGTCCTCTCCCCGGAAGCAACCAGGGAAAACTGACTCTTACCACCTGAGACAAAGAGAAATCTGTACCACACCTAAACAGACCTGTCAAAAAATTATCTATTTCCCATCTATTCTCCTAAAGGCCCAGTTATCTTTCCTAAAAGTCATTTGTGTTCCCATAAGTGCCCTTCTCCCCCTCTCCTTCTATGAAGATGGTACTTAAGCTCAAATTCCAACCACTCCTTTGAGTTACATTTTTCTGTGAACTCCCTTTCCACATGATTGAATGTAACCTGCCTTTCTCTCTCGTTAATCTGTCTTTTGTTGGTTTAATTTGCAGGCCCCCAACAACCGAACCTAAAAGAGTAGAGGACAAGTTTTTCCTCCCCTCCTCTGCAGCTAAGAGAGGAACGCCAAGGACTGAGTCCTAAGGATATGTTTACAGTAGTGGCGATTAGGAAGCACCAGCCAAGAGATACATAATTTGACAAAGTTAAAAATTACCAACTCCCTGGAATTCCCTGGCAGTCCAGTGGTTAGGACTCTGTGCTTCCACTGCAGGGGGCTCGGGTTCGAGCCCTGGTTGGGGAGCTAAGATCCCACATGCTGTGCAGTGCAGCCAAAAAAAAAAAAATTACCCACTCCATTTATTCTATCAAATTACACAACAAGTCACTTATTTTATAGATGGTAATCTGGTTCTTGATGTGTAAAAATGGTATAAATAAGGCCCAAGGAAGTGATTCTCTTGTGTTCAAGATAAATGGAGGTCAGATGGAAAAGTACCTATGCTTCTTTCCACATTCTATAGTAATATGCACAGGGAAAATAAAATAGTGCTGTCCCCTGGACACATGTGGCTATTGCTACTCAGCACTTGAAATGTAGCTGGTGAATGTTTTATGTTATTTAACTTATTCACTTAAATTTAAATAGTCACAAGTGGCTAACTGTTA
This sequence comes from Balaenoptera acutorostrata, assembly GCF_949987535.1. Classification (NCBI taxonomy): domain Eukaryota; kingdom Metazoa; phylum Chordata; class Mammalia; order Artiodactyla; family Balaenopteridae; genus Balaenoptera; species Balaenoptera acutorostrata. The sequence goes on from NC_080068.1 coordinate 9,184,844, forward strand.
CCATACTGGACAACACAGGTCTAGACTGTTTACTTCTTAAAAATGTATTTCCTCATTCTTGGGTTACTTGATAAACAACCAATTTTATAACCCCATAAAAGATACGTATACTTGAACACTGTGAGGTCACCCCACCCACTCTCATATCCATCCTGCATCAAAAAAAAAGAAGACAAGAAAAAGATGCATATACTTGCTATATGCTGTTATCAAATAAATTCATTCCTGAGTTTTAAAACAGCACAAAACTGTACTATTTTTATTTCAAAAACAGGATAGTGCTATATATTTCAGGTTGAGAATAACAAATCTATAAAATGATTAAGTATACCATGGCTGAAAAAAGGCAATGCTTCAGTTATTTTAGAACTGTCTTCTGAACAACGGCTAAATTGAATTCAATCACTTTCCTCAAGCGAAAACAAATGAGGTGCATCCCTAAGGAATTAAATCTGATTCCCCAAACAGAATTCACATTTTACCAAAACATTTTTGACCATGTTTTTGCAGGAAGGGGGACCCCTTCCAGGGACCGAGAGTGCGCTCTGGTCTAACACTCAGAAATGAATTGTCCAAAGAGACACACATGCTGACAAAGCAAAAGACTTCATTAGAGAGGGGTACCAGGCGGAGAGCGGCAGGGTAAGGGACCCCAGGAGAACTGCTCTGCCACGTGGCTCGCAGTCTCAGGCTTCATGGGAATGCGGGTAGTTTCTGGGGTGTCTCTGGTCCATCACTCTGACTCAGGGTCCTCCCTGGGGGCGCGCGCATCTCTCAGCCAAGATGGGGTCCAGCGAGGAGGCTTCCGGGAGGTTGGCAGGACGTATGGTCTCCTCCCTCCTCCTTTTGGCCCCTCCCAGATTCTCCCAGTTAGTGTTTGGAGGCAACACCTCATTCTTTATCGGGACCTCCTGCTGTGAGACAACTCAGGCAAGCGGTTATCCTGCTTGGCCAAGGCCGGTGGTTTCCGTCCACAGTTCCCTAACAATAACAGAAATTTCATAACATTTTCATGGTGAATTTCATACTGCTTTATTCAGAATTCCAAACACCAAAGGGAGGCTAATGAAAGAAAAATAATTAATTTAAATAAACTATAACCCTGCCAGCCACCCTCCAGGGCTTTCCTCTGAGAGTCACAGAGATCTCTCTAACAGTGTATGACCAGTACTTGGATCACAGCTCACCAAACAAACTAGCACTAAAATATTCTTCTAGCCCCAGCTCATAGCGTAGGAACTTTCCTCTCGCGCCCTTTTGGCCTTCAGCCATCTCCCAAATTATAAGTAAAAGAATGATATTTTAAAGTATCTCCTTTAGACTTTACTGCAAACCTGCCACTTCGGAAAGCCACACTTGCATCTGCAAGCTAAAAATCTGCCCACACAGGCTGCTGTAAAAGCAGGGACCTAACATCCATTATCTTTGCATCCTTTGGAGCTCTTCATGCCCTGTTCTCGACTATTCCCACTGAATGAAAGACTAAATCACAATATGCCCCATCCCTGAATTAAGCAAAGTGGCTTCAGAAAGATATTCTAAGCACTAACAAGAGAAAGTCACTAAGCGTCCTGTTTAGAGAAGTTAGGTTCTGGTAGCATTAGTAAACTACGTGTACAAATTAGAAAGAACAAAAATACACACCACAGAAGATTCTGCCTGCAATCTACGACAGGTAAGGACAAATCTTAACGAACACCACCTAAGAACTCAATATATTAACACAGCTGGAGCTCACAGAAAAAATAATTATCCCGCTTCAAGGCAGGACATTCTTCCGGCCAGGAATGTCCTTCCCCATTCCTTTGCCTACAGCCTCAAATTCACTTGAGAGATTAAGACCAGTTCCATCCGTCATGGAGTAGCACATGGCCTGGGAGGGGAGGCGGATTTAGAAGTGGCCTCCTAGAGGAGACTAACCAGTTGTACGGGAAGCAGAGAAAAGAGAAGAAAGTTGTCCTAATAAAGGAAAGTAACACCATTAAATTCAAAGAGATTGTGCTGGGAAATGCATGCTGTCCGTTATACTAGAGTTCAGCTCTGGGGACAGGACAGTTAAGAAAATGAGGCTGCAAAAGTAAGCAAAGGCCATCAAAGGGTGACATATGCCCTGTAGGGAGCGAAGACTTGACTCTGGAAGCTCCGCAGGTCCCTTCAGCCCTCCTCTCACTCGTCCAACACATCCCCTTCCTTCCAGCACAGAGGAGATACTCCGTAAGGCCAGTGAGGGATCTACGGGGAATTAGTGACTTACGGAAAAAAGGTACAGGTAACAAAAAATGGGGGAACATTCCTTCCAATATAATGCCAACTATACTCATGGTTCAGCCTAATCTTTGTTTTTTGTCATGTTTATTAAAAACACATCAACAGTAAACGGTGTTGTAAACAGTAAAACTTATCCTCCTTAAGTACAGTTTTTGGACTTTGAAGATGTATACAGTCATGGGACTTCCCTGGTGGTCCAGTGGCTAAGACTCCACGCTCCCAATGTAGGGGGCCCCAGGTTCCATCCCTGGTCAGGGAGCTAGATCCCACATGATGCAACTAAGAGTTCGCACGCCGCAACTAAAGATTCCCACGTGCCGCAACAAAGATCCTGTGTGCTGCAACTAAGACCTGGCACAGCCAAATAATTATTCAAAAAAAATTTAAAAAAAAAAAAATATATATATATGTATACAGTCATGTTACCACCAAAATTAAGACACAGACCATTTCCATCATCCCAAAGAAATTCCCTCTCCCTCCCCCCAAGCCCCTGACAACCACAGATCTGTTTTCTGTCCCTTTTTCAATTTAATCTTAATCCTCCCTTTAAATAGATACAAGTGCACATAAAGTAAATACAACTGACCCTTTGAAACCCAGCAGGACCCTGTGGGGTCCTCCTGGGTACAAAAGCCTTTCTGTGTCCCTGGTTTCTTATTTGTAGAAAAAGGCTTCAGCCTCCTAGACCTTCCCTTAGTTCCAAAAGGCAGATTCAAAGTTACTAATTAGAAGAGTGAAGGAATGCAGAAACAATGGAAAGGCAGTAAAGAAACAATAGGGCTGGGACTTCCCTGGTGGCGCAGTGGTTGAGAATCCGCCTGCCAATGCAGGGGACACGGGTTCGAGCCCTGGCCGGGAAGATCCCACATGCCGCGGAGCAACTAAGCCCGTGAGCCACAACTACTGAGTCTGCGCTCTAGAGCCCGAGAGTCACAACTACTGAAGCCTGAGCACCTAGAGCCTGTGCTCCGCAACAAGAGAAGCCAACGCAATGAGAAGCCTGCGCACCACAAAGAAGAGTAGCCCCCGCTTGCCGCAACTAGAGAAAAGCCCTCGCACAGAAACGAAGACCCAACACAGTCAAAAAAAAGAATGAATAAATAAATAAATAAATTTTTAAATAAATAAATAAATAAAGATCACTCTGACTTGGGGATGGGGGGGCGGGGGAACAGAGCAGGGAGACCACCTAGAGGCTACTGCAGCCATCCAAGAGCCAAGATGGGACCACTGTCCTGCACCCCCCCCTCCTAGCCTATGACAGCTGGGCATGTTTTGCCCTAGAGACACTACCAGACACGAGACAAGCACTCAGAAACTGTAAGTAAGAACAGTACCTGGTTTCTAAGGAAGGGTGTCTTCGGATATATATATCTTAGGATGCCAGGAGTACTCCCGGTCTGCAGCCCTTTACCCACAAGAAGGTGGGGCTGGGAGGATGGGGAAGGCCCAGGATACCAGCAGGCAAAAGGCACCTAGTCCCACAGCAAGGTCACGGCCGGTGGAGGTTTTATAGTGCGTCTCAGCTGTCCGCCCCATTCTAAAACAACCCCACCTCCCCCGACTCTGCCCAGGCAGGGAAAAACAGGAGCAAGTATAATGGTCCAGCCTCAGGCCCACGGAAACCCACTTACGTTTACGTTTTCTGTTTATACTCATTTTACATTTACGTTTACACTCACACTCATTTATGTTTAAGAAGAAACTGACAGGGGCTTCCCTGGTGGCACAGTGGTTGAGAATCCGCCTGCCAATGCAGGGCACACGGGTTCGAGCCCTGGTCTGGGAAGATCCCACATGCCGCAGAGCAACTAGGCCCATGAGCCACAGTTACTGAGCCTGCACGACTGGAGCCTGTGCTCCGCAACAAGAGAGGCCGCGATAGTGAGAGGCCCGCGCACCGCGATGAAGAGTGGCCCCCGCTTGCCACAACTAGAGAAAGCCCTCGCACAGAAACGAAGACCCAACACAGCCATAAATAAATAAAATAGTGTTTAAATAAATAAAAATAAAAATAAAAAGCCAGCTTGTATATCACCTGCTCTTTAAAAAAAAAAAAAAAAAAAAAAGAAACTGACAGATGTGGACGGGGATGCTACCCGCCATCCCAGGAAACAAGGAGTGCTGCCTGTCATTCCAGCAAACCAGGCCAGGTTATGTTTCTTCTCTAGCCTGTTCACTGTGCCCAGGCTCTGGCTATCAGCCACTGCGGCCACCATCCCCATACCCCCCGACGCCCCTCCACCGAGCCCCCGTGGTGCACACCCAGGGGAAATTAGAGAAAAAGAGGACGCACTGTGCGCTCTGGGCACTGGCCCTAGATAGTTCAGATGCGTATCTAAGGAATAATTACAATGAGCCCAGATGCTGGTATCTTCCCATACATGGAAAAGCACTAAAATCATTAACTTGTGATGTCTGTTTCTGGTGACTATCAGTTGTCTTTGATGTCTGACGACAGGGTTTGTTTTTTGTTTTTGTTTTGTTGTTGTTGTTGTTCAGTGAAAACTCCTAAATATCCTGGCTATTCCCTTATCCCTTTGGAGCAGTTCCTCAGAGCTCTCCGAGAGGCTGTCTCCTGCGCTTCAGTCTTCCGTAAGGTCCTCAAATAAAACTTAACTTGCAACTTTTAGGTTGTGCGTTTTTCTTCAGTCGACCCTTTTAGTGAACAACAAAGGGACCCAGAGCAGACTTCTCTCCTTTGCCTGAACTCTATGAGGATCTGGAGCCTTGGTACCAGCAAAGGCCTCTTGTGCCCGGCCGCCTCCAGACGAATTTAGGTAAGTCTCTTCTGGGTCTTGGATTTCCTATTACTGGCTGATGATCCTAAGCTTTATTTGGTGGTGGATAAACTCGTTGCAAGAGTAGACTTTCCTTGAACTTAGTTTCAAGAAGAGGTACCTGGGTTACCACACAGTTGAGAGACACTGGGAAGATTTTATTATGTATTTGTTCCTGAAATCTCGGCTTCTGTACGCCAGTGCCCAATAGAAATACGGAGACAGAATTTAGGAGAAAAGAGAAAAAAGTGGCTTTGTGTCTTGGCTAAGCCAAGAGGGGACACAGTGGGCTAGTGCCTCCAAAAACTGTGCCCCTCCTCCCCTCCACCACCACCGGGGAATCGGAGATGATTTTATACGCGGGGCTCGCAGCCTGTAGTATATGATAAGGATCAAAGTAGTGAAGGTCTTGCCTTCTTTTTCTCCTTGCATTATTTCAAAACAGTCATCGTGGCGTCAGGCGGCCTGGTAATTGGGTCCATCTGTCTCTGGTTTATCGGCCTGCTTGACCTTCTTTCTGAAATGCAAAAGCTACAGGGGGTGGTTTGCGGCCAGGGAGCACAGGGCATTTACATAAAGTTAGGGAGTGACAGGCGCACGATGTAACTCACACACAGAGTCAGGGGTGACAGGGGCAGGATGCAATTGACATAGGGTCAGAGAGTGACAGGTTAGCTTTGTGAAGTACCAATCCAGTTACACACACTACAGATTAGTAACAGTTAAAATAAAACAAGGAGTGATTAACTCTTTCAGGCCAGGTTATGTTTCTTCTCTAGCCTGTTCACTGTGCCCTTTACTTTCCTTGTTCTCAGGAAAAACTTCATTTCTAGTTTTGCTGCAACATACACATACAGAATTTATTCCTACAAGTACTGGCTTAGTTGGGAATTAAAGGAAATCTCACCCTAAAAATGGCCAAATTGGGATTATTCTAACATTCCAAAATGAATGTTAAAAGAACCCCAATTAATTCTTTTAACATTCCAAAATTAATTAACTAAAAACATTCTAGCTGTGTGTGCAGCTACAAAAAGCCAGCTTGGTAAAACATCTTTTCAGAATTCCGACCTTAAAGGAACAAAAGCCCTTCTAGGAGGAACCTGCATTTCTCTCCCTGGGTCTTTGAGATGTAAATGTTGTACCTGATCTTCTTATGCCTTTTTTTTTTTTCCCCCGTGTTTTGAGAGCTCTGACAATGGCCAGACAAAGGATCTTTTAAATTGGAGAGACTTCTAAATTGGTAAATTTTTAGAGGGCTCTCACTATAAACAGCTGTTTTATTGGTACCGATGAAAAGACCAAAGCAGAAAGTAAATACAAAAAAATATAACGGCTAACCTTAACGACTCCCTTAGTTTAAAACAAATAAACAGCAACAACAAAAAAACAGTTTGGGAAGCTGCATCTGTGGTCAGTTTCCCCTCAATGGGTCTTACAGATGCTAATAAAAGCATTAGATTAATTGTTCATCAGGTTGATTAACAAGGGAATAAGAAACTGAGGAGAAAGTCTAGAGATGTCTTCCCAACAAGGTGGAAATTTTAAAGGGACTTATCCTGAAAGGATAAAAATCTTTAGATGGTTAAGAAATGGGATAAATAAAACAGACATTAATGGGATTAAAATAAATGTTTTGATACAACACTAAGGTTGGATGGCCAAAGGGACCCCCATTGGTCCCCAATACTAAAGAGCCCCAAACAAGTCTCCTCTATTTACCCCAGTTTAAAACATACATGTATTTAAAAGGCTGCTGGGGACTTCCTTGGTGGTCCAGTGGTTAAGACTTCGCCTTCTAATGCAGGGGGTGCGAGTTCCATCCCAGGTTCAATCCCTGGTCAAGGAGCTAGGATCCCACATGCCTCAAGGCCAAAACAACAAAACACAAAACAGAAGCAATATTGTAACAAATTCAATAAAGACTTAAAAAAAAAAAATGGTCCACATCAAAAAAAAAAAAAAAAGTCTGCTAGAAAATTACACTGAGATACCTGACCAGCAATTGCTTGGGGCAACAGGCCAATTCATCAAGTTGGCTCAGCTCCTCAACTGGGGACCCAAAAGCCTTTTACACAAAAATAGATAAAATGGTCGGGGGATAAACAGAAAGGTTTCTAGGGTCAACAACAAATTGGCACTTGCCAACTACCTCTACAAGGATTAAATCATGTACTACTGCAGCTGCTGATTTTCAACACCCCCTGAAAGGAGTTCAGGGTGGAGAGCAGAAACGAAGCGCTCTGTCCTCTGGGAAAAACTGGCAGAACAGGTCTTCAGAGAGTTAGATATTTTCTGGAGCCGATTTTATGAGCCCAATTCTTGTATCTCCTCATATCTAGGAAAGCACCAAAATCCTTCATGGTGACATCTGCTCCACGTGGTAACCTTCATGAGACTAGCAGCAACCTTCTACTGAACATACGTGCTTGATTGCATGTATTCCCCCTTCACCAAAATCACATATATACTGACCTCCCCCCGCCCTGCCTCTTTGGAGCAGTTTCTCAGAGCTCTACGAAATGCTGTCTCCCGGGCTGCAGTCCTCATTTTGCCCCAAATAAAACTTAACTCGCAACACTCATGTTGTGCATTTTTTTTTAAGTAGATACTGGGACTCGTTTTAAGACCAAGCCTAGTTGATGGGGTCTTAATGGAGGCTAAAATTAAAGATATAAGAGTTGATAGAATTGAGATGAACATTTATAAAAGTTGGTATATGTGAATGGGCTTTATATAAGACGGTTACATCTCTTCTGCCAATTACATTATGGGATAAACATTAGGTCTCACTGGGGAATGCTCCCCTTGCCTGGTATAAGATAGGGCATATAAATCTGCCCCTCAGGCAATATTGATTAAACATACTAAGGAAAATCAATAAGGTTATCTGAACCCACACAATATGAAATAAAACTGGGAGCTAATATTCAGGGACTAATAAAAACAATAATGGAGATTTTTTTTTTTTGCCCCTAGGGTAAATTGCTCTGGGTTTCATTTGTACACTCAGAATCTGAGGGCCTTTGTTGAATGCCCTGTGCAAAGTTTGGAAGGCACGATAGATTGAACCCTAAAGTTCTAGAACACAGAACTCTTGATTTTCAGTGTAGTTGGAAATCTTACTGATATAAAAAAGCAAATTAAAGAAAATGTAGTTGGGCAAATCAATCTTTCAATATCATTTAGGTGGCAGACCAGTTCTCTGGGGAATTAAAAGCAACTGTCTTTGTGTTGCAAATCTCTACAAATCAGAAATGTTAAGTACAGCCCACAAGGACCTGAGACTGAGCCTAATTAGCTCAATCAGGTAGAAACTGAACCCCCTTCCCTCCACCAAAAAAAAAAAAAAAAAGGGAAAAAGAGGGAGGCCTTGTTAAACTCAAACTGCTGGAAAGTCTCCCTCACGAAATCCAATTCACAGCCTCCTTCAGGATTTATCAAGGACAGATACAAATCTTAAAAATCTTTTCCACAATAGTGAAAAGCTTTAGTCATCTGAGCAAATAAATTTAACTTACTCCAAGTAAGTTTATAATGTAATAACTGATTCATGACTAAGTTTTGAAATGAAGCTATAAGATCTCTATTTATGTCTGTTTATATGTCCGTGTGTACATTATACATATGATATGTCTCTACCTCCAGATAATATTATCAAAATTAACTTTATAAAAGACCTGTATTTAAATTGATTTAAAAGTAAGCACTGGGCTTCCCTGGTGGCGCAGTGGTTGAGAATCTGCCTGCCAATGCAGGGGACACGGGTTCGAGCCCTGGTCTGGGAAGATCCCACATGCCACAGAGCAACTGGGCCCGTGAGCCACAATTGCTGAGCCTGTGTGTCTGGAGCCTGTGCTCCGCAACGAGAGGCCGCGATAGTGAGGGACCCGCACACGGCGATGAAGAGTGGTCCCCGCTTGCCACAACTAGAGAAAGCCCTCGCACAGAAATGAAGACCCAACACAGCCATAAATAAATAAAATAAAATAAATAATAATAATAATAAAAAATTAAAAAAAAAAAGATATCCTTTAAAAGTAAGCACTTACAAATTGAGTATTTTTAAATATAATAAAAAACTAACCCAAATTTCAAGTTCATGTGATCTGGGAAATATTCAATACTAAGTTAATATCCAGTTTTAAAGTTTAAATTTGTTGGTTTAATTAATACGGACATGTCTTACTTTTATTGCACCTAGGTTTACTAAAAGTTAAATAGGTCATATTATCTCTGTTAAATTCATCAAGAAAAATATCTTGAAATGATGGTGACTTGGTCTAATGTCTCACAAAGTTTTCATGGGTAATCTAAACATAACTGTAATTCAATAGATATAAATGGGGTAAGAGCTTTTAGGTAAATTCTTTAAGAATAATTACATTTTATGGTAGGTCTACTTAAAAAATAGTTCCTCCAGATTTTTGGTGACATAAAACTTCAGAGTTTTGCTAAGTTAAATGATGGAAATTTATTAAATGTCTAGATCCTTCCCAAATAAAATAAGATACTGAAACATTACTCAACATAGGCTGCCTTTTACGGAGAAACTACAGATACTTAGGTTTATTAATAAAAATGATGTCACACTGAAAACTTTTCTATAAAAAAAAGCACATATTTTTTAGAAATCATAAACAGTATTTGTGATTTTGCCAATCTATAGAATAATAATGTGAAAGACAGTTTATAATTGCTTACTTCTTAGTTTTCACTAGAAATTAAGGTTTTTAAAAGATTAGAATTCTGGTTAATATATGTAATTGAGACAACTAAAATTGGTAAGGAAAACATCTTTGTATGAAAGGAAAAAAGGTATATAAAGTGGAAACACATTTTGTTGAGGGAAAAGAAAGTAATTTCGTCCTGGAGAGAGAGAAAAAAAGGAAAAGCGTAGGACAAAATCTGAAAGTAAAAAGAAAGTTATAGAAGGTATGTGGAAATGGAACCCTGAGAAAAGAGTTCTGTACTCGGTCAGGACTGGCTAAGATTAAAATAAAGTTTAATTGAGTAAATAAATTTCAATATTAAAAGTAAGCTAGCATGATTAACATAAATATGAATCTGAAATTTAACTGAATCTTTTTATCACTGTGAACTCAATCAACAGGCACTAAAATTATAACTAAAATATAGGGAGAGTGTCCAAATCTTCTGGATATTAAGGGGCCCTCTGAGCACACAAAAAGACAAGAGAAATGAAGATCTTGCCTAAAACCCTTCTTTTCAGAATGAGAAAGTAGGCTCAACGGCTTGCCCCAAGATGGGGGGAGGTAGGAGGTGGGGAGGCGGGGGGGCCAGGACCTCACAATTCATTTGAAGACATTTTGCGCATCTGAAAGATACGATCTCAACACACCATTGTAAAGCAATTATACTCCAATAAAGATGTTAAAAAAGAAAAAAGATGTTAAAGAAAAATAAATAAAATCTTTCCCCTTTTTTTAAAAAAAAGAAATACCTTATTTCACTCTGTCACCCAACCTGGCTTCTAGAGCATATGGTTAATTTGTGTTAAAAATAAATAAAGGCATTTAACTTCTGCCAAAAAAAAGTGATATGAACAGATGTCCATAACATGAATATATACTGACTGGCACTTCTGATTTGAATTCAAGACTATGGGGTTTGCACATAACCACTTTTATATTACATCTGTGTCTTCTTTCTTCCACACAAAGAATAATGATTCTCAAGACTCGGGAGATGATAGAATCTGAATATCTCATAATTATTTCTTTGTTTTATTGCACATTAATAATAATTTCAGAGTAATAAAATATTAATACTACCATCACCAATATGATTACTGAAAGTTAAAAAGAAATTTTTCTCAGTGCAGCCACTATGGAAAACAGTATGGAGGTTCCTCAAAAAATTAAAAATAGGGTTGCCATATGATCCAGCAATCCCACTCCTGGGTATATACCCAGACAAGACTATAATTCGAAAAGATACATGTACCCCTATGTTCACAGCAGCACTATTTACAACAGCCAAGACATGGAAACAACCTAAATGTCCATCAACAGATGAACGGATAAAGAAGATAAAATGGTATATGCATCCAGTGGAATATTAGCCATCAAAAAGAATGAAATAATGTCATTTGCAGCAACATGGATGGACCTAGAGATTGTCATACTAAGTGAAGTTAAGTCAGAAAGAGAAAGACAAATACCATATGATATCACTTATATGTGGAACCTAAAATACAATACAAATCGACATATCTATGAAACAGAAACAGACTCACAGATATAGAGAACAGACCTATGGTTGCCAAGGGGGAGGGGGCATAGGGGAGGGAAGGAATGGGAGTTTGGGATTAGCAGAGGCAAGCTATTATACATAAGATGGATAAACAACAAGGTCTTATTGTATAGCACAGGGAACTATATTCAATATTTTATGACACAACATAATGGAAAAAAGAATATGGAAAAGAATATATATATACATATATATATATATACACACACACACAACTGAGTCATTTTGCTGTACATAAGAAATTAACACAACATTGTAAATCAACTATACTTCAATAAAATTTTTTAAAAAAGATATGATCTCTACATATCTGCCCTTCACATATATTCAGCCATTGGTCGGGACACAGTTTAAATAAGTTACTAAGCTGAAAAAAACCAAATTAATGTGTTCATTGTTTTGTAAGCACTTATGGGTCATTTGAGAAAAAGTGGGAAATTTTAAAGCTCTAAAGCCTGCCAATTTCATTTCTTTCCCACAAGAAACTGAACCCAAATTGGCAAATACAATCAGGGCCTCTAGAGTGTTTGAAATTTAAGGCATTACTCGCCTCGTAGAGATGCATTTGCTAGGTCACAAATCTATGAAACTTAAAAATATCAAAGCAACTCCCAGCAACACTCCTAGTACCCACATCTTGGTTTCTTATGTAACAGCCTCCAAAAACAAGGAACCAGAGTGCCTTGGAGAAATGGTTCATGCCAGGGTTGGGGCATGGAAAATACCAAAATGAGCCTGGAGCATTTCATGATACCAGAAAGTAAGGAAATGCTTTTTAAAGAATGGGGATGGGGAGGTGGTATGTCAAAAGGGCACAGGGGGCTTCCCTGGTGGCGCAGTGGTTAAGAATCCGCCTGCCAATGCAGGAGACACGGGTTTGAGCCCTGGTCTGGGAAGATCCCACATGCCGTGGAGCAACTAAGCCCGTGCGCCACAACTACTGAGCCTGCGCTCTAGAGCCCGCGAGCCACAACTACTAAGCCCGTGTGCCACAACTACTGAAGCCCGTGTGCCTAGAGCCCGTGCTCTACATGCAACAAGAGAAGCCACTGCAATGTGAAGCCCACGCGCCGCAACTAGAGAAAGCCTGCTCACAGCAATGAAGACCCAATGCAGCCAAAAATAAATAAATTAAAAAAAAAAAAAGATTTAAGGAGAAACAAGATATTTGCATAGCTCAAGTTTCTCTCCCAAGATATCTACTAAATACAAAAGGAAAAATGATAACTTTCCATCGGGGACCTGACAAACAGCACTTAACCAAGGTCTGCATCAGTCATAAGACATCGTGTGCCTCTGCTATGATGCACTGGGATTACTTCTAGTATTTCTTCCCAAAATGGACAGCTTCAATCTAGTCACGAGAAAATACCGAGTACTAACTGAGGGACATTCTACAAAATAACTGAACAGTACGCTTCAGAAGTGTCAAGGTCAGGAAAAACAACAGAACAGAAGGTTGACGAGTTGTCATAGTTTGGAGGAAACTAATGATACACAACAATCAAATGCAACGTGAGCTCCTAGGCTGGATCCTGAACAGAAAAAAGATAGTGAAAAGCTGATGAAATCCAAGTAAATCTATGGTTTAGTTAATAGCATTTACCAATGTTAATCCATTAGTTTCGACAATGGTACTACAGTTTATGTAAGATGTTATAGGAACTCTCTGTACCATTTTTTTTTTTAATTTTATTTATTTATTTATTTATTTATGGTTGTGTTGGGTTTTCGTTTCTGTGCGAGGGCTTTCTCTAGTTGCGGCGAGCGGGGGCCACTCTTCATCGCGGTGTGCGGGCCTCTCACTATCGCGGCCTCTCTTGTTGCGGAGCACAGGCTCCAGACGCGCAGGCTCAGTAGTTGTGGCTCACGGGCTTAGTTGCTCCGCGGCATGCGGGATCTTCCCGGACCAGGGCTCGAACCCGTGTCCCCTGCATTGGCAGGCAGACTCTCAACCACTGCGCCGCCAGGGAAGCCCTGTACCATTTTTTTGGCAACATTTCAGTAAGTCTAAGAATAATTCCAAAATAAAAAATTAAAATAAATAATGAAATAACCCCAATATTTTTCAATGTTTATAATGCAAGTGTAATATTAGACTTAAATTGCCATCTTTGCTCTTTAAAACTTCCTCGTCAAGGAAGCCACGGCTGTATCTATTCTGAAAAGCGTTGCTTTATAAAGACTAACACATCAAAGATCTCTTTCCCTTGTTTCTCATAACATATGGAGGGAGAGGAGAACAGCAATTTGATTTTTGTTGAAAAATTGAAACCACTTGAATTTTTGCTTGCTTCCACTAGGAAGCAAGATAGAACACATCTCACTGGGGGAGAGGGAAGGTATATATCTAAGGATGAAATCAGAACACAATGAGGGGTTTGTAGCTCCAGGAAAGAGCTAAAAGTACCAAGGATGGATCTACACTGTAGCAACTGGAATGAGTCACCTGGCCCTAGGCTGCTAGTAATACCTGGGCGTAAATCAACACTACACATGTCAAACGGATTGTACTCATAGCTTAGATTCCAGATGGAAGCAGTGAACGGTTTGGCATGATAATAACAGTACTATTAGATTTAAGGTACGACTTAAATTAGGTTTTTAACTACAGTTAGCCCATGGCTTTATGGTTTCTGAAGTACATGTGTTTTATTTGAGGTAACTATCATATGAGATATCCTGGAAAGACATTTAACAGTCTCCCGCTGTTATGAAACAGAAGAAAGGTGGATCAGAAAGATTTCTAAAACAAAGTACATGGCTGGTTTGCAGATCCCTTCACTGATGGGTCAGATAAGAATACTAAGTGTTCTCAGTACCCCTGACAGTCTGCAGAACTATTCTGGCACTTTCAACTAACCCATATTCCGCTTGTGGACTCAAAGAAAATCAGACCTCTCCCATTCAAACTCATATATTCTCTGGTCCCATGAAGAAACTGTGGCCCAGAGAGATGACGAGACTTCATCAAAAGTAGAAAATGAAGAAATGGCACAGTTGATTAGACCTAAGTTAGGTCTGGGCCTCCCTACTCCTACCAGCTCACACGCTCTTTTCATGTCCCTGCATGCCTTTACAATGAGCGGCTCTGTGAACATGGAAGGAAACTGAAACAAAGGACCAGGCTAAGTTTAAAAGAAAAAAAGAAAGAAAGGATTGGTGAACTTTAATAAAGTTCAACACAGTCGTTTTGTCCCAGCTATAAATGACCCTGTGAATTCTCAGCCTCCTCCTCTATAAATATGAAACTCTAATACCTCCCTGAAAGGTTTGGTGTGAGCAAAAAAATGAGAATGAATGTAAAAACCACCTGCAGACCGCAAGCACTCACCACAGTTAACGGCCGCTTTTATTAATTCTGAGGACCTGATAATCTTGTCTTAAGGCATTCCAAACTAATACGGGATGATGGAGGAAAAGGGGTAAAATGGAATACTTTCTTCTCCCTTTCTAAGGATCCTGTTGTCCCTCTAACTTTTCTATCCCTCCTTTCCTTCCCCCAGGGTGGGCTCAGGGTGCGGCCAGGGTAGGGCTGTGCAGGACGGGAAGAGAAGAGGCAGACCTCCTGCGCAGAAGCATCCGAGGTGTGGGTACCTCTCAGGCAGTCTTTATCACTCTTCCCTTGAGACACTCAGCTCAAGTGTCTTCAGAGACAGATCACAGGGCCTGCTGCTTTCTAGAGACTTCCATCTTTATGCCTTCGGGTAAAAACTCAATGCCTGTGAAATAACTACTTAATGTTACCTGGCCCTAAGCACTAATTTCCAGCCAAACCCTGTTCTAAAGAGTAACAGGTCTGGACTTCCCTGGTGGCGCAGTGGTTAAGAATCCGCCTGCCAGTGCAGGGGACACGGGTTTTGAGCCCTGATCGCCCATGCACCACAACTACAGAGCCTCCGCTCTAGAGCCTGTGAGCCACAACTACTGATCCCACGTGCCTAGAGCCCGTGCTCCGCAACAAGAGGAGTCACCGCGATAAGAAGCCCGCGCACCGTAGCCGCCGCTCGCCGCAACTAGAGGAAACCCGCGCGCAGAAATGAAGACCCAAAGCAGCCATCAATAAATAAAATTAAAGAAAAAAAAAAAAAGAAAACTCTCTAAAAAAATTTTTTTAAAAAAAGAGTAACAGGTCTTCTCAGTTGCAAGCCCAAAGGGACTGAGCTAGTGAGCCGCGTTTTCAACGGGGTTTCTGACCTTGCCAAGATTTCATTCCACCCTTCTTGCCGAAAACAAAACTTCTTCCTTGAAACTGGGATGAGGGCAGCACTTCTGCTTTACCCACACCCACCAACCCCAGTTTAAACGACAGAACACTACTTTCAATGCCACGATTCTCTGGATGTTTTACTTATTTCTATAAACAAGCTAACTGTGTGGCCCAAAAATCAGATGTCCACTTTCTAACAGTCTCCTAGTGAAGGAGAATACCGGCTTCCAAGAAACAGGAGGGGGCAAGGGGACTATAGTGAGAAAGGGGACTGAGTGTTCATGGGCTTTTGGGGGAGAGGATGATGAAACGTGATGACTGCACAAACTGAACACTTTAAATAGGTGTGAACTCTATGACACGTTCTCATCAATTAGACCTCATAAAACTGCTGCTGGGAAAAAGACACAAAACTATGAGGCCCGATTCAGCTAGACAGTTTCTTGGTTCACATCCTGCAGTGAAGTGGGAACTGATTTTTTAAAGGATAAACTTTAGCTTCCCGTAGACCTATATATCCTATATCCTATAGAGAGGATGGCCATTCAAGTTCTTTAATTTTCACTAAAAGATCTCAACCATAACCTATAACCCCAATAAGCAACACAGAATAAAACTTCCCACTTGATATAACCTTCAACTGCTGCCAAACTGCTGTCAGAAACGCTAGAGAGGGGGCTTCCCTGGTGGTGCAGTGGTTAGGAATCCACCTGCCAAGGCAGGGGACACGGGTTCGAGCCCTGGTCCGGGAAGATCCCACATGCCGTGGAGCAGCTAAGCCCGTGAGCCATAACTACTGAGCCTGAACTCTAGAGCCCGCGAGCCACAACTACTGAGCCCCTGTGCCACAACTACTGAAGCCTGTGCGCCTAGAGCCCGTGTTCCGCAAGAAGAGAAGCCACCGCAATGAGAAGCCCGCGCACCGCAACGAAGAGTAGCCCCCGCTCGCCGCAACTAGAGAAAGCCCGTGCACAGCAACAAAGACCCAACGCAGCCAAAAATAAATTAATTAAATAAATTTAAAAAAACGCTAGAGAGAGAAATACAGAGGATCTGAAGACATGAGGTCCACCTATCCCTCTATAAAATCTAGATTTACTCCTAATTAAGTCCAAACTATCAAACTGCAGCATGTGTGACCATAGGGGCTTAGCAACCTACAAGTGTTTCTCATAATACTTACGGTAAGGAAAATGACAACTACAGCAAGCAGTCCTAGAAAATGCACTATTGGCATGTACTATGGCATGGGCACCCAGACTCTCCCACCACCATCCTTCAGTCTCCTCTGCATCCTTCTGTGACACAAGGCATTTGCCTCAGAAGCAGATGCCAGGAAACTCTTCTCTAAGGAGCTCATATATTTCCTGTCTTTATCCTCGCTGAATTGTGTGACTGATCGGTCCCTTTTTATTTCAGCTGCCAAGGCGTAACTTTAATTTGCTGTCCACAAACATTCTAATGTGCTCCCCCATGGTGACTCTTCTCTTGGTGCATTTTACTTTCCATCTGTAACACTTATGCTTGCCTCAAATGTTCTTGAATGCTTAATAAAAATAAATGCAGAAATTGATTTTGGCTGTTCAGTGTATTTTCATACCATTTTGATGCAATAGAATCTGTCTCCTATGGGAGCTCTTGCTGAATGCCCAGGGTCTGGAACAAAGATGACCAGTATATGTTTGTTACTATGAATCTTTTTTTTTTTTTTCCTGAAAGTGTAATGAGCTTTTATATCTCTACTATTGGGCAAGAAAATAAAATGAGGCAACATTACAGGTATTTTTTTAACTGTTTGCTAGATTTATAATCTAATTTTTTGGTCATATGTTTTTCTGTATTGTTTTAACTTCTCCAGTATTATTTTTAATAAGTATTGAAATAAGCTGGTTAATTTTTTGAAGTTAACCATTAAAAGTCAACTACCCACAGAAAAATTACAAAAGGCAGCTCAATATAACTCTTTGGCAAACCATCCAAAGTTGTGGACACATTTTAGGTCCTGGAGAGAAGAAAAGGACATAGAATATATTGGCTAAGCCCTTTAAAAGCACCAGTATTAACACATTTCTCTCCTATTTCCATACTCAATAAGTGTTTATCCACCCAGTATCAACTCTAGCTTCATACATTCGGGGAAAGGCAAGAGTTTTACCAACCGGCTAACACACCCTACCAGACACGGAATCGGCTGCACCAAGACACTATTTTCTGGTTAAAAAAAAAAACAAAGAGTCTATATTTTCAGTCTGTTTCATACTCACTTTCGAATGAAACTGGCTGGGAGGGACTAATTAAAACCCAGTCATCTCAGATGTACAGTTTTCTATCGTCTACCAAATGCATACACGCAACAGCCACGGACCTTTCACCGCACACACATCCCAACCGCCTTCACAGTTTACTCGCTCAGTTCAGCAGTGGTGCAGTTTAACTTAACCAGGGGCTTCAGTCTCCGGGGCTGCGGCGCTCCGAGGCAGAGCACTAACAGTCATTTACATAAACGCGAAGCTGAGTCAGCGGGGCCTTCCGAACATACCCGACCGAAGCAGCTCCCACTCGATCAACACGGACGGCAAGCGGCCGCACCACGCGCCCCTTTCCAGGAGGCCTCCTTCCAGCGTCCGGCCACGCCGGCTCCCTCTTGCGCCCGGCGCGCGCGCTCGGCACCCGGCGCGCAGCGGCGCAGGACCCAGGACCCGGGCCGCGCCCGCCGGAGGGGCGACGTTCTCGGACCGACGCCCACGCCCCGGCGGGCAGCCCAGCCGCCGCGCCCGCGCGCTCCCCGCGAGCCCCGCACTCACCGGCGCCGCGCGCCGGCCCCGGATGACGGTCACTGTCAAGGGGAAGCGGCCGGCGAGCGCAGAGAGCGCAGGGCGCGGCCCCTCTCTCGCACCCCGGCTCCCTCGGCGTCGGTGCCCGAAGGCCGGCGGGAGGCGTGGCGCCGCCTGCCTCGCCGCTGATAAGGGCCCGGCGCTCGGGCGGAACGCGGGCGAGTGCTGGGTGAGCGCATCCAGCCTGGCGCTGGACCACACCGTCACCTGCCCGCGGGGACCGGCTGACGGAGATGACTATCCCGGAGCCCGCGGGGACAGAGCCACAGCTCCTGGCCTCCGGGGCGCGCACGAAACGGACAGGGGCGATTGGCCCTGGGAGCCCCAGGACGCTACCCGGGCCGATCAATACCTGGTCTGACCTGGATGGATTTGGCCACTGCCGGTGTCCCACGCTCCTAAGCACCAGGGGACGCGGACACCGAGTTTTGTTTTTTGTTTTTCTGTCGCACACGTTGTCCACCCCCAGAGCGAGTAGGCGGTCTCTAATGAATGAGCTTCGGAGAAATCAGGTGCGCGCGCCCCAGGGCCAATAAAATCAGGAACAGAATCTAGGGGTGGAGGAAACAAAACTTGCTGAATGAAAATAGTACTATGAACCGTTTAAATGTGTCCCTCACACTCCTGTAATAAATATCAGTACTTCTGTTCAATACACTGATGGTGTAGAAAAGCTGGAAAGTGTGCAGATTCAGGAAAAGAGTTCCTAACCTCATCGCAATATGCTCTTAAACTGATCACTGCCATCAAATTGTTTGAGAAGTTAAGATTAAAGCCAGCATTTCATAAATGTATTGCATTATAAAGAGTCATTTTAACTTATAAATTAGCATTTTACTTCGGGCTAATTATTTTCACATGCCCTGTCTTCTCATTTAGTGTTTGGGTATTTTAGGTAACAGAATATTAGGGAGGGAGGAACCTGAAGACGACCGTCCTAATTTTTCATATGAGTCACCTGGTCCAAAGGAGGCCATTTTGCACAAGGTCAAAAGTTAGGCTAAATGGGTGACTCAGTTTCTCAGACCATTGCCCTTTGTTCTCCCTCCTCTCCACCTCACAACCTCTCTGAATAGAGTAACTGCCCACTATTTATAGAGCCTGGTTATTCTTTTTTTCCTCCCTGCTGCTCTGCGCGGCATTCGGGATGCAACCCGTAATCCCTGCAGTGGGATTGCAGAGTCTTAAACACTGGACCATCAGGGAAGTCCCTGAATGTGTTCCTAATCTGGCACTTTTTCTTTTCCATTTAACTAAATTTTTTTCTCTCTTATTACATATCAAGTAAGAAAATGAAAATCACCTGTAACCCGTCAGCCACATACCATCTGCTTTTAGTCTTTTTCTCTGCATACATTTTTTTTGAAAAAACAAAATTGGGTTTATATACAAAGTACAGAGATGAACGTCCTCATCTCTGGAGTCAGAGAGCCTGTGTCTGAATCCTGGCTTTCCCAAACCCTGGAGACTTGAACTAGTTACTTAGTCTTGAAGTGGTTATTGGTAATCAGGGGAAAGGATCTCTCAGGGTAGTTACAAAGATTAAATGAGACAATGTGTGCAAAGTCATTAGATAGCACTCAATAGCGGTAGCTGTTATTATTTTGTAAAACTGCTATATTGCAAACATGATTCCCCGCGGGCACGTGGTATTTGGTCGTCTTGTTACCTACCATAATTAATTTAACCAGTCTTCCTGTATTCACAAAACATCTCTGTAGCTGTGTCATGGCACTCAGGTAAATTCCAGACAGGGAATTGCTGAGGCAAAAGCTATGCTCATTTGAAAAATGTTAAGACATATAGCTAAATTTCCCACAAAAAGTTTGTGCCAAATTCAGTCTCCTAACAATTTAAAAGATTGCTTGTTGCCCTAAATTCTCACAAATACTGAGCAGAATAATTTTTTTTTAATTTGATAGGTAACAAATGGCATATCAGTGTTTTAATTTTTATTACATTGACTTAAGTGAGAATAAGCTTTTTTAATGTTTAATGATCATTTATGGTTTATTTGTAAATTTTCAATGTAAAGTTTTTTTCCCATTTCTTTCTATTAATTTCTTAGATGGCGTAATAAGTAAATAGAAAGAGCCTGGATCTCTGATGGTATCACTGACCTGCTGGACTATCTCCAAGCTGGTTGAAGTCACTGTCACGTTTTATGTGCCTTGCAGTCAAACCACAGAATTATCAAAGTTAGGATTTCTTTACAGTCCCAAGCTTTGGGGCCACCTGGAGTCCACACCCTTGACGCACACATTGGAGATCTTAAATGGGCCCTGGAAGGGCTGAGGTGTCACCATGTGTTTTTGTAGGTAGTGCGCTTGGACATAACTAGATGATGCAAAAAAGATGCCTTCACATAAAGGGAGCCGATAGTCTCATTCATGAAGTCATTTGAGTCTCCCTTTTGAAAACTCCAAAAATAACTGGGAGACTTGTCGGGGAGAGGGGAAGCATAATACTCCTTTCCAATCGTCACACCAGTGAGGGGGGTTTGCTTGTATGGTTCTAACAGGGGTATCAGTGCTTGACAGAATGTCAGCAACAGATGGTTACAAATTTGTTTAACGTTGATAAAGGATATGATTTATCTATTATACAGAATGGCAACCAAAGCAAAATCAGAAAGTCTTCTCATTAAAGGAACAAACTTCCTGGGCCTAGAACTCCATCAGTCAGGCACTCCACCATCAAAGCTCTTATATGGACCTATGAGAAGCTCTCTTCATCCTTCTCGTAGGATTCTTAATATCCTCCAAAGCTCTCCCAGCTGCCCTGAGCTCTTAGTCTATCTGCCTGCCTGGCCACCAAGTGCAAGGAGCTGGTAAGGACCCAGGCCATTCCTCAGTGCTTACTCCAAGTGGTGAACTCAGGGTCAATTCCCCCTTAGCAAGTTCAGGTTTCAGGCAGGGCTTATTATGGGCCTGGGGGCATTTGGGTTACGTATATAATGTTTGTACTGGATCCCAGTATATTTATTTTCATTACTACTTAAGTTGAAGCAAATAAAAAATGGTGCAAGAGGCCGTATGCACCGTGACCCCCCATGGCTCTGCTTACAGCTACCAGGGGCCTTTGATTTACTCTGTTAGAGACCGTTCAGTCTGTAGTTGCTTGAGCACTGACGAGTAAGTGAAGAAACAGGAAGAGGGTATAGGCAACTCTTCCCAAAGGTCTCACTATAAAAGGAAGGTGAGAGAAAGGAGTATACCTAAAGGCTATCTTGAGGTTCAGAGAAAGTATTTCTTGTTTGGTTTAAATTACAGGCCAGAATATGTGTCCATGCCAAGAGGACAAGCCATAAAGAAGAAAAGGTGGTTAACTGGTTATAATCAGGTACCTTAGAAAGCAGAATGGAATTAGAATTCAGACGAATTAGTGTTAGAAAAGCCAAAAATATATATCTTTTTTAAATTGTGGCAAAGGGGAAGGGAGTCAGGGAGTGTCCTCGTGTAATAAATGTGTTAAGAAGGGAAAAGAGAGAAAATTGAGAGAAATGTCTGGCCTACAACTACACCTTCTCTTTGAAGCTGGGGGATCTGCTGAGAGTATGGGCACGAATGAGAAGATCAGGGATCTGAGAAAATGATGAATACTGGAGTAGGCCTGTATTCATTTCCTGGGGCGGCAGTAACAAACTACCACAAAACTGGTGGCTTTAAAGCAACGAAAACGTATTACCTGGCATTTCTGTAGATCAGAAGTCCAACGTGGGCTTTACTGGGCTAAAACCAAAGCTGTTAGCAGTTCTGGGTTCCTTTCTGGAAACTCTTCCAGGTTTCAGAGGCTTCCTGAGCTCCTGGGCTATGGCCCCCTCCTCCAGCCAACAACACAGCATCTCTCGGACCCTGCTTCTGTCATCACATCGCTTTCTCTGACTCTCATCTTCTGCCTCCCTCTTCTACCTTTAAGGACTCTTCTAATTACATTAGACCCACCAGATAAACCAGGGTAATCTCCTTATTTTGAAGTCATCTAATTCGGTAACCTAGCACATTCACATTCTGGGTATTAGGACATGGACATCTTTGGCAGGTCGTTATTCTCCTTACCGCACGGCCCTAAGGAAACAAAGAGGATACTCATGTAGGGACCCACAGAGCTCCTATGAAGACTATTTAAACGGAAGACATATGAGATACAGCTGTTGAAGAAGCTTTTTTTTTTTTGAAGCTTCCCTTATCTGACTAAAGGCAGAGCCTTCAGAGAGTGAAGCTGCTATAAATCCCCTCAGAGGAGCTTCAGTGCCTGGTAGAAGACCAACCACACACACCTGGATAAGAAATTACAGGGGCTTCCTTGGTGGCGCAGTGGTTGAGACTCTGCCTGCCAATGCAGGGGACACGGGTTTGAGCCCTGGTCTGGGAGGATCCCACATGCCGCGGAGCAACTAGGCCCGTGAGCCACAACTACTGAGCCTGCGCGTCTGGAGCCTGTGCTCCGCAACAAGAGAGGCCGTGATAGTGAGAGGCCCGCGCACCGCGATGAAGAGTGGCCCCCGCTTGCCACAACTAGAGGAAGCCCTCGCACAGAAACAAAGACCCAGCACAGCCAAAAATAAAAAATATATATATAGGGCTTCCCTGGTGGCGCAGTGGTTGAGAATCTGCCTGCTAATGCAGGGGACACGGGTTCGAGCCCTGGTCTGGGAAGATCCCACATGCCACGGAGCAGCTGGGCCCGTGAGCCACAATTGCTGAGCCTGCGCGTCTGGAGCCTGTGCCCCGCGACGGGAGGGGCCGCGATAGAGAAAGGCCCGCGCACCGCGATGAAGAGCGGTCCCCGCACCGCGATGAAGAGTGGCCCCCGCTTGCCGCAACTGGAGAAAGCCCTCGCACGAACCGAAGACCCAACACAGCCAAAAATAAATAAATAAATAAATAAAATCAAGTAAAATGCCACCCTAAAAAAAAAAAAAATATATATATATATATATATATAAATAAATAAAGATTACTATTTAAAAAAAAACTCAGTGTGTAGACACCACATAAAAAAAAAAAGAAATTGCATAAACAAACATCACAAACTGTCATACTTCTTTCCCTAAAAGCCTACTTCTCTTTCCTAAAAGTCCTTTGTTTTCCCATAGAATCCCTTTCTCTCCACCCTCCTTTCCCCTATTAAGCTGGTCTATAAGCCCCAGAGCCTGATCTTTTCTCCTTTAATTGGTTTGTGGTCAATTAACTTTCATTCCTCCCACAGCCCCACTAGACCTATCGGCAGAGGAAAAGTTTTTCTTCCAAGGGACCCAGAGAGAGACTACAGGGCAACACCAAGGACCCCTAAGATTGGACTCTATAAAAGCAGTGCCATCAAAGCCACAAATGGGCATGGCTTTCCCAATCACAAAGAAGTAAAGACAGAGCGGGTCAGAAGGTGGAATTCATTCGAGGATGTGGTTTTGCTGGGTGGGTAAGGCAACAGAAAAATGGAGCAAGGGTTTGAGCAGGTGAAGTGATTCATCACAGGAAAGTGGATCCAGGAAGAGACAGGTAGAAAGGGAGCCTGTAGCGGGGTCACTTGGAGGCTGAAGAGCTGAAACTGGAGGGTGAAGTCACTGAATAGGAAACTGGCATATAATATTGGCACTCCAGGATCTGACAAGGTCCCATGGTTTGAACGTGACAGTAGAATTCGGGAAATGGAAGGAAGGTATATTTATCTTCTAGTGCTGAGAACTTGCCATCAGTTCAGCATCTTAAAACAATACTCATTAATTATTTCAAAATTCTGGAGGTCAGGAATCTAGGTGGGCTAGGCTTGGCTCTGCTTAGGGTATCATGGGGCCAAATCAAAGTATGAGCCAGCAGGGCTCTTATCTGAAGACTCTTATCTGAAGAATCTACTTCCAAGGACAGGTTGTTGGCAGAATCCAATTCCTTGCAGTTTTAGGACTGAGGTCCTCGTTTCCTTGCTGTCAGTCAACCAGCTCCTTCAGGCTGCCCACATTCCTTCTCCTGGGACTCCCCCCTCCATCTTCAAAGCAGGTTCTCAAACTTCTAATCTCTTGGATTTCGCCTTCCTCCTTTTGAAGGGCTTGTGTGATTACATCAGGCCCATCTAGATAATCTCACTATTTTGGGGTGAACTCATTTGGGACTTCAATCACAACTTCAAAATTCCTCAGAGCAGTACCCAGATTAATGTTTGGTTACATACCAGTGGAATCTTGGACCCTGGGGGAGAAGGGGATCTTTAGAATTCTGCCTACACTGAAGGTTAAGTTGAGAAGATCAAAGGGCACAGAAGCTAGGGTGATGGGTTGGTCATCTAAATAAACACAGACTCTGCCAAAGTAGTGACATCTTGGAAAGAAGAGAAATACCAAAAACCAGCTGTCAATGTTTTTATAGGTATGGAGAAGAGAAGAGAAGAGAAGAGAAGAGAAGGAAAGAGAAGGTGGCATTAATACAGAGAGAGACAGCGTAAGGTGGGGCGGGGGCCAGGCAGCAGGGGATGGTGGAGGTGTTGAGGCCAGATGTGCAGCCAGAGCACCTTGATTCATATAATTTTCTTTATATAGCAGACAAGGGACCAAATAACTCATTTGGTTGTAAAGTTCACAGAGGTAGTCAAGCCCTAAAAAAATGAGCATAGCAGAGGAAAAAATGTATATAATTAGGTACAGATAATTAACCTGCAGAGTTACAAAGTGGGACAGAGGTTATAACATTTGTCCCTGCAAAACAGACTGAAAGTTTAGATGTGGAGAGTCCACCAAAGTAAATTTCACATATCTATAAAGTCTTTAGTTGAAGTAAACTTTTTAATGGAAGTATAACACACATATAGAAAAAGTACAGAAAATCTAAGTAAACAGCTTGATGTGTATTTACAAAGTAAATACACTTGTATATCTGTTACTCAGATCAAATATATATATACACACACATACATATTTGTATATTTGTTATATGTCAATTATATTTCAATAAAAATAAGCAAACAAGCCAAAAAAAGAAACCAAAATAGACAAAATTCATGTACAGTGATAAAAGTCAGATGAGTAGTTACCTTTGCAAGGGACAAGGACTAGGGTGGAACGTAAGGGGGACGTCTGGGATGCTGATAATAAACAAACAAACAAACAAAAATATATATATGGGGGTCTGGGTGGCAGATATACAGGTATGTTCACTTTGTAGATATACATCAAATTGTTAGATTTTCTTTACTTTTTCTGTATTATGTTATACTGCAATTTAAAAGTTTACTTAAACATAGGACTTTATGGGTATGTGTTATGTGAAAAAGAAGATGGGGAGATGCTAGATTAAAACAAGTTGATTAAGTAGGTTTCATCATTGCAGAACGTGCATATAGCATTTGTTCACGGAAACTCTCCACCAAAGAACAGTTCAAAGGCTCTATTCTCGGTAACGTACTAATAGAAATGGGAGAGTATCTTCTGGGGCCAAATTACGGAAGGCTTGAATGCCAAACCAAGGAATGTAGACTTACTTTGAGAGTGAGAAACCAATGAAAGTTTAGTGTAGAGGGATGACATTGTCAAAGTGGTGTTCTAGGAAGATTTATCTGTTCATGGATAGAATGGATGGGGGAATGTGGGAAGGCAGTGATCAGTCTGGAAATGAAAAAAATAAAGCCTGAACTAGAGCAATGGTGGAAAAAATTTGTGAGGAAAGAGACACGAAACAAACATCATAAAGTAAGAATTTACAGTTCCTGGTAATGGATAAAACATTGAAAGCGAGAGACAAAAGAAGCCGGAGCTGACTTTAAGATCTCAAACCTGAGAAGCTGAATACCTTGTGGATCGTTAATGGGAATTACTAGGATAGAAAGCATGTCTTCCACCTAAGTGTATTTCCTCAGTGTTGCCTTGCTCAGGGCCTTGAACACGACAAATACTTGATATTTATTGACTGAAAAATAGAAGTGAGTTTATCTTATGTAATTCAGGGGTTTATCTACCCTTACCTGAATGTTGTAAAAATGGAAGAGGGTTTCATTGACCTTTTTCATTTGATACATTACTGACTGCTGTAAACATTTTATTGCCTGTAGAGATAAGAGTTCATTCGTGCGAGCAACTGAAGTTGAAGTGTAATGAGCATTAAATGATACATGATTCATTATATAATGCCTTAGACTTTTTTCACTTCTGGCTGTCATGCCATCTATTATAACAGATAATATCAACAGAGCCAAAAACTTACAGCCTCACCCAGAATGACATCTTAGTCTTCTCTATGTCATTACCCATATTAGACCAAGAAACATACATTAAGCATTCCACGTGTAACAAAGCCAACAGCCAATCTAGATGTACCCAAGGTTCATCTCACCGCTACAGTTTTTGCTATTTGACCTTTGGGTGCCTCACTTTCTTACCTCAAATTAAGGGTGATAATACCTATGTCACAGGGTTGAATAAAGATAAAAATAAAATAATGTATATTTGGAAAACATAAGGTAACCTCGATTTTTACCCAGTACCAATAATAACAGCTGATGTTTACCGAGTACTTGCTACTTGCCAGGCGGTGTTCTAAGTGCCTTTAGGTTTTGTGCATTTTTCTTTTTAAACCTCATTTCATCTTCACAACAATGCCCTTAGGTGGGTTCTATTAAAATCTCTATCTTGCAGATGATGAAACTGAAGCATAGTGAGATTATGCAACTTGCCCAAGGTCAAGACAGTAAGTGACTTATGCTCATTATTGCAGATGTAAGAAATACGGACACTACTATTTCTTGTAAAAACTGCTCAAAAATTTCTTTGAAGAGAGAATGTAGAATAAATTCATTCACCCTTCAAAATGCCCCTCAGTCACAATGGATCAAACGAAAAGAAGAAAGAGGAGAAAGTCCAGTCAGTTGCAAAACCAAGATGAGTATCTCCATGAAAGGAACCCAGAATGTTAATTACCAAGCTTGTGGGTTGAAGGCCTTGAGTCTAGAAGCAGGTCATGGTGGTAAGGAGTTTGGCTGAATAAAGGGAACTCCAGTGACACAAAGCAGGGGACTGGAGTCAGGCTCTCTGCTTGAAGCCCAGAGCAGGGATAGGGCTGCCCACTTATAAAAGGGTGGAGGTGAGTGGGAGAAAGCGCCGCCCAGCTCTGCCTGGGGCTGTGTGATGCGGATGGGAATGTAAAGACAGAGACAAAGCACCTGCGCGGTGAAGCTCCCCCAGCCCATCCTGCCTCCTCCACGTCTCTTAACCCCCCTTACGTATGTCCACATCTTACCTCCCTGTGGCTATACTTCGGATAATTTCCTCAGATATAGCTTCCTGGTCACTAATACTCTATACGGTTATACTAATCTTTCGTTTAGCTTTCTATCCACTTGAATTCTTAATTTTAGTTTCTTTTTTTTTAATTTCGAAAAGTAATATTTTGTTCTTCTTCAAATTGGCCTAATCATTAGTCTCCTATTCTCTCGCTCATGTTTTCAATGCCCTCTTTAAATCTGAAAACATTTCAAGCAGACTTATTTTTTAATTTTAATTCTGATAATTAATTATAAAAGCTGACCTCTCTGTGGCTCTAGTTCTGTTATCTATGGCTTGCTGGATTTCTGTTTTATAATATTTGACTGTGAGTTTTTTTGTTAACTGTCTCTAGGAATTCCCTGAGGCCTGGTTGAGGGTATGCTCATCTAGGAAAGTCTGTTTTTGCTTCTCTTAGACACCTGGGGATATTACCTACCCTGATACTCTTCAAATTATAGGCTTGTGTTTTGGGATCATACAAAGAAGGTGGACCGGGTCCCAAACTCCTTGAGGTCTGGCCAGTGGCTACAAGTTCTCAAAGGAGGTGTTTGTTTGTTTTTTTTTCCTTTTTTTTAACTCTCATTCATAGCCCAGCCCAAGATAGAAATGTGTTCTTGTGGTTCACCTTTGCAGGGTGGGTTTCCTTTTTAGTTCGCCCTTTCTGAGGGTGCACTTCTCCTGGGCCCAGGCATTATGCTTCTATTTTATGTGAATTCAGGCTCTGTCCCTGTCCCCTCTGTGCAATGCAGTTCAGAGTCTCAATAAAGACGACCGCAGGCCTCAGGGTATCCAAGGCTCTAAAATTTAGTTTACTCCATTCTGATCTTAATGGACTCATCTAATCATTTAAGAATGGTTTTAAAATTTTACCAAGCATTTTTAGATATCATGTAGCTGGGTACTTTCAGGGTCTCTAACTGCAGTATCGCTGAAAATAGAAGTCCTCAAATGTATCTGTCATCTTCTTCATTTTTTCTTCCTACTATGGAAATTTCCAAGCATTTCACAAGTAGAAAGAACAGTATGATGAATGCCTATGTGCTGATCTCAGCTAGTAGCCAATCTTTGTTTCACTGATACTCTTTTCTCCCTCTCCCACAGATTATTTTGAAACAAATTTCAGAGGCCAAATAAATTTATTCATAAATATTTTCATATGTATTTCATACATATTTTCATATGTCCAAAGATATGGACTCAATCTTAGTAATTAATTTTCATATTTATCTCATATATCATCTTTCACCAACTCTTTTTTTTAATATTCATTTATTTGGCTGCGTCGGGTCTTAGTTGCGGCACGTGGGATCTTTGTTGCAGAGCGCCGGCTCCTCTCTAGTTGTGGTGTGAGGGCTCAGTAGTTGTGGCGCGCAGGCTTAGCTGTCCCACAGCATGTGGGATCTTAGTTCCCCGACCAGGGATCAAACCCGCGTCCCTGCATTGGAAGGCGGATTCTTAACCACTGGACCACCAGGGAAGTCCCTCACCAACTCTTTTAATTTAAGCTATTTACTTCCTTTTTATAGGCAGATTATAAATATAATAATTAAATCAAAGAGTAGGCTACAAAGTTTAAAGTAAATTTAATTTTAAATGTCACACTTTCCCTAATAATGAAATGTACTTATCTTATGCCTAATTTCCTTGGAGTCATAGTATTTCTCCATGTGCCTTATCCATCATGCCAAGTGATGACAAATATCCTTGACCATTAAAGACGTCAGAGCAGAGAGCATCCATGAACTCTAGATGGAAAAAAAAACCAACTAACAACAAGACCCAGCTAATTAACAGAGAGATAAAAATAAAGAACTCTGGAAAAAAATAAGTAAAAAGATTGGTAATATGCATTAAAATACATTTATACAGAAAATAATACTTCTCACCATGGAAATTATGTTTATACATAATATAATGTAAGTATTATAAACATAAAAACTTACAAATCTTAAAAGCTAAGGGGGAGGTGAAAGGAGGTGGAAAGAAACATGAGTCATTCTCATCTTCCAAAGCAGGAAACCAATTGATACCTTTTTTTGGCTGCATTGGGTCTTAGTTGCTGCACACCAGCTTTCTCTCTCTAGTTGGGGCGAGCACGGGCTACTCTTTTTGTTGCAGTGCGCAGGCTTCTCACTGCAGTGGCTTCTCTTGTTGAGGAGTGCAGGCTCTAGGTGTGCAGGCTTCAGTAGTTGCAGCACGCGGGCTCAGTAGCTGCGGCACATGGGCCCTAGAGCACACGGGCTTCATTAGTTGCGGTGTGTGGGCTCACTAGTTGTGGTGTACCAGCTCTAGCGTGCGCGGGCCTCAGTAGTTGTGGCGCACGGGCTTAGTTGCTCCGCGGCATGTGGGATCTTCCCGGACCAGAGATCAAACCTGTGTCCCCTGCATTGGCAGGCAGATTCTCAACCACTGCGCCACCAGGGAAATCCCCCAATTGATACCTTTTTAAATGAAACTATTTAAAACCTACATGTGCAACCTCCAAATATTTATTATGGCCTCAAATTAAATCAGAGAGTTTTTTTTTTTTGGTTTGTTTCTTGTGGTTTTTATTTATTTATTTATTTTGGTCAAGAGTGAAGCTCAAAATGTGAATTATTTTTTTTCTCACCCATTTTTTAAAAATTCTGCACTGCTTGAATCATTTGAAATGAGATGCATGATTTTTTTTTTAATACATAGGATTTTTAATTTATTTATTTATTTATTTTTGGCTGTGTTGGGTCTTCGTTCCTGTGCGAGGGTTTTCTCTAGTTGCCGCGAGTGGGGGCCACTCTTCACCGCGGTGCGCAGGCCTCTCACTATCGCGGCCTCTCTTGTTGCGGAGCACAGGCTCCAGACGCGCAGGCTCAGTAATTGTGGCTCAAGGACCTAGTTGCTCCGCGGCATGTGGGATCTTCCCAGACCAGGGCTCGAACCCATGTCCCCTGCATTGGCAGGCAGATTCTCAACCACTGCGCCACCAGGGAAGCCCCGAGATGCATGATTCTTATTAAAAAAAAAAGAATTTTTAAATAAGTGAAGTTCCCAAAGGGTAAATTAGCCAATTTAACTTTCTATGCTAAGGATAGTGGTCAAAAAAGATACCCCACCAGATGAAGTTTTCTCTCCCATCTCTGAAAATATGCTATTAACATCACACAAAACCTTTTTCAATCTTGCAGTGGTTTCAAGTGAGGGCACTACATGCCCCCCTCCCCGCCCTTCCCAGAGGATGTTTGGAAATGTTTAGTCCCTTTTTGGTGGTCATAATGTCTGAGGGTTGCTATTGGCATGTAGTGGTCATAGGCCAAGGAGGGAAAGCATACTGTAAGATAAGCAATAGTGTCATATTGAAGAAATCATTGCCAAATCTATTGTCATAATGATTTTCCCTGACGTTTCCTTCTAAGAGTTTTATAGTTTTAGCTCTCAGGTATTAGGTCTTTTATCCATCTTGAGTTTTCTATCTGTGGTGTAAAGAAAGGTTCCATATTCATTCTTTTGCACAGTTTTCCCAACACCATTTTTAAAAATTGAAATATAGTTGATATACAATATTATGTTAGTTTCAGGTGTACTACACAGTGATTTGACATTTGCATACATTATGAAATGATTGCCATGATAAGTCTAATAACTGTCCCCATTCAAAATTATTACAATATTATTGATCATATTCCTTATGCTGTATATTACATCCCATGGCTTATTTATTTTATAACTGGAGGTTTGTACCTCTTAATACCCTTCACCTATTTCTCCCCCCACCCTCCATTCTGGCAACCTTGCCTTTGTTCTCCGTATCTGTGAATCTGTTTTCATTTTGTTTTGTTTTTTAGATTCCACATATAAGTGAGATTGTACAGGATTTGTCCTTCTCTGTCTGATTTATTTTACTTAGCATAACACCCTCCAGATCCATTCATGTTGTTGCAAATGGCAAGATTTCTTTCTTTTTTTTTTTTACAGCTGTGTAGTATTCCATTGTGTACACACACCACATCTTCTTTATCCATTCATCTGTTGGTGGACACTTAGGTTGCTTCCATATCTTGGCAGTTGTAAATACTGCTGCTATGAATTGCATGTACCTTTTTGAATTAGTGTTTTCTTTTTTTTCTGGATACTGTATAATCAGGAGCAGAACTGCTGGGTCATATGGTAGTTCTATTTTTAGTTTTTTGAGAAACCTCCAGACTGTTTTCTGCAGTGGCTGCAGCAATTTACACTCCTACCAACAGTGTGCAAGTGTTCCCTTTTCTCCACACCCTCGCCAATACTTTTTTGTTGTCTTTTTCATGGTTGCCATTCTGACAGATGTGAGGTAGTATCTCACTGTGGTTTTGATTTACATTTCCCTTACGGTTAGTGATGTTGAGCATCTTTTCATGTGTCTGTTGGCCATTTGTATGTCTTCTTTGGAAAGATATCTATTCAGGTCCTCTGCCCATTTTTTTAAAAATGTTTATTTTATATTGGAGTATAGTTGATTAACAATGTAATAGTTCAGGTATAGTTGAATAACAATGTTGTATTAGTTACAGCAAAGTGATTCAGTTACACATATACATGTACCTATTCTTTTTCAAATTCTTTTCCCTTTTACATTATTACAGAATATTGAGCAGAGTTCCCTGTGCTGTACAGTAGGTCCTTGTTGGTTATCTATTTTAGATACAGTAGTGTGTATATGTCAATCCCAAACTCCCAATTTATCCCTCTCCTCCAACTTTCCCCCTTGGTAACCATAAGTTTGTTTCCTAAGTTTGTCAGTCTGTTTCTGTTTTGCAAACAAGTTCATTTGTATCTTTTTTTTTTTGGATTCTGCATATAAGCAATATCATATGATACTTGTCTTTCTCTTTCTCTGTCTGGCTTACTTCACTTAGTATGATAATCTCCAGGTTCATCCATGTTGCTGCAAATGTCTGCCCATTTTTTTAATTGGATTGTTTGTTTTTTTGTTGTTGAACTGCCTAAGCTTTTGTTTTCGTTTTTGTTTGGCTGTGCAGTGTGGCATGCAGATCCCAGTTCCCTGACCAGGGATCGAATCCGCACCCCTTGCAGTGGAAGTGCAGAGTCCTAACCAGGGAAGTCCCTCTTTGTATATTTTGGATATTAACCCCTTACCAGATATATTGTTTGCAAGTATCTTCTCCTGTTCGGTAGGCTACCTTTTCATTTTTTTTTTTTTTTAATACTTTATTTATTTTTATTTTATTTATTTATTTATGACTGTGTTGGGTCTCAGTTTTCGTGTGAGGGCTTTCTCTAGTTGCGGCAAGTGGGGGCCACTCTTCATCGCGGTGCGCGGGCCTTTCACTATCGCGGCCCCTCCCGTCGCGGGGCACAGGCTCCAGACGCGCAGGCTCAGCAGCTGTGGCTCACGGGCCCAGCTGCTCCGTGGCATGTGGGATCTTCCCAGACCAGGGCTCGAACCCGTGTCCCCTGCATTGGCAGGCAGATTCTCAACCACTGCACCACCAGGGAAGCCCTTTTTTTTTTTTTTTTTTTTTTTTTTTTTTTTTTAATACTTTATTTTTATTTTATTTATTTATTTATACCTTTTCATTTTGTTGAGAGTTTCTTTTGCTGTGCAAAAGCTTTTTAGTTTGACATGGTTCTGTTTGTTTATTTTTGCTTTTGTTTCCCTTGCTTGAGGAGACAGATCCAAAAAACTATTGCTAAGACTGATGTCAAAAAGCATACCCCCTGTTTTCTTCCAGGAGTTGTATAGTTTCACGTCTTATATTGAAGTCTTTAATCCATTTTGAGTTTATTTTTCTACATAGTGTGAGAAAGTAGTCTAGTTTAATTCTTTTGCATGTAGCTGTCCAGTTTTCCCAACACCATTTATTGAAGATGATGTCTTTTCCCCATTGTATACTCTTGCCTCCTTTGTCATAGAC
This sequence comes from Balaenoptera acutorostrata, assembly GCF_949987535.1. Classification (NCBI taxonomy): domain Eukaryota; kingdom Metazoa; phylum Chordata; class Mammalia; order Artiodactyla; family Balaenopteridae; genus Balaenoptera; species Balaenoptera acutorostrata. The sequence goes on from NC_080068.1 coordinate 9,218,353, forward strand.
TAATTCACCATATTTATTTCTGGATTTATTTTTGGGCTCTCTATTCTGTTCCACTAATCTATGTGTCTGTTTTTGTGCCAGTACCATACTGTTTTGATTACTGTAGCTTTGTAGTATACTTTAAAATCAGGACCCAACACCATTTCTTGAAAAAGACTGTCCTTTTCCCATTGAGTGATCTTGGTACTTTGGTGAAAATCAACTGACCATATATATATACAAATGTTTATTCTTGGGCTCTCTAGTTTATTCTATTAGTCTATATGTCTCTTCTTACGCCAGTACTGCAATGTTTTGTTTTTTTTAACTATATTACAAATTATTTTATTTGATCCTTTTAGACATTAAGACAATAATAGTATAGTTTCTATATATTTTTTAAAAAAATTTTATCAAAGTATAGTTGACTTACAATATTATATTAAGTGTACAACATGGTAATTTAATATTTTTATAGATTATACTCCATACAATGTAATTATAAAATATTGACACTATTCCCTGTGCTGTACATTACATCCTTGTAATTTATTTATTTTATACCCAGTAGTTTGTACCTCTTGGTCACCTTCACCTGTTTGCCCCTCTCACCACTCCTCTCCCCTCTGGTAACCACTAGTTTGTTCTCTGTATCTGTTAGTTTGTTTCTGTTTTGTTATAATTGTTCATTTATTTTACTTTTTAGATTCCACATATGAGTGAAATCATATGGTGTTTGTCTGACTTATTTCATTTAGCATAATACCCTCAGTGTTCATCCATGTTGTCACAAATGGCAAGATTTCATCTTTTTTTATGGCTGAGTAGTATTCCTTTGTATATATACACCACATCTTCTTTATCCATTCATTTATCGATGGGCACTTAGGTTGTTTCCATATCTTCACTATTGTAAATAATGCTGCAGTGAACACAGGGATGGGGGTGCATATATCTCTTAGAATTAGTGTTTTCATATTCTTTGCATAAATTCCCAGAAGTGGAATAGCTGGATCACATGGCAGGTCTATTCTTAATTTTTTGAGGAACCTCCATATTGTTTTCAATAGAGGCTGCACAAACTAAATTTGGTTTGCTAATATTTGGTTGAGGATTTTTGCATCTATGTTCATCAGAAATACTGGTCTGTAATTTTCTTTTTTTGTGTTGTCCTTGTCTAGTTTTGGCATCAGGGTGATGTTGGCCTCATAAAATGTGTTAGGTAGTGTTCCCTCCTCTTCAAATTTTTGGAAGAGTTTGGGAAGGACAGGTATCAAATATTCCTTGAATGTTTGGTAGAATTTACCAATGAAGCTGTCTGATCCTGGACTCTTATTTGGGGGGACATTTTTGATTACTGTTTCAATCTCCTTACTAGTGATTGGTCTATTCAGATTTTTTATTTCTTCATGATTCAGTCTTGGAAGGTTGTATAATTCTAAGAATTTATCCATTTCTTCTAGGTTGTCCAATTTGTTGATGGATGGCTGTTCATGGTAGTCTCTTATAATCCTTTGTATTTCTGTGGTCTTCATTGGAACTTCTCCTTTTTCATTTCTCATCTTATTTGAGCCTTCTCTCTTTTTTCTTACTGAGTCTAGCTAAAGGTTTGTCCATTTTGTTTATCTCTTCAAAGAACCAGCTCTTAGTTTCACTGATATTTTCTACTGTCATTTTAGTCTCTATTTCATTTATTTCTGCTCTGATTTTTATTATTTCCTTCTTTCTACTGACTTTGGGCTTCATTTGTTCTTTTTCTAGCTCCTTTAGGTGTCAGGTTAAATTGTTTGAGATTTTTCTTGTTCCTTGAGGTAGGCTTGTATGCTATAAACTTCTCTCTTAGTATCAATTTTGCTGAATCTCAAAACTTTTGATATGTTATATTTTCATTTTCATTTTTCTTCAGGTTTTTAAAATTTCTACTTTGATTTCTTTGTTGACCCAATAGTTGTTCAGTGGCAATGCTTTTTAGACTCCACATATTTGTGATTTTTCCAGCTTTCTTCTTGTAGCTGATTTCTAGTTTCATTCCATTAAGATCAGAAAAGAAGCCTGACATGATTTTAATCTTCTTGAATTTACTGAGACTTGATTTGTGACCCAACATAGGGTCTATCCTTAGGAATGTTCCATGTGCACTTGTGAAGAGTGTGTATTCTCCTGCTTTCGGATGAAATGTTCTTTATATATCTATTAAGTTTATCTGGTCCAATGTTTCCTTTAAGGCTGATGATTCCTTGTTGACTTTCTGTCTAGATGATAATATCTATTGATGTAAGTGGGGTGTTAAAGCCCCCTACTATTATTATGTTGCTGTCAAGTTCTCCCTTTAGGTCTGTTAATAATTGCTTTTATATATTTTGGTGCTCCTATGTTAGATGCAGATATATTAATAAATGTTTTCTTGATGGACTGTCCCCTTTATCATTATTTAATGTCCATATTTGTTTCTTATTGACTTTTTTGTCTTGAAGTCTATTTCGACTGATTTGAGAATTGCCACATTTGCTTTCTTTTGGCTGACATTTTCTTGGAGGGTCATCTTCCATTTCTTCACTTGGGGCCTATGTTTGTGTTGAGAGCTGAGATGAGTCTCACAGAGGCAGCATATAGTTTTGGGCCTTGTTTTTTAATCCACCCAGCCTCTCTATGTCTTTTGATTGGTGAATTTAATCCATTTACATTTAGGGTGATTATTGATAGATGAGCACTTAATACTCCCATTTTATCTTTTGTTTTCTGGTTGCTCTGTATCTCCATTGTTTCTTTTTCCTTGTGGTGTTGTCTGCCATTTTAATTTGGTGGTTTTCTATGATATTTTTCTCAGTTTCCTCTTTTTTTTTTTTTTTTTTTTTTTTAAAACATTTCTTTTTTTTTTTTTTTTTTTTAATTTTTATAGCTACTTTATTTATTTATTTATTTATTTTTGGCTGTGTTGGGTCTTCGGTTCGTGCGAGGGCTTTCCCTAGCTGCGGCAAGCGGGGGCCACTCTTCATCGCGGTGCGGGGACCGCTCTTCATCGCGGTGCGCGGGCCCCTCACCATCGCGGCCCCTCCCGCTGCGGGGCACAGGCTCCAGACGCGCAGGCTCAGCAGTTGTGGCTCACGGGCCCAGGTGCTCCGCGGCATGTGGGATCTTCCCAGACCAGGGCTCGAACCCGTGTCCCCTGCATTAGCAGGCAGACTCTCAACCACCGTGCCACCGGGGAAGCCCAGTTTCCTCTTTTTTTATGTTTTGTGTCTCTGTTCAGATTTTTGCTTTGTGGTTACCATGAGGTTTGTATAAAACATCTCATAGATAAAATAGTCCTCTTTCTGCTGATAGCATCTTGTCTTCATTTCCCTATACAGGTTCCATCCTTTTCCTCTTCCCCTTTTATGTTTTTGTTGTCACAAATTATCCCTTTTTATGTTGTAGATTCATCACCAATTTAAGTAGCTATAGTTATTTTCAATGCTTTTTTCCCCTTTAACCTTTATGCTATAATTGTTAACAACCTACTCTGATGTAGGATTATAACTTTCTGATTCTGTCTATTTATCACTTTACCAAAAGTTTTGTATAATTTTGCCTTTTTGTTTCACGTAGAAGAGCTCCTTTCAATATTTCATGTAAGGTAGGACTAGTGGTGATAAACTCCCTTAGCTTTTGTTTGTCTGGGAAAGCCTTTATTTCTCCTTCAGGTGTGAAGGATAACTTTGCTAGATAGAGTATTCTTAGATAAGAGTTGTTTTTTTTTAAATTGAGGTATAATTGATACACAATATTATATAATTTATAGGTGTACAACATAGTGATTGTACAACATAGTGTACAACAATTTTTAAAGGTCATACTCCATTTATAGTTATTATAAAATATTGGCTCTATTCCATGTTGTACCACATATCCTTGTAGATTGTTTATTTTATACATAACCGTTTGTACCTCTTAAGCCCTTACCTCTATCTTCCCCCTTCCCGCTCCCCACTGGTAAACACTAGTTTGTTCTCTATATTTGTGAATCTGTTGCTTTTTTGGTTATATTTACTAGTTTGTTGTATTTTTTAGATTTCACATATAAGTGATATCATACAGTATTTGTCTTTCTCTGTCCGACTTATTTCACTTAGCATAATACCCTCTAAGTCCATCCATGTTGTTGCAAATGGCAAAATTTCATTCTTTTTTACGGCTGAGTAGTATTCCATTGTATACATACACCACATATCCTTTATCCATTTATCTTTATTCCATATCTTGGCAATTGTAAATAATGCTGCTATGAACATTGGGTTCATGTAACTCTTTGAATTAGTGTTTTGGTTTTTCTTTTTGGATATATACCCAGGAGTGGAATTGCTGGGTCATATAGTAGGTCTATTTTTAGTTGTTTTGATAAACCTCCAAACTCTTTTCCACAGTGGCTGCACCAATTTACATTCCCATCAACAGTGTTCAAGGGTTCCCTTTTCTCCACATTGGGTGACAACTTTTATCTTTCAATATTTTGAGTGTGTCATTCCACCGTCTCTTGGTCTGTAGAGTTTCTGCTGAAAAATCTGCTGATAGCTTAATGGGGGTGTATTGATAGGTTACTGTCTTTTGTCCCCAGCTCTCTTTAAAATTATTTCTTTATTATTGACTTTTGACAGTTTTAATATAATGTGTCTTGAGAAGATCTTTTTGCATTGAGATAATTAAGTATTCTATTAGCTTCGTGGACTTGTATATCCAGTTCCTTCCCCATCTTTGGGGAGTTCTAAGCCATTATGTCTTTAAATAAGCTCTCTGCTCCCTTCTCCCTCTCTTCTCCTTCTAGGATAATGGGTATCCTCTCTAATGGAGTTGGATAGAGTTTCTTCAATTTCTTAAGATCTTAGTTCTTTCTCCTCTTCTACCTAAATCATTTCTAGATTTCTATCTTTGAGCTCACTAATTTTCTCTTCCATGTGGTCTGTTCTATTTCCAATACTTTCTAATGCTTTCTCCACCTCATTTATTGAGTTCTTTAGCTCGGGAATTTGTTTGGTTCTTTTTTAGAGTTGGTAAAGTATTGCTTCTATTCATTCATTTTATTCCTAAGCTCACTGAACTGCCTGAGGTTTCTCATGATGGCTGTTTTGAATTCTCTATCATTTAGATCATAATCTTCTGTGACTTTGAGTTTGGTTTCTGGAGAACTGTCATTTTCTTTTTATGATGCTGTGTTACTGTGGGTTTTTTTTCATGCTGTTTGGTGAGTTGTTCCTCTGCTGGCTCATCTGAAGTAGCAAACCCCTTTCTTATTTAGGCAAAGCTTTGTTTACTTAGGTTCTAACAATTCAACAGATTGGTAATTAGAGGCCTTTCTTCTGTTTTTTAGTAGGTGGTGCTATAGCACAAGTTTTTGGTTTCTCTTCCTGAGCTGCCTCTGGCGATATCTGAGAATTGGCACTTTCCACCCTCCACTGCCTTTGTCACAGGTGCCCGCATGGTCCCTGCTTGCACCTCTGGGCTCGCTGGTGCCTTGCTGATGATGGTGCCGTTGATGCTGCTGTCATCGCTGCCAGGGGCACTGGGATGATGGGTGCTTCCACCATGTCTGGGGTCGTTTGGTTAGCGGGCACCACTGCCTCGGCAGGAAGAGGGGGAGGGTGGGAGAAGCTGGGGTCACAGGTGCTTCCACCACATCTGGGGTTGTCAGGTTTGCAGGCACCACCATGGGCAGGGGGGCAAGAGTCATGGACCCTGCCACTACTGCTGCCCAGTTCCACCATGGCCGGGAGGCCATGTGCACTGCCTCCACTGCTGCTACCTGGCTTTCTGGGGCTGCAGGCTTTGCCGCTTCAGGAGAGGGGCTGGGAGTGCAGGCACTGCCTCCACTATTACCCCACTTCCACCTCCTCTATGTGTTCCAATCCCCCCCACCTTCAGATACACAGGTGTGTGGATCTCTCCAGCATCCTGGTGTTTTGGGCAGAGGAACCTCTGTTGAGTTAGGGCTGTTTTATTAGTTGTAGACTGAAGGGGAGAGACAAAGGATCTCACGCTGCCATGATGCTAATGTCACTCTCCAGCAATTTTTGAAATCATATAGTATGACACCTCCAACTTTGTTCTTCATTTTCAAGATGACTTTGGGTATTTAGGGGTCCCTTGAGATTCATATGAACTTTAGGATGGGTTTTTCAATTTCTGAAAAAAACACCATTGGGATTTTGAGAGTGACTGCATTCAATCTGTGGATCATTTTACGTAGTATTGTTATCTTAACAACATTAAATATTCCAATCCATGAATACAGAATGTCTTTCCACTTATTTATGTTTTCTTTAATTTCTTACAGCAATGTTTTGTAGTTGTCAGTGTACAAGTCTTTCACCTTGTTGGTTAAATTTATTTTATTCTTTTTGATGCTATTGTAAATGAAATTGTTTTCTTAATTTCCTTTTCAGATTGTTCATTGCTAGAGTACAGAAAAGCAACTGATTTTTGTGAATTGACTTTGTATCCTGAAGCTTTGCTGAATTTATTAGCGCTAACAGTTTTTTTGTGTGGAATCTTTAGGGTTTTCTACATTATAAAATAATGTCACCTGTTAACAAAGATCATTTTACTTCCTTCAAATCTAGTTGCCTCTCTTTTTCTTGCTTAATTGCTTTAGCTAGAACTTCCAATACCATGCTGAATAGAAGTGGCAAAAGCAGGCATCTTTGTTTCATTCCTGATTTTAGGGAAAGGGCTTTGTCCTTCACCACTGAGTATGATGTTAGCTATGGGCTTTTCATATATGGCCCTTATCATGTTAAGGAAGTATCCTTCTACTTCTAGTTTATTGAGTGTTTTTTTTTTATCATGAAAGGTATTGAATTGTATCAAATTATTTTTTCTGCATCAATTAAGATGATCATGTAGTTTCTTCCTTTCATTATGTTAATGTGGTGTATTACATTGATTGATTTTCATGTGTTGAACCATCCTCATATTCCAGGGTTAAAACCCAATCTGGTCATGGCATATAATCTGTTTAATATGGTACTCAATTCAATTTGCGAGTATTATGTTGAGAATTTTTGCATCTATATTCACAAGTGATAGTGGTTTATAGTTTTCTTTTCTTTTAGTGTCTTTGTGTGGTTTCAGTATCAGGGGACTGCTGATCTCATTGGATGAATTAGGAAGTGTTCAGTTTTTTGGAAGAGTTTGAGAAGGATTGATGTTAGTTCTTTAAATATTTGGTAGAACCTACCTGTCAAGCCATTTTGTCCATTGCTTTTCTTTGCTTGGGAGGTTTTTAGTTACTGATTCAATCTCCTTGCTAGTAATAGGTCTATTCAGATTTTCTATTTCTTCATGAGTTGGTTTTGGCGGATTGTATTTTTCTAGAAATGTGTCCATCTTATCCCGGTTATCCAATTTGTTGATGGACAATTGTTCATAGTATTCTTTTATATTATTTTTTACTTCTGTAAAATCAGTAGTAATGACCCCACTTTCATTTCTGATTTTAGTAATTTCTCTCTTTCCTTAGTCAATGTAGCTAAAGATTTGTTGATCTTTTCAAAGAAATAACTTTTCATTTCATGGCATTTTCTTTTAAATTTAATTAATTATTTATTTATTATTTTTGGCTGTGTTGGATCTTCATTTCTGTGCGAGGGCTTTCTCTAGTTGCGGCAAGCGGGGGCCACTCCTCATCGCGGTGCGCGGGCCTCTCACTGTCACAGCCTCTCTTGTTGCGGAGCACAAGCTCCAGACATGCAGGCTCAGTAGTTGTGGCTCACGGGCCTAGTTGCTCCGTGGCATGTGGGATCTTCCCAGATCAGGGCTCGAACCCGTGTCCCCTGCACTGGCAGGCAGATTCTCAACCACTGCGCCACCAGGGAAGCCCTCACGGCATTCTTATACTCAAAAATACACCTACTTAGAGCCTCCCATCAAGCCTCTTAGATAGCCTCAACCACCAGAGGGCAGACAACAGAAGCAAGAAAAACTACAATCCTGCAGCCTGTGGTCCAAAAACCACAGTTACAGAAAGACAGAGAAGATGAAAAGGCAGAGGGCTATGTACCAGATGAAGGAACAAGAAAAAACCCCAGAAAAACAACTAAATGAAGTGGAGATAGGCAACCTTCCAGAAAAAGAATTCAGAATAATGATAGTGAAGATGATCCAGGACCTCGGAATAAGAATGGAGGCAAAGATTGAGAAGATGCAAGAAATGATTAACAAAGACCTAGAAGAATTAAAGAACAAACAAACAGAGATGACCAATACAATAACTGAAATGAAAACTACACTAGAAGGAATCAATAGCAGAATAACTGAGGCAGAAGAACGGATAAGTGACCTGGAAGACAGAATGGTGGAATTCACTGCTGCAGAACAGACTAAAGAAAAAAGAATGAAAAGAAATGAAGACAGCCTAAGAGACCTCTGGGACAACATTAAACGCAACAACATTCGCATTATAGGGGTCCCAGAAGGAGAAGAGAGAGAGAAAGGACCAGAGAAAATATTTGAAGAGATTATAGTCGAAAACTTCCCTAACATGGGAAAGGAAATAGCCACCCAAGTCCAGGAAGCGCAGAGAGTCCCATACAGAATAAACCCAAGGAGAAACACGCCGAGACACATAGTAATCAAAGTGGCAAAAATTAAAGACAAAGAAAAATTACTGAAAGCAGCAAGGGAAAAACGACAAATAACATACAAGGGAACTCCCATAAGGTTAACAGCTGATTTCTCAGCAGAAACTCTGCAAGCCAGAAGGGAGTGGCATGATATACTTAAAGTGATGAAAGGGAAGAACCTACAACCAAGATTACTCTACCCGGCAAGGATCTCATTCAGATTCGATGGAGAAATCAAAAGCTTTACAGACAAGCAAAAGCTAAGAGAATTCAGCACCACCAAACCAGCTCTACAACAAATGCTAAAGGAACTTCTCTAAGTGGGAAACACAAGAGAAGAAAAGGACCTACAAAAACAAACCCAAAACAATTAAGAAAATGGTCATAGGAACATACATATTGATAATTACCTTAAATGTGAATGGATTAAATGCCCCAACCAAAAGACATAGACTGGCTGAATGGATACAAAAACAAGACCCATATATATGCTGTCTACAAGAGACCCACTTCAGACCTAGGGACAGATACAGACTGAAAGTGAGGGGATGGAAAAAGATATTCCATGCAAATGGAAATCAAAAGAAAGCTGGAGTAGCTATACTCATATCAGATAAAATAGACTTTAAAATAAAGAATGTTACAAGAGACAAGGAAGGACACTACATAATGATCCAGGGATCAATCCAAGAAGAAGATATAACAATTATAAATATATATGCACCCAACATAGGAGCACCTCAATACATAAGGCAACTGCTAACAGCTATAAAAGAGGAAATCGACAGTAATACAATAATAGTGGGGGACTTTAACACCTCACTTACACCAATGGACAGATCATCCAAAATGAAAATAAATAAGGAAACAGAAGCATTAAATGACACAATAGACCAGATAGATTTAATTGATATATATAGGACATTCCATCCAAAAACGGCAGATTACACGTTCTTCTCAAGTGCGCACGGAACATTCTCCAGGATAGATCACATCTTGGGTCACAAATCAAGCCTCAGTAAATTTAAGAAAATTGAAATCATATCAAGCATCTTTTCTGACCACAACGCTATGAGATTAGAAATGAATTACAGGGAAAAAAACGTAAAAAAGACAAACACATGGAGGCTAAACAATACGTTACTAAATAACCAAGAGATCACTGAAGAAATCAAACAGGAAATAAAAAAATACCTAGAGACAAATGACAATGAAAACACGACGACTCAAAACCTATGGGATGCAGCAAAAGCGGTTCTAAGAGGGAAGTTTATAGCTATACAAGCCTACCTAAAGAAACAAGAAAAATCTCAAGTAAACAATCTAACCTTACACCTAAAGAAACTAGAGAAAGAAGAACAAACAAAACCCAAAGTTAGCAGAAGGAAAGAAATCATAAAGATCAGAGCAGAAATAAATGAAATAGAAACAAAGAAAACAATAGCAAAGATCAATAAAACTAAAAGTTGGTTCTTTGAGAAGATAAACAAAATTGATAAGCCATTAGCCAGACTCATCAAGAAAAAGAGGGAGAGGACTCAAATCAATAAAATCAGAAATGAAAAAGGAGAAGTTACAACAGACACCGCAGAAATACAAAACATCCTAAGAGACTACTACAAGCAACTTTATGCCAATAAAATGGACAACCTGGAAGAAATGGACAAATTCTTAGAAAGGTATAACCTTCCAAGACTGAATCAGGAAGAAACAGAAAATATGAACAGACCAATCACAAGTAATGAAATTGAAACTGTGATTAAAAATCTTCCAACAAACAAAAGTCCAGGACCAGATGGCTTCACAGGTGAATTCTATCAAACATTTAGAGAAGAGCTAACACCCATCCTTCTCAAACTCTTCCAAAAAATTGCAGAGGAAGGAACACTCCCAAACTCATTCTATGAGGCCACCATCACCCTGATACCAAAACCAGACAAAGACACTACAAAAAAAGAAAATTACAGACCAATATCACTGATGAATATAGATGCAAAAATCCTCAACAAAATACTAGCAAACAGAATCCAACAACACATTAAAAGGATCATACACCACGATCAAGTGGGATTTATCCCAGGGATGCAAGGATTCTTCAATATACGCAAATCAATCAATGTGATACACCATATTAACAAATTGAAGAATAAAAACCATATGATCATCTCAATAGATGCAGAAAAAGCTTTTGACAAAATTCAACACCCATTTCTGATAAAAACTCTCCAGAAAGTGGGCATAGAGGGAACCTACCTCAACATAATAAAGGCCATATATGACAAACCTACAGCAAACATCATTCTCAATGGTGAAAAACTGAAAGCATTTCCTCTAAGATCAGGAACGAGACAAGGATGTCCACTCTCACCACTATTATTCAACATAGTTCTGGAAGTCCTAGCCACGGCAATCAGAGAAGAAAAAGAAATAAAAGGAATACAAATTGGAAAAGAAGAAGTAAAACTGTCACTGTTTGCGGATGACATGATACTATACATAGAGAATCCTAAAACTGCCACCAGAAAACTGCTAGAGCTAATTAATGAATATGGTAAAGTTGCAGGTTACAAAATTAATGCACAGAAATCTCTTGCATTCCTATACACTAATGATGAAAAATCTGAAAGAGAAATTATGGAAACACTCCCATTTACCATTGCAACAAAAAGAATAAAATACCTAGGAATAAACCTACCTAGGGAGACAAAAGACCTGTATGCAGAAAACTATAAGACACTGATGAAAGAAATTAAAGATGATACAAATAGATGGAGAGATATACCATGTTCTTGGATTGGAAGAATCAACATTGTGAAAATGAGTATACTACCCAAAGCAATCTACAGATTCAATGCAATCCCTATTAAATTACCAATGGCATTTTTTACAGAGCTAGAACAAATCATCTTAAAATTTGTATGGAGACACAAAAGACCCCGAATAGCCAAAGCAGTCTTGAGGCAAAAAAATGGAGCTGGAGGAATCAGACTCCCTGACTTCAGACTATACTACAAAGCTACAGTAATCAAGACAATATGGTACTGGCACAAAAACAGAAACATAGATCAATGGAACAAGATAGAAAGCCCAGAGATTAACCCACGCACCTATGGTCAACTAATCTATGACAAAGGAGGCAAAGATATACAATGGAGAAAAGACAGTCTCTTCAATAAGTGGTGCTGGGAAAACTGGACAGCTACATGTAAAAGAATGAAATTAGAATACTCCTTAACACCATACACAAAAATAAACTCAAAATGGATTAGAGACCTAAATATAAGACTGGACACTATAAAACTCTTAGAGGAAAACATAGGAAGAACACTCTTTGACATAAATCACAGCAAGATCTTTTTTGATCCACCTCCTAGAGTAATGGAAATAAAAACAAAAATAAACAAGTGGGACCTAATGAAACTTCAAAGCTTTTGCACAGCAAAGGAAACCATAAACAAGACAAAAAGACAACCCTCAGAATGGGAGAAAATATTTGCAAATGAATCAACGGACAAAGGATTAATCTCCAAAATATATAAACAGCTCATTCAGCTCAATATCAAAGAAACAAACACCCCAATCCAAAAATGGGCAGAAGACCTAAATAGACATTTCTCCAAAGAAGACATACAGACGGCCACGAAGCACATGAAAAGATGCTCAACATCACTAATTATTAGAGAAATGCAAATCAAAACTACAATGAGGTATCACCTCACTCCTGTTAGAATGGGCATCATCAGAAAATCTACAAACAACAAATGCTGGAGAGGGTGTGGAGAAAAGGGAACCCTCTTGCACTGTTGGTGGGAATGTAAATTGATACAGCCACTATGGAGAACAATATGGAGGTTCCTTAAAAAACTAAAAATAGAATTACCATATGACCCAGCAATCCCACTACTGGGCATATACCCAGAGAAAACTGTAATTCAAAAGGACACATGCACCCGAATGTTCATTGCAGCACTATTTACAATAGCCAGGTCATGGAAGCAACCTAAATGCCCATCAACAGACGAATGGATAAAGAAGTTGTGGTACATATATACAATGGAATATTACTCAGCCATAAAAAGGAAGGAAACTGAGTCATTTCTTGAGACGTGGATGGATCTAGAGACTGTCATACAGAGTGAAGTAAGTCAGAAAGAGAAAAACAAATATCGTATATTAATGCATGTATGTGGAACCTAGAAAAATGGTACAGATGAGCCAGTTTGCAGGGCAGAAGTTGAGACACAGATGTAGAGAATGGACATATGGACACCAAGGGGGGAAAACTGCGGTGAGGTGGGGATGGTGGTGTGCTGAATTGGGCTATTGGGATTGACATGTATACACTGATGTGTATAAAACTGATGCCTAATAAGAACCTGCAGTATAAAAAAACAAACAAAACAACTAATACTAAACTTTCATTGGGTTATTTGTATGGAAATATGTTAATATAAATGTTTCAGACATTACATGAAATTTCTAAAAATCTTATATTTGTATTTGTATGGAAATATGTATGGAAATATGTTAATATAAATGTTTCAGACATTACAGGAAATTTCTAAAAATCTTATATTTGTATTTGTATGGAAATATGTATGGAAATATGTTAATATAAATGTTTCAGACATTACAGGAAACTTCTAAAAATCTTATATGTTCTGGTATAAGGTTATAAGTAATAATCCTAGTTATTACTTTAAAATGTATATCTCAGAAATAACTAATTTTCTTGTCAACTGCATTATTATGAACTTTCATCAAATCTTTAACCATGGTCATTTTTAAGTCTTCTGTCATTTACAGACAGTTCTGGGTGTACTCTGATGATTTTGTAAATATGTTCCTATAAAAGGGTTTCATCTTCAAGAAATTCATGGAAAAGACTCTGACAAGTACAGGTTTCTGGTAACTGACTGTACTGCTGAACTGAATGAATAAGCATTTTCAGAACTCTAATGAAAAACTGATGAACTCATAAAAGTGCTAACAAAAGATCAAGATGAAAAAAAAATTAATTACATGGGACTGAGTGAACTGATGAGGATGAGTATAATTTTTGTGACTTTCTGTCTGAATTAAAAAAAAAATCCCACAAGGACTCAGAGGCAAAGAATATACAAATCAATTTTCACTGCAAAGTAAAGGAGCTGTTACAGTGGAGGATTACTGGACTGAATGTCAATATTATGACATAGCATGAGTGTGTTTCATGTTTGGTAATTGCAATCATTGTTGCTTTTGTTGTGGTCATCCATGTACAATGCTTGGTGTCAGTCTATTTATCTCTTGTAAAAATAAAATACAGTGTGTGTGTGTGGAAAAAAAAAATACACCTACTTATAAAATATATACTTAGTCCATAATTTTATAACTGCTTACTTATGTATTTTCCTTATAAGAGTGAGAATTAATTTTTAAGGCCAGTTTGTAGCTTTATAATAGGCACTCAATAAATTCATTGTTAAATGAATGAATAAGTTTAAAGGGGTAAACAGAAAGAAATATACATAAATCATAAATGCAAAGGAGGCATGGGGTAGTCTGAGGTAAATGTGCAAAGTTAACCCTAAAATACTGAACACAACACAGTTCCCTTAACAGCATGAATTTTGTTTTTTTCTTAGTATTTACAACAGTTATTGAGGTGGATTTCTATTTTTAAAGCCTGGTTTCTACAGAGCTTAGAGTTCTTCCTTACCCTTCTTTGATGCTTAAACTTTTTTATCATGAGCCAGGGAACAAATCCCTAGTCTTATCAGGAAATGCTGATTTTTTTTCACTTTGTACTCGGGCCTTAGCTCAACTCATGACCCCTGATGTTTTTGTTTGTCTTCAAATCCACACTGTGCCTCCAGGGTTCCATAAAGCCTTGCATACAGGCATGCAATTAAGTCATTCAAACATGCAGGAGCTTATTTACAAAATCAGAAGGGCATTTGGTTAATTGTAAGGCCCCTTCCAACTCCATCAGTCCATGATTCTGCTGAAGATGAGTTACACAGCTTGCTGAGTTTAATTTAAATGCCATGAAATGCTTCCTAGCAGGTTTCAAATTATGGTCTGATAACCCTGGGGTACCACGGAGAGGCTTCAGGACTCCACAAACCTTTTATGCAAATATTGTTTTTAAACTATTTTCACCATTAAGAAAATGAATGGACAAGTCACAGACTGAGAGAAAATATTTGCAAATCATATGGCTCATAAACAACTTCTATCCATAACACGGATTCCCCCCAACATAAATAACATTTATGCATTTTGGTTCCATTCTGTAAATGAAATTAAAAATGTAAATATTGCACATGCCTTGAAAAAATGTATAGGATAGAGGGACAACTTGTATTCAGAATATATAAAAAACCCTTACAACTCAATACCAAGAAGATAAATAACCCAGTTTTAAAATGGGCAAAAAATTTAAATAGACATTTCATCAAAGATCTGTGAATGGCCAATAAGCACATGAAAATATGCTTGATGGTCATTAGGGAAATACAAATTAAAATCACAGTGCGAAACCACTTCACACCACTAGAATGGCTATATGCAAAAAGACACAATAACAACTACTGGTGAGAGAATCTGAAGAAACTGGAATCCTCACACATTGCCGGTGGGAATGTAAAGCGATACAATTACTTTGGAAAACAATGTGGCAGTTTCTTTAAAAGTTAAACATAAATTTACCATGTGACTCAGGAAACTCACTCCTAGCAATCTATCCAAGAGAAATAACAACATATATTCACACAAAGGCCTGTAAGCAAATGTGGCATTATTCCTAATAAACAAAAATTGGAAAAAACCTGAATGTGCACCAACTGGTGAGTATAGATAAACAAAATGTGGTATATCCATACAGTAGAATATTGTTCAGCAATAAAAATTAATAATTCATGCTATAAGATGGGCGAACTTCAAGAACATGCTAAGTGAAAGAAGCCAGACAAAAGGATTACAGGATTCAACTTAATGAGATGCCCAGAGAAAGCAAAGCTATAGAGTCAGAAAGTACCTTAGTGTTTGGGGTGGGAAAGAGGAATGTTGCAGATAGGCAAGAAAAAATTTTTTTTCAACACAACTCTTCCTATAGTGCATTCAGCAGTTATCAGTTACAGCATCTTGTGTAATTGGCTCAAAAGAGCCCACCCACATACTCGAATCAGTCCATAGTCCAATTAGAGATTTGTTTCCACATCCAAAGTAACTTTTTGACTATGCTGATGGGGGATTCTAGGCACTGCGTTAACTTGTGCCCCACTGTCACAAAGGGCTGACAGGTTTGGCAACTTTTTATTACAGCCGCACCGTGCCGCATGCAGGATCTTAGTTCCCCAACCAGGGATGGAACCCGTGCCCCCTGCAGTGGAAGTGCAGAGTCTTAACCACTGGACCGCCGGGGAAGTCCCAGGTTTGACAACTTTGAATGCCATCAAGTTCCCAACACACTTTGACCAGTGCATAGATCTTCCAGCCCCAGACAGAAACAGAGGAGCCTCAACCCCTGTCTTAGGCCTGCTTCTTCTTAAAAGGAAAAAGGCCTAGGAGGTGGTGCTGAATGCATTAGGTGCACATCAGTCCAAACTGCACGGATCTCCGCAAGGGCACCTCGGTTCTCCTTGCCCTCCTCCTGCTGCAGCAGTGAGGTCAGCCGTAGAGAACTGCGTGGGTTCCGCTCCTGGTTCGCCCACACAGCTGGCAGGACGACCTCCTCTGCTAGTCAAGGAAGAAGCCTCTGCAGTCTCATTGGGCTTTTGCCCAAACCCATCCTTCGTATCACTTCTTTCCAGCTTAGTGTAGGAATAGACCTTAGTACATTATGATGTAACTGACTGTCCCTTGTCACCACTTTATCAGTGAGGTCTGCTACCTTCCCCCAGGGCCTATTCCACACCTGCTTAGTCCACCAGGTATGTCTCACCTGTATTTTTTCTTTTTTTTTTTTTATTAGTTATCTATTTTATACATATTAGTGTATATATGTCAATCCCAATCTCCCAATTCATCCCACCACGACCACCCCACCACTTTCCCCGTTTGGCGTCCATACGTTTGTTTTCTACATCTGCGTCTCTACTTCTGCCTTGCAAACCGGTTCATCTGTACCATTTTTCTAGATTCCACATATACACATTAATATACGATATTTGTTTTTCTCTTTCTGACTTACTTCACTCTGTATGACAGTCTCTAGGTCCATCCACATCTTTGCAAATGACCCAATTTCATTCCTTTTTATGGCTGAGTAATATTCCATTGTATATATGTACCACATCTTCTTTATCCATTCGTCTGTCAGTGGGCATTTAGGTTGCTTCCATGACCTTGCTATTATAAATAGCTCTGCAATGAACGTTGGGGTGCATGCGTCTTTCTGAATTATGGTTTTCTCTGGGTATATGCCCAGGAGTGGGATTGCTGGGTCATATGGTAGTTCTATTTTTAGTTTTTAAGGAACCTCCATATTGTTCTCCACAGTGACTGTATCAATTTACATTCCCACCAACAGTGCAAGAGGGTTCCCTTTTCTCCACACCCTCGCCAGCATTTACTGTTTGTAGATTTTCTGATGATGTCCATTCTAACTGGTGTGAGGCGATACTTCATTATAGTTTTGATTTTCATTTCTGTAATAGTTAGTGATGTTGAGTAGCTTTTCATGTGCCTCTTGGCCATCTGTATGTCTTCTTTGGCGAAATGTCTATTTAAGTCTTCTGCCCATTTTTTGATTGGGTTGTTTGTTTTTTTGATATTGAGCTGCATGAGCTGTTTGTATATTTTGGGGTGCAACTGGCACCAGTAAGCATAAGTTTGCTGTGAGCTTTTTGAGGTGATAGAAAGGTTCTAAAATTAGATCAGTAATGGTTACACAACTCTATTAATTTACTATAATTCCTTGTACACTTAAAATGTATACTTAAAATGTATGGTATCTAAATTTCAATAAAGCAGTTTTAAAGCAGTTTAAAGCCAATAAACAACAATATGTTCATCCTAAATATATATGTGTATATATGTATCTATTCATTTAAGACATTTAAGAAATTGTATAAAAACATACTTACTGTACCCTCTCGTGTACTATCTACCACACTGGGAGCCTATGTGTTAACTTCTGTCATTTTTATATGTATCTCAGAATATATCTTCTCTTGTCATCTCTGTTTATAATCAGAGAAAATCATAAAACTGTAAGATGAACAAAACAATACAAAAGCCATTTCCGACTAACAGTCTGTGAATCAGATTTTTCTTGATACTTTACAACCAAATGCAGAAATAAATTTATTTCGGAGGCTTTCTGCAACTGTAATAAATACTTTTCACAACATATTTGTGCTCATCAAAAATACTGCTTTTATCGACTTACTTCCTAATAAGTAAATGTATAAATTTTAACATATAAATAATAATAAATATATTTTTAATATATTGGAGTTGTGCATTTATTTTTAAGTTTGAAAAACATTTCTGTTGCTAAAACAAAAAAAAAAGATCTAAATTCTCCTCGGCCACAGGCGGTACAAAAAGATCAAGCTTAACTACATTTTTACGAGTGGAGTGATTAGAAATAAGTTCAGGGCTTCCCTGGTGGCGCAGTGGTTAAGAATCTGCCTGCCAATGCAGGGGACATGGGTTTGAGCCCTGGTCCGGGAAGATCCCACATGCCGCGGAGCAACTAAGCCCGTGCATCACAACTACTGAGCCTGTGCTCTAGAGCCCGCGAGCCACAACTACTGAAGCCCATGTGCCACAACTACTGAAGCCCACACACCTAGAGCTCCACAACAAGAGAAGCCATCGCGATGAGAAGCCCATGCACCACAATGAAGAGTAGCCCCCGCTAGCCACAACTAGAGAAAGCCCGCGTGCAGCAATGGCCTTAAATAAATAAATAAATAAATAAATAAATAAATAAATAAATAAAATCTATTAAAAAAAAAAGTTAAAAGAAATAAGTTCAGTTCAAAAGAATACTTTATTATTGTCCTCTGAGGCTCCCATGAAGGTAGATGGGATTCTACTTAGACAGCAAAGGTTTAACTTCAAAAAACATTAAAAAAAATCAGGTGTTCCATTTCTTCCATTATCCAACATTTCTTAGAAACATAGAGTACTCTTTCCTGCTTCCTCTTTCCTGTGGGCTGGAGTCCAAACATACCGGAGTTCCTGTAGCTATCCTGGACCATGAGATGACTGACAACAGAAGCTACATATGGCAAAGCAACAAGATAGAAGGAATGAGAGTTCTTGAAACGAGGGAATTGTTATACTATCTCTGGAATGCCTACCTCTGGATTTCTTGAACGTGAGAGGTAGACATCTATATTGTTTTATACCGCAGCCTTATGACTAAACTTAATTCTAATGAGAATACTGAGATCAGAGTGGTGCTATAGAGGCAGTAGCAGGCCCCAAACTCTCAGATTGGAAGTGCTTGGCATCTTCAAGGCACAAGATAAACGGGCTAGGGTACTGGTAAAGGGAGGGAGATGGAGTGAGGGCTAACGGGGAGGCAGATGGTAAAGGGCCTAGTGGCTCATTGGTTCTTTGAGCTTTTATTTAAATGTAGAAAACCAGTGGAGGGTTTTGAGACGAAAAGTGACTTGATTGATTTATATATATATGTTTTGGGGTTTTTTTTGGCTGCATTGGGTCTTCGTTGCTGCACAAGGTCTTTCTCTAGTTGCGGCGAGCTGGGGCTACTCTTTGCTGTGGTGCGCGAGTATCTCATTGCGGTGGCTTCTCTTGTTGCAGAGCACGGGCTCTAGGTGCACGGGCCTCAGTAGTTGTGGCTCGCAGGCTCTAGAGCGCAGGCTCAGTCGTTCTGGTGCACGGGCTTAGTTGCTCCGCGGCATGTGGGATCTTCCCGGACCAGGGCTCAAACCCGTGTCCCCTGCATTGGCAGGCGGATTCTTAACCACTGCGCCGCCAGAGAAGTCCAATAGTCTCTACTATTTTATATGTTTAGAATATTCTAGTATTGCTCTTAAAGATCAAAGTCAGTTATTTCACTGACAAAAATGGGTTTATCTGGGGACAGCAGAAAATTACAATTTGGGACAAACTTGCCATGGCGAAAACCATAGGTAAGTCCAGTGAACAAAGGAGAGGAAGGTTATTTTATAAAGAAAAGGGGGGAATTTGGGAGAGGTTGTTTTGAATGAAAGTCCACTGGAGAAAAGTGACAGTTCGGGGTAATGACGGTTTCTCATTGGCTGAGTTGCTAGGGTAGTGGATTTCTTCTAGGAGGTGCAACGTACAGCTTTTCCTGGAGGCGCACTGTACACCTGTTCCTGTTGGGGGCTGTAAATGATGATCCTTTTCTGTTGATTCCTCTCTTGGGCTCTGTACTTGACACTTCTTCCCGTAACTGATGTGGAGCTGTACTGTGTAAGTGCTCCCCCTTCTGGTCTCCCAACTTCATTTTAGTGAGGTTTCACTTTATTAATTTTCATATACTAGGTTATAACATTTCATGGAAAACTTTTCACAATCACCTTTATTAACCGGCCAAAGCTAAAACTGAATCATTTGTAACTAGTTTCAGAGTAACCTATCAGAAAAACTAATGTGTTAACACAAGGATTTGGTCTGTTTAGAAACTAAAAACAGTCCAGGATAGTATATGGTGGGCTCAGAGAGTGCTACCTCTGAATCCCGCCTCTGGGTTTTACTAGTTGTGTGGGTGAGCTTGATTTGTGGAATTCGAGGGCCTAGTGGGCCACCTGAACTGGCACTGCAGGATGAACGGCGTTTAACATTCCTAATCTACCAAAGTGTAATCATCTTTATCTCTGAAGATTCTGTGAGCGTTCAGTGCTTAGCCGAGTTCCTGGCACATAAGAATCATCTCCTATTTTCTCCTAGGAGAAAACTTACATTTTCATTCTCTGTCCCTTAAAATCTTATCTTTGAAATGTAAACATAGCCCTCAATCGCCTGAGACTGAGCCTGGATTAATTCAGTTCTACCAACTGAAATAAAAGAGAAAAAATAGAGGGAAAGAGGCCTTTTTCCCCTAGTGGTCCAGTGGCTAAGACTCCATGCTCCCAATGCAGGGGGCCCAGGTTCGATCCCAGGTCAGGGAACTAGATCCCACATGCCGCAACTAAGAGTTCACATGCCACAACTAAAAGATCCCGCATGCTGCAACTAAAAAAAAAGAAAGATCCCAAGTGTTGCAACTAAGACCCGGTGCAGCCAAATAAATATATATTTAAGAAAAAAAAAAAAAGCGGCCTTTTTAAACACAAACTGCTAAAAGGGCTCTTTAGCCCAAACTCTAAATCACAACCTCCTTAAGACTGATTGTCAAGGGCAAATACAGATCCTAAAACTCTTCTCCAGAAATAATGAAAGACTTTAGCCATCAGAACGAGTAAACAATTTATTCCAACTGTTATCTGTAAACTAGTGAGTTTTGTGTTGTACCCGATTCATGACAAAAGTTTTAAAATGACAACTATGAGATCTCTGCCTGTGTCTATCTGAATGTATGTCTATGTGTGTATGTTACAGTACAGTATTTTTCTACCTGTGGATGATGTCACCAAAGTAATTTGTTAAAGAGCTCTATTTAATTTGCTTAAAAATAAGCCCTTATAAATTGTTTCTAAATCTCAGAGATATAATAAAAGCCCCAATTTTTTTTTTCCAAGTTCATGTGATCTAGGATAATCTTTGGTAAATAAAAGCTAATTTTAAACTTGTTGGTTTAATTAATACAGGTTATTTCTTCAGAGTTATTAGCATTAAATATACTGCAGATAAACAATTTTGTTCTACATGGTTTACTCGTCAAATGGGCTCAGGTTGTCTCTATTGCCAAGTCTGTCAGAAAAAAAAAATGACTGCTTTAATGTCTCATGAAATTTTCATGAGTAATCTAAGTATGACTGCTAAAACCAAATGAATTAAACGGATGTAAATGAGATAAGTTTTCAGATAATCTTTTTAGTGCTGATTGTCTTATGTCTACTTAAACAGTTTCCCAAATCTCTTTAGTAACTTACACCCTTAGAATTAAATTAAATGATGAGAATCATTGAATGTCTAGATCACTTCCAAATAAGAAAAAATACTGAAACATTAATTACCAAACAAGTTTAAGTCTATCTACGTTTGACCTCTTATTAAAGAGGAGGCTTTGAGAAAATGTGATTTTGTTCTAAAGCAAAGCTGATTCTTTCTAAATGGGAAAGAAAAGAAGGGACAAACAGGGCTTCCCTGGTGGCGCAGTGGTTGGGAGTCTGCCTGCTAGTGCGGGGGACACGGGTTCGAGCCCTGGTCTGGGAGGATCCCACATGCCACGGAGCGGCTGGGCCCGTGAGCCACAATTACTGAGCCTGCGCGTCTGGAGCCTGTGCTCCGCAACGGGAGGGGCCGCGACAGTGGGAGGCCCACGCACCGCGATGAGGAGTGGCCCCTGCTTGCCGCAACTAGAGGGAGCCCTCGCACAGAAGCAAAGACCCAACACAGCCAAAAATAAATAAATAAAAATTAAAAAAAAAACAACAAACATTTAAAAAAAAAAAAAAAAGGGACAAACTAAAATGGACATAGAAAGTTGTTCAAGGTTTCTTAAAAAAGGACTCTTTGAAATTTTATGTATGGTTAGGACTAAGATTGGAATGAATTTAATTAAGTAAATGAATTTTAATATCAAAAGTAAGCTGATATGGGGACTTCTCTGGTGGTCCAGTGGTAAAGAATCCACCTTCCGATGCAGGGGACGCAGGTTCGATCCCTGGTCGGGGAACTAAGATCCCACATGCCGCTGGGCAACTAAGCCCGTGCGCCACAACTACTGAGCTCGCACGCCTCAATGAGAGAAGCTGCGTGCTGCAAAGTACACAGCCCACGCACCCTGGAGCCCGCACGCCACAGCTAGAGAGAGAAAAAAAACCTGCACGCCACAATAAGAAGCCCACGCGCCACAATGAAGAGCCCAGGTGCCCCAACTAAGACCCAACGCAGTCAAAAAAATAAATAAAATTTAAAAAAAAAAGTAAGCTGGTATGAAATTAAAATCTGGGTTTTTTCTCTGTTAAAAGGACAAAATGGGACTTCCCTGGTGGTCCAGTGGCTTAGACTCTGCGCTCCAATGCAGGGGGCCCAGGTTCGATCCCTGGTCAGGGAACTAGATCCCACATGCTGCAACTAAAAGATCCCACATGCACAACTAAAGATCCCATGTGCTGCAACTAAGACCTGGCACAACCAAATAAATAAATAAATACATAAATAAATAAATATATTTTAAAAATAGGACAGAGTCTTTTTTTAGGTCATTGGTCTACTTTCAATGAGAAACTGCAAACAAAGGTTTTCTTTACCTTTAATGTAATCTGTCTAGAAAAATATAGATTCTATATTTTGTCTTTATCAGGTCTCTGATTATTTAATTAAAAAACAACTGAGTCTTTTCAATATTAAAAGAGCTAAGGCCTTTTACAACTATTTAACTTTATGTGTTTGCTTGAAAAGTCATTGTCGCTCTGATTAAATGTATAACTAAGTATGGTTTCACAGTGACCTATGATCTTATTTGACCTTTTTGATATTTTTGACAATCTTCCCAAATATCATAACTCTAAATGAAGTCTTATTGACCTAGAAATAACTTTGGAGTTTTCCCGAGTTCCTGGAACACCTGAAAAGATTTGTTTTCTCTTCTTATAAAAGAGAAATTTAAAATAATTAGGTTAATTGGGTAGGTTAAATTACATAGGAAGCATTGTCATATAAATGATGTTAAACTTTCTTAGGTTATATTGTATGGGTAAATGTTATTAATATAAATGCTCTAAAATTTTAAGAAATTCCTAAAATTTAGACATGTCCTAATGTAATGTTATCAGTCATAATTCTAGTTATTATCTTAAAATGTTGTATATCACAGAGATAACCAAATTTCCTTGTCAATTCTATTGACAGGGAAATAGAATCAGATCTAATGAATCAGATCTTAAATAAAGGACATTTTAAAGTCTTTTATCATTTACAGGCAATTAGTGTTTCATTCAGATGCTTTTACAAAAACTTCCTGCAAGTGTGTTTCACCTTCAGAGAAATTCATGGACAGGAAACTAACAAGTACTCTAGAATACAAGTTTCTGGTGACTTTCAAATTATATCACTGAACTGGATAAAAATTTACACAACAGAGAAACTGATGACTTCATAAAACTTCTAACAAAAGATTAAGCAGAACAAGAATTACAAAGGACTGAATGAAATGAGGAAAATGATCATAATTTTTTATGATTTTAAGAACTTGAAACATTGCAGATTTTTTTTAACATTTTGTTTCTTCAAATTTAAGAAAACCTTTTTCTCTTCTCTTTCAAGCTAATTATGACTTAGAGCAATTTGGCAAATTATACCTTTGTAAGCAGAATTGAAACATTTATCTTTTTCCTCCCTACCTGATCCCTCCAGAATTCAGAAACTCTCAGTGAATATTCTTTTCTTGGGAATATAGTTATTTGCATATGTTCAATAAGAATCTGTTCTCCTTATAACAGAATACAGTTGGAAAATGATTATATTACTAAAGTTTTCACTGGAAGAACGTATTTGAGAGAGACATATACAGACTCAGCTATGACCAGACAACTTTAAGGAACTAAGATTGACTCTACGGAGGCAACAAAGCCCTTTGGAAAAACAGCCTGGTACCTTGCTTACAGGGTTCCCAGTGCCTTACCAGGTGAGTAAGGAAGGTCACACTTTCTGGCAGGCCCAGGAACCTCAGGATATTTTAGGGACCTCAAGAAGAGAGGAATTCACCCAAATCTATGGGTACTGCAGGCAAGTTCTGATGACAAATGTTTGACTTGGCTTCTTAGCCTCAAGAGGCTGTTAAAAGATCAATCTGGAGGGGGCTTCCCTGGCGGTCCAGTGGTTAAGACGCTGTGCTCCCAATGCAGGGGGCACAGGTTCAATCCCTGGTTGGGGAACTAAGATCCCACATGCTGGGCAGCGCAGCCAAAAGATTAAAAAAAAAAAGTTCAGTCTGGAGATTCCTTATAAAAAGTTTCAGTGAAGCAGATTTAAAAGAGCCTATATGGTCAACCGCTATTCTTGCTGCACTTCTGTAAATAACCAGGCCAAGTTTGTTGAATCTAGACTTATTTTGCAAACAAATTAGCCTTAATGTGGCTATCTTTGGTAAAAATGAGGGAGATTTTAAAGAAAAAATAAGCTTCAGTAGGAACTATAATACACACTTGTGGATATTAGATTCTGGTGCTATTAATTTCCCTTGAGGTTTTGTTATTTTCTGAAAACTGGACTGAAGCTTGAATTTTTCTAGTTTCCTCCAATATTTGGCTACAGCTCTCCAAACTAACATTTACTTATTTATTTTTTTGGCTGTGTTGGGTCTTCGTTGCTGCGTGCGGACTTTCTCTAGTTGCGGCGAGCGGGGGCTACTCTTCATTGCGGTGCGCAGGCTTCTCATTGCGGTGGCTTCTCTTGTTGCGGAGCACAGGCTCTAGGCACGTGGGCTTCAGTAGTTGTGGCACGTGGGCTCAGTAGTTGTGGTTCGCGGGCTCTAGAGCGCAGGCTCAGTAGTTGTGGCGCACGGGCTTAGTTGCTCCACGGCATGTGGGATCTTCCCGGACCAGGGCTTGAACCCCTGTCCCCTGCATTGGCAGGCGGATTCTTAACCACTGTGCCACCAAGGAAGTCCCCAAGCTAGCATTTCTAATTTTCTCCCTCCCTTTTAACTTGGAATCATTGAGAACTAAAACTGTCCTTTTTCCTAAAGTCCTACAAACTGAAGCTAGATGTTTTAAAATAAATTTTGGAAAAATTACCACAATAACTCACATTTAGACAATCTTCCTCATGCCTGTTGCTATATGGGCCACTCAGAAAGTTTACCCGAACATCTGATGACATCATCAAAGACATTCAAACTACAAAAGCTGCTTCAACCCTGAAATCCAGAAATCTTCTCACCTGGCTAACCCTGAGAACTCAAAAACTTATCTATAATTTGCTCCAATTATTAACTGTTGTTTTTCTTTTGTCTCCATAGAAATGCCTCTTATTAAATACCTGCTTGCACCATAGGCCTAACTTTGGGAACCCAACTGCATGACCACCTCCTGAATGAGTTTAACTGAAGTGACCTATTGTCAAGACTAAGAGACTTTGAAAGGGAACAGCTCAATTTTTAATATGTAAAACTTCCAGGGAAGTTTCAGAGGAGGGAACTATTGGGGCCCAGCCACAGGACACCCCAAAATATGCCTCAGTGGAATTCTGATTATCTTGAATGAATGTTACTTGAGAAACAGCTGGTGAAAAAAAAAACAATATTAAAAAAAAAAGGAAAGAAAACTAACACTCTGACTCCTCTCTTTTCCTGTGAAAGTGGGAAATAAATCTAGCGTGTGAAGGTACTCTCCCTATACCAGGAGGATAGAGAGCCCCCTTATCAACAGAGTTAGGGAATCCAAGGCTGAGAAAGCTGTATAAACTAACTTTGTTACTTCTTCATCAGTCTGCTACCCCAAGAACAAGCCCCTTTGTTTTGTTAAATCTTTGCAAATAATTGTTTCTTTGTCTAAAAATAATATATAAACAGCCTGCTTTGGTTGCTTGGGGGGGGGGGGGGGAGTCCTATTTCTATGAGACCTTTGTGTGTACAAATTAAATTATTTTCCTGTTAATTTGTCTTGTGTCAATTCAATTATTAGACCAGCCAAAAGAACTCAAGAGGGGTTAAGGGGGCAAATTTCCCCTTCCCCACACTACCAAGTACTAATTTTTGCTGCTTCAGCAATTAATCATTTGACAACTAATTCAGACATAGAAACATACGAAAAAAATGTGTCTGCCATCACTGTTGAGGACAGAAATTGGCACTTTAAACCATTCAAGCAGACTCCCAATTTTCAGTCAGATAGGTAGGGGCCTTGGAAGACATCACTCTTTGCTAACAACAAAACAGCTGAAGAGATTGAACATTCAATAACTTTTCTTAGATCTGTCAGAGAAGTGAGTCCATGGGGCAAACTGCTTCCCCTAAAATTGGACAGATATAGAAAATCACAACTTAGAGCAGAAACCCACAAACGAGAACCTCTGTGGGAACCAGTGCCAGGGTAGGAGAACCTGAACTGTAAATGATGAACTGCCAGAGGCTCAGAGTGGGCAAGTCTGGGAGTTAAAAATTCCAAGGGGTTCCCTCTCTTTTGTGAGTTTTACCTCCTGGAGTTCTGCCAGGTTCTCAAAGGAAAGAGCAGAGAAAAATCCCCCTGGGCTTCCTGCAGGAAAAGTAACCATTTTGAAACACACCAGAGCATTCTGTTCTTAACAAAGCCTGCCCTCAAGAGAAATTATGTTACCAGAGCCTAACTGACCTGGGGAAAAGCAACTACCTAACTCCACCCCTCCAGCCATCCTGTCTCACCTATGGTTGCGGGTGTGAAGAGAGGCTGAGAAGCACAAAGTTCAGAGCCTAGGGCACAAACTCACTTAACAATGGAGATCTAATCACAGGACTATCGAAAGCGTCTCCTCCCCATATCTTACCACCACTTCACTAAAGCACTGTTTATCAGAGTTCCTTTTACCCAGCACATGCCTGGCTTTCAGCCAAAAATTACAAGGTATAAAAAAGGTAAAATAAAACAGTTTAAAGAGACAGAGCAAGCATCAGAACCAGACTCAGATATGGCAGGGATGCTGGAATTATCAGACCATGAATTTAAAACAACTATGACTAATATGCTAAAGACTCTAATGGGAAAAGTAGACAAGATGCAAGAACAGATGTGCAATGTAAACAGAGACAGACATTTTAAGAATCAAAAAGAAATGTTAGAGAACAAAAACACTGTAATAGAAATAAAGAGTGCCTTTCATGGGCTTATTAGTAGACTGACACAACAGGAAGAATCTCTGAGCCTGAGGATATGTCAATAGAAACTAAAAGCAAAGAGAAAAGACTGAAAAAAAGGTTACAGGATATCCAAGAACTGTGGCACAACTATAAAAGTTGCAACATACACATAATGGGAACATCAAAAGGAGAAGAGGGAAAGGAACAGGAGCAATGTTTGAAGCAATAATGACTGAGAATTTCCGCCATATTAAGATCGGACACCAAACCACATGTCTTAGTCAGCTTGGGCTGCTATAACAAGTTACTATAGACTGGATGATGTAATTAAACAATAAACATTTATTTTTCACAGTTCTGGAGGCTGAGAAGTACAAGATCAAGGTGCCAGGAGATTCAGTTCCAATGAAAAACTGTGTCCTGGTTTGTAGGTGGACGTCTTCTTGCTGTATCCTCCCATGGCAGACCGTAAAGAGAGTGAGAGCAAGCTCTCATAGCTCTTGTTATAAGAGCACTAATCCCACTTAGGAAGGCTTCACCCTCATGACCTAATTAC
Source organism: Balaenoptera acutorostrata (assembly GCF_949987535.1). Taxonomy (NCBI): domain Eukaryota; kingdom Metazoa; phylum Chordata; class Mammalia; order Artiodactyla; family Balaenopteridae; genus Balaenoptera; species Balaenoptera acutorostrata. The sequence continues at coordinate 9,246,350 of NC_080068.1, forward strand.
TTCTCAAAGACCCCACCACCACCTCTTAATACCATCACAAGTGGGTTAGGATTGCAACATATGAATTTTGGGGGGGACACAAACATTCAGTCCATAACATCACAAAACCATGGGAAGCTCAGAGAACACCAGGCAGGATGAATGTCAAATAAACTACACCTAGGCATATCATATTCAAACTGCAGAAAATCAAAGACAAAAAAATCTTGAACAAAGCCATAGGAAAAGAGCATCTTACCTAAAGAGAAGCAAAGAATTACTTCCTACTGCTCCTCAGAAACCATGTAAACCAGAAGAAGGTACAGGAAAATATTTACAATGTTGACAGAGAAAAAAAACCAACCTAGAATTCTGTACCCTGCAAAATTATCCTTCAAAAACGAAGAAGAAATACAGACTTTCTTAGACAAACACTGAGGGAATTTGTGGCCAGTACATCTGCCTTGCAGGAAATTGTTAAAAAGAAGTTCTTTAGAGAGAAGAAAATTGATATAGGTCAGAAACTTGGACCTACATAAAGAAAGAACATTAGAGAAAGAATAAGTGAAGGTAAATAAAAACCTTTTATCAAAAAAAAAAGAGAGAGAGAAAAATACCGTATGCTAACGTATATATATGGAATTTTAAAAAGAGGTACTGATGAACCTAGTGGCAGGGCAGGAATAAAGACGCAGACGTAGAGAACAGACTTGAGGGCACGGAAGGGGAGAGGAAGCTGGGATGAAGCAAGAGAGTAGCATTGACGTATATACACCACCAACTGTAAAATCAATAGCTAGTGGGAAGCAGCACATAGCACAGGGAGATCAGCTCGGTGCTTTGTGACCACCTAGAGGGGTGGGATAGGGAGGGTGGGAGGGAGACACAAGAGGTAGGAGATACGGGGATATATGTATATGTATAGTGGCTTCACTTTGTTATACAGCAGAAACTAACACACCATTGTAAAGCAATTATGCTCCAATAAAGATGTGAAAAAAAACAAAAAAACCTTTTATATTTCTTATTCTTAATAGTCTAACAGATAACAGAATATCAACAGTGATACAAGGGATGGGAGGGAGGAATCAGGAATATTTTGTTATTATAAGGTACTTACACAACCCAAGAAGTGGTACAGTGTTATCTGAAAGTGAACTAGGATTAGTTGTATATTGCAATGTATACAGCAAATTTGAGGGCAACCACTCAAAAAGTTTTAAAAAGACTGTAATTGATATGTTAAGAAAGGAGAGAAAATGGAATCATACAAAACACTCAATTAAGACCACAAATTGCAGAAAAAGAGTGGAAGACGAAAACAGTAACAAAGAACAAGGGTAATGAATAGAAAACAATAATAAACATGGTATATATTAATCAAAATATATTAATAATCGCTTCAAACATCAATGGTCTAAACACAACAATTAAAAGACAGAAATAGTCAAAATGTATCAAACAAGATTCAACTACATGTTGCCTAAAAAAAACCCACTGTAAATATACAGATGCATATATATTTAAAAATAAATGGATAAAGAAAGATATACCATGCTAACACTAATCAAAGGAAAGTAGGAGTACCTATATTAATTTCAGACAGAGCTGACTTCAAAGCAAGGAAAATTATCAGGGATAAAACGTGACACTCCATAATGATAACGGGGTCAATTCTCCAAGAAGTCATAACAATCTTTAATGCGTATGTACCTAACAACAGAGCATCAAAACACATGAAGCAAAGCTGATAGAACTGCAAGGAGAAACAAATAAAACCACAACTGTAGTTGAAGACTTTAATACCCCTCTGTCAGAATGGACATTTCCAGCAGGCAAAAATTGAGGAAGATCATAGTTGGATGAAACAGCACCATCAATCAACTGGATATAATCGATGTCTAGAGACTACTTCCTCCAGAAATAGCAGATCACACATTCTTCTCAAGCTTACATGGAACACTCACCAAGACAGATCACATTCTGGGTCATAAAACACACTTTAATCATTTTAAAAGAACAGAAATCATACAATGCCTGCACTCAGACCACAGTGAATTTAAACTAGAAGTCAATAACAGAAAGACAGCTACAAAATCTGAAAATATTTGGAAATTAAACAATGCAGTCTTATTTTATTTAGTTTAATTAAAATATAGTTGGCATGCAATATTACGTTCGTTTCAGGTGTACTACATGGTGATTTGACATTTGCATACATTATGAAATGATGACCACAATAAATCTAGTAACCATCTGTCCCCATTTGAAGTTATTACAATATTATTGACCATATTCTTTATGCTGTATATTACATCCCCATGGTTTATTCATTTTATGACTGGAAGTTTGTACCTCTTAATCCCCTTCACCAATTTCTCACTATCCAGCACCCTTTCCTCTGGCAACCACCTGTTTCTTCTCTGTATCAATGAGTCTTGTTTTTCTTCTGTTTGTATTAAACAATACGTTTTAAATAACATATAGGTAAAGAAGAACTCTCAAGAGAAATTAAAAAGATTTTGAACTAAATGAAAATGAAAATACAACTTATCAAAACTTGTGGAATGCAGCAAAAGCAGAGCTTAGAGGAGAATTTATAGCATTGAATGTATTAATTTTAACAAGGAAGAAAGATCTAAAATGGGTCATCTGAGTTTCAACCTTAGGAAACTAGAAAAAGAAGAGAAAATTAAATACAAAGCAGAGAAAAGGAAAAAGTAAAATTCGGGACTTCTCTGGCCGTCCAGTGGTTAAGCAATGCAGGGGGCCCAGGTTCGATCCCTGGTCAGGGAACTAAGATCCCACGTGCCACAGGGTGGCCAAAAAAAAAGAAAGAAAAGAAAAGAAAAAGTAAAATTAGAGCAGAAATAATGAAGTTGAAAACAGGAAATCAATAGAGAAAATCAATGAAGAACCAAGGCACACACTGGAAGAAAATACCTACAAAAGACATATCTAATAAAGGATTATTATACAAAATATACAAAGAACTCTTAAAACTCAATACTAAGAGGACAAACGACTCCATTAAAAAATGGGCCAAACACCTGAACAAATACCTCACCAAAGAAGATATACAGATGGCAAATAAGTATATGAAAAGATGTTCCACATCATGTTATTATGGAACTGCAAATTAAAAGAAGAATGAGGTACCACTACACACCTGTTAAAAAGGCCAAACTCTAGGGAATTCCCTGGTGGCCCAGTGGTTAGGACTCTGCACATTCACTGCCAGGGCCCAGGTTCAATCCCTGGTTGGGGAACTAAGATCCTGCACGCTGCGCGGTGCAACCAAAAAAAAAAAATTCCAAACTCTAAAACACTGACAACATCAAATGTTGTCCAAGAACTTTCATTCATTGCAGGTGGGAATTCAAATTGGTACAGCTACTTTGGAAGACAGTTTCACAGTTTCTTACAAAACCAAACATGCACTTAGCACGGGATCTAGCAATCACGTTCCTCGGGATTTACCCAAATGAGTTGAAAACTTAGGTCCTCACCAAAACCTGAACACAGATGTTCAAGCAGCTCTAGTCATAACTGCCAGAACTTGGAAGCAACCAAGATGTCCTTCAGGAGGTGAATGGATAAATAAACTGTGGTACATCCAGACAATGGAATATTATTCAATGTCAAAAAGAAATGAGCTATCAAGCCGTGAAAAGACATGGAGGAAACAAATGCATGTTACTAAGTGAAAGAAGCCACTCTGGAAAGGCCACATACTGTATGCTTCCAACTACGTGACCTTCAGGGAAAGGCAGAAGTATGCAGACAGTAAAAAGTCAGTGGTTGCCAGGGGCGACAGGACGGAGGAATGTGGAGCACAGAGGATTTTTAGGGCAGTGCAACTCTTCTGTGTGACACCACAGTGGTGGATACCTTTGTCCAAGTCCACAGATGCATAGAATGTACACCACCAAGAGTAAACCGTAATGTGAACTATGGACTTGGGGTGATGATGTCTCAGTGTAGGTTCACTGACTGGAACAAATGCACCACTCTGACGGGGAAAATCACTAATGCAGGAGAGTGTGTTCGGGGTAGTGAGCAGAGGACATAACGGAAAATCTCTGTACCTTCCACTCAATTTTGCTATAAACCTAAAACTGCTCTTTAAAAAAATCTATTTAAAAAAAAAAACAACGTAAGGGGAAAAATTACTTTGAAAGTTGTGATCACACAGATAAAACCATAAATGCATATCCAGTATTCTAATAATATAATAATATTAATAATCTAATAATATTTAGAATAATAAATATTCTAAAAATGTATGGTCCTAAAAGATAGCAAGAATATGAAAGAATGAAGAATTTCATTAAGTCCAAAAAGCTTTAATTTTAGACCAAAATAAACAATTAGATTAAGGTCCCTCTGCCACAATTAAAAAAAAAAGCATCGTCCTGTCAATGTTTAAACTAGCGTAAATTGCAGACTTCAGTCAGCAATCAGAAGAATTAGCTAATATGTAACCTAAATGCAGGGATATCACAATAACTCACCTTGAAATTACCTAATCAACCACAATTCAAGGTCAGGGCAAGAACTCAACCTCTGCAGAAATCTCCAGTTCCAGGTCACGCTACCTTACCAGCTAAGAGCAGAAATCTCCAGTTCTAGGTCACGCTACCTTACCAGCTAAGAGCAGAAATCTCCAGTTCTAGGTCACGCTACCTTACCAGCTAAGAGCAGAAATCTCCAGTTCTAGGTCACGCTACCTTACCAGCTAAGAGCAGAAATCTCCAGTTCTAGGTCACGCTACCTTACCAGCTAAGATAGCTGCCAGCAGTGTTAAGGGTGACATAGTTTCCTTAGTGTTAAAGCATCTTTCATTCTAGGAAGAACTGAAATTAATCCTAGAAATGTTTAAGATAATCAAATACATGTTAATACTTTGATATTAAAGAATTTTTATCTATTTGCTATTTTATAAAATTTACATTATTTAATAGAATTTGGTCCATTAGTCCAATTTCAAATGTGTAATTAAATAAGTGATTTAGGCTTTTGATTTAAAGTTGAAATCCTACTAAATTTGTAGAAAATAACAGGACATTTAAAAGAACTAGGGTTGGGGACTTCCCTGGTGGTCCAGTGGATAAGACTCTGTGCTCCCAACACAGGGGGCCTGGGTACAATCCCTGGTTGGGGAACTAGATCCCACATGCATGCTGCAACTAAGAGTCCGCATGCTGCAACTAAAGAGCCCGCATGCTGCAACTAAGAGTCCGCATGCTGCAACTAAAGAGCCCGCATGCTGCAACTAAAGAGCCCGCATGCTGCAACTAAGAGTCCGCATGCTGCAACTAAAGAGCCCACATGCCGCAACTAAGAGCCCGCATGCTGCAACTAAGAAGTCCGCATGCTACAACTAAAGATCCCGCATGCTGCAACTAAGAGTCCACATGCCGCAACTAAGGAGTCCACATGCCTTAACTAAAGACCCCGCATGCCACAACTAAAGATCCCGCACACCGCAATGAAGATCCCGTGTGCCACAAGACTCGGCACGGCCAAAATAAATAAATAAATATTCAAAAAATTAAAATAAATAAATAAAATTAAAAGAACTAGGGTTTACCATAATTATAATTTCAATTATTTGCTTCATATGCATTATTTGAGCAATTGGGAAAGCTTATTTTGTTAAATTAGAAAATAGGAGTACCTAAGTGTGCAGAAAAGAGTTCACACAGCAGGTCTGAGACTGCTATCCTTAGAAACGTCTGCTCTGGAGATTGGCCCTTGGTTGGCCTCTGGAAGTTGAGTCACGGAGCGTTCCTATGCAATAGTTAACTGATAAGGATGGTTCACTTTGCCTAGACTGTTTGTGCAAACAATATGGTTTATGCTGAATGCCTGCTCACATTTTGGGAGTCTGGAATTTTGGTGCATGCTAGGCAGAACGTGCCTACATACTCAGAACCCAATAAAAACCTTGGGCTCTAAGTCTCGAGTGGCTTCCCCAGGCCAAAATACTGTACACGTCAACAAGGACCTACTGTAGAGCACAGGGAACTCTACTCAGTACTCTGTACTAACCTATATGGGAAAAGAATTTGATAAAGAGTGGATATATGTATATGAGTAACTGAATCACTCTGCTGTACACCTGAAACTAACACAACATTGTAAATCAACTATACTCCAATATAAAATAAAAATTAAATTAAAAAAAATATACTGCACACGTGTTGTTGAGTTTCCACTGCTGGGGGGAAGAGCATGTGCTGTGTGACCCCTTGTGAGAGGGAAAGAGCCTAAGGAAGCTTACAGATGGAGTCTTCCAGACTCTGCCTTTGTCTTTCCCTTACGATCTGCCTGTGTATCCTTCCTACGTTGCTATAATAAATCTTAGCTATGAGCAGACCTACACACTGAGGTCTGTCAATCCTTCCGGTGAATCTGAAGGTCGGGGTAGTCTAGGGGTCCCCCAACACTCTAGGGAAACTGAAGGTTCTTCTTCCACATACAAAGTGCTTGGAAGTGTGAAGTTAAATACGTTTATAAATTAGACCAAACGTTATTGAAAGAGCTCTTAGAAGTGAATAATAAAATTTGTTAGACTTATAAATAGAGCAATAGCCATCAGTAAACTGAATTTACAGACTTAAGGAAAACTAGAGCCTTCAATTTATAACTTTGATCACCAAATATTAATTTCTAAAATTCAAGTAAACTTCTGAATAGGCTTTTCAGCCCCCCAAAACCTCCCTTGAGAGGATCAGAAAAGCTCAAATTTAGTATAGCTCATCAGCCCATAGCAGCCCATAGCAGGTTGTCTCTCTAGTCTCAGTGGAAGAAGGTTATTTTTTCGAACTGACCACAGTTCCCTATCACTAAGATTTCAGTTAAAAAGGAGCCTAGGATCCAGCCCTGTTTATACCACTTAATAGTCAACCATATCACACATCTTACAGAATCTGCTTCTGATGGTGATGTTAAAATACGATTTTTATAAAAGCACCAGTCGGTAGGGAGTCCAACTGAACTCATGCAATAATTGGGAACTCCATAGTGTTGAAGACTCAGGAAGAGTTAATAAAAATTATCCTTTTAATATACTTCAGTACCTTTGACAGATTTCTCCACTGGACGCCGAGGAGTGTAGCAGAAGTCTCTGCTAGAGCATCATGCCTGAAACCTACTTGCTACACATTAAAAAAAAATTCTGCCTTGAGAACTGCCCTGGAAGGAGAAAACAGACTTTCTCCCCGTAACTAGTACAGTACCTGGCACTCAGTCAACCCGGTTAACATTAATAAATGAACGAAGGAGTTAATGATTTAGTTGAGGGGATAAGATATAAACATCCCAAAGTTAAATGATAATAGGAGACAGTGGTTTCGAAGACATACAAGAGGCAGTAAGTGATGAGTTGCCAAATAAATGGAAGTGAGAATAAGGGTTAAGAGCTCAAAGTAGCAGACTGCTGTAGGCTACAGGGGTCACAAAGCCTTTATGGAGGAGGCTGGTCTTTAAAAACCTTGGCCTTGAAAAATATATTAGGTTTGAAGATGTCAGAATGGGGAAAGGTCTGAGAAGCAGACAGAAGACTGTACCAAAGGGATGGAAGTGAGAAAATAACAGAGATGATTTTCAGATGCGTGTTGATCCTCTCACATTGCAGCCCAGCTGTTTACAAAGGAAGAGTGGGGAAAGGCCTCTTAGCTCCAGGCTGTGACGGCTGTTTTTCCCAGGCTCAGGAGTTTGGACCTGATTCTTTCCATAGGGAGAAGGATGAATGGGTTTTCAACAGTAAGGATAGATGGAAGAGTTTGGTGGCTCTAGAATAAAGATTATACTAGGGACAAGGTGTAGGATGGTTTAAGTTAGACTAAAGAAGTGAGCACTGTTGCCAGAGAATACAGTAGTTAGAAAACAGTCCAGATATAAAGGAATAAACGGTAAGCTAAACTAAGTTCACAGGTTTTAGAAAGACATACATGTCTTAAGCACTGTAAAGGAAGAAGTGATGGGACAGGTTACCACATTGAAAGGGAAGATAAAAGTACGTTGGTGAAAGTGAAGGAAGAGAGTAAATTTTCAGAATGAAGTATGCATCTGTGGGTTGTTTATATTTTCATATTTTCTTTATTTTTTACACCGAGTTGGAATCAGTGTGTATATCAGAAGGTAGTGTGAAAAAAGTTTAGACCCCTACTTTTCCAAGACAGAAAAGAATTTTTGCAGCTGAAAATGTAATTGAAGCACATGCCCGAGGGGTTTAATGCTTATGTATTTTTAGGACTAGAATCCTGGCCTTTCCAATAAACTGAGAGAGAGTCAAGCAGCCCATATCTTGAGGGATAATGCGCACAGAGATAAGCTGGTATGTTGCAGTCTGCTGGGGTCTTTGGAAGACTTTTCAACCATTTTGTAGAGAAGAGCCCGAGACACAAACAGCTTTGGTGATTGTGCTTCAGGAAAGAGGACAGGCTGTCAAGTTCTCTGCCAGTGGAAGTTGAAGGAAACAGAACTAAAGGAATTGTTTGGCCATTTCCTAATGCGTCCCAGCTGGTAGACGTGCTTCGGGAAAGGGTGAACAGCTCCTGGCCGAGGGGGAAACAGCTTTAGGAAAGCAAAGCCAAAGCAAAGAATTGGCAGCACTCTTAGGAAGCTGAGTAGCACTGTTCAGGCCAGCCTGGCCTTCCTGTTCTGTGGAATCACAAACATATTTTGTATTTCACTGACAAATACTGCAGCAGCCAAAGACCTGGATTTCAAGTCTATTTCCACGCAGAACCAACTATTCTTAAAATTATGAAATCAAATACTCCTATCAGCATCCTAATCCTCCAAAACCATGCAACTAATCATTCTATGATGGAGAGAATAACCAACCTCTTTTCACCAAAAGCAACCAAAGTCCTCTATTCCTTCAAAATACTGTCAACTACCCCCTTTATTGTAGGCAACAGAACAAATAAAATAAAATGGAGCTTTCTTACTGTGCCAAATGAGGTCAGCTGCTCCAGAACCTGAAATGCGCTGAAGATGTACCAAACTATTACATACACAGAGACACATGTGGCCACTGGCGGTGAGCAACTTTACGCCCACACTGTTGATTACTGAACGTCTATAGTAAGGCCATCCTTTGCACCCAAATGGTACACTAAGCAAATATAACCAATATCCCGTCCCTGTTATTCTTGCAGTCGGGGACTGCCTTGCCTGAGTTCTTTCTAGGTAGAGTATGTTGGCTCTTTCCGAAGCAAACAAAATTCTTTCCTACTTGAAGAGAAGAAAACTAGAGAAAAATAGAAGCTCTGCAAAGTGATTAAAAGGAAGTATGTCATTATATTTAGAGGGTTATCTTCTCTTTTGAGGAACAGAAACACCTTTGGTCTGGCTGCTGCTTTAAGACTTTCTGGTGCAAAAACAGAAAGTAAGTATCTCTGGGTAATCTATAAAGATTAACCTTGTGCCACTGGGATCAAAATTTTATTTTGATACCATCAATAACATTCAGCTGCGCTTTTTCTTTATGAGGTTTAAAGAAAACCTAGCTCCTCGGGTGTAGCTGTCATGTCATTTTGGAGCTCCAATATTGGAACACTCTAATTAAACCACTTTGAAGAAATCATCCCACAATTTGTTAACTATGACTTTCTTTGTAAACAAGCCATGGTTGTCAGCTGGCTGCAGCTTTGGGTCATTGAATCCAGTGGCTAGAATCCAGTTGTCATTAAGAGTTTACAAAACCAAAAAGAACAAGCAAGTATTTACTCTCTCTGGTCTTTCCCTCAGTTCTTTCATCTTTTTACCTCCTCCTCAAATCCATCCCCCGTTCTGGCCTCACCTCTGCAGTCCCTGAATAAGCTGCAGTACAGTCTTCCGTATCACCCTCAGTGTTTTCAATGGTTATGAACGGAGTCTAATTTTACCGATACTTTGCTGAACACCAAACGGTTTTATTAAATATATAGTTGAAAAGAGGACTTCCCTGGCTGTCCAGTGGTTAAGACTTCACCTTCCAATGCAGGGGGTGCGGGTCCGTCCCCTGGTTGGGGAGCTAAGATCCCACATGCCTCACGGCCAAAAAAACCCCCAAAACATAAAACAGAAACAATATTGTAACAAATTCAAAAAAGACTTTTAAAAAATGGTCCATATCAAAAAAAAAAATCTTAAAGAAAAAAAGATATATTTGAATGGAAACCTACTCTCCTAGGGTAAGGAATCTGGGTGGAAGTGAAAGAGAAAAGAGAAACTAAGGAGAGTTTTATGTTACTAAACTATTCAAACAAATAATTCTACAAATATAATCTCTCTAAATTGTTGAGGGGCATTAATGGATATTGTCCCATTAGTACCATGTCGGGGGCAGCCCACAGAATACTGCAGTTGTTAAAGACCCTTTGAGCGGGACTTCCCTGGTGGCGCAGTGGTTGAGAATCCGCCTGCCAATGCAGGGGACACGGGTTCGAGCCCTGGTCTGGGAAGATCCCACATGCCGCAGGAGCAGCTAAGCCCGTGCGCCACAAGTACTGAGCCCGCGCTCTAGAGCCAGCGAGCCACAACTACTGAAGCCCGTGCGCCTAGAGCCCGTGCTCCGCAACAAAAGAAGCCACCGCGATGAGAAGCCCGTGCGCCACAACGAAGAGTAGCCCCTGCTCTCCACAACTAGAGAAAGCCCGCGTGCAGCAACAAAGACCCAACGCAGCCATAAATAAATAAATAAATAAATTTATTTAAAAAAAAAAAAAGACCCTTTGAGCTAAACATGATACCACTGCACCTATATTCATGTTGTGATTTTGGCTACTATGATCTCTTTTCAAAGATGGCTGAAATTTAAATAGCCTGGGGAGCTTTTAAAAACTCCGAAGTCCAGGCCAACCCCACACAATTAAATCGGATTCTAGCCTGCAGACAGGCTGAAATCCAAGGCTGCCCCACCCTTAATGTGCACTTGGAACCGCCCGAGGATCTGGGTAAAAATGCACCTTCTGACTCTGTAGATCTGAGATGGGGCGCAAGACGCTGCATTTCTGGCAGGCTCTCAGCTGATGCCCACGCTGTTCCTTCCTGGGCCTCGAGCAGTAAGGAAGAGGTTAGTTAGACAGACAGTCCAGATCAGACCTCGGTCCCTGCCACAGTCACCTGGGACATCTGGGAAAAATATGAAGACCCAGACCCGTTCCTGTCTCAGTGAACCTGGGCCCTTGTGTTTCTCAGTAGCTTCCAGGTGACTCTGACACATCAGGACACAAGAACCACTGGACGAGACCATCTAATCACTCTGCCCTGTCCACTGTAGCTTTCTTGCTGCCCCTCGTTTCCTTTTCTGTATCTTCTGAATTCCTAGAATATAAATATCAGAAGAGACTAAAAAATCAAAAAAATAGAGTCTTTTTTTTTTTTTAATATATTATTTACTTATTTATTTTTGGCTGTGTTGGGTCTTTGTTGTTGCACATGGTCTTTGTTGCGGTAAGCGGGGGCTACTCTTTGTTGTGGTGTGTGGGCTTCTCATTGCAGTGGCTTCTCTTGTTGCAGAGCACAGGCTGTAGGCATGCAGGCTTCAGTAGTTGTGGCTCGCAGGATCAGTAGTTGTGGCTCGTGGGCTCTAGAGCGCAGGCTCAGTAGTTGCGGCGCACGGGCTTAGTTGCTCCATGGCATGTGGGATCTTCCTGGACCAGTGCTCGAACCCGTGTCCCCTGAATTAGCAGGCGGATTCTTAACCACTGCACCACCAGGGAAGTCCTAGAGTCTTAATGCAGTTTAACATTGGTTGTACAAAATACATTACTCAATTAAAACAAAAAAAACAATTCCTGTGGCAGATATGTCCTGCCTAACAACCCACTTCAAGAATCTCTGTACTAACATGATATTTGACATTTTATTTGCAAAATCTCACTTTGACTCATGTTATCCAATAACCTTTATGGTCTATGGATCATATTTTGTCATATTATGCTATTTTCTACCATATTTTAGGGCATATACTTATATTAAGAAAATGTGTACCTTTTTTTCCCGACAGACATGACACCTCCTGGCATGATACATTTATAAAATGTTGTGTTGCTTAATATTAATAATAATAGCTAACATTTATTGTATACTTACTAACTACCAGACACTTTTCTAAACACTTAACATGGTGTAACTCGTTTTGTCCTCTCAGCAGCCTAGGAGATAGGGGTCTCCTTTGTGACAGATGAGGAAGCAGGAACTTGGCCAAGGTGACAGATTAGGATGCAGTAGAACTGGGATCTAAATAAAGCCTGGCAGTAAGTGAATAATTTCTGTGTCACACTGGTTTTGGTGGTGTTGTTTACACATACATGCCTCTTCATTAAATACTTGTATGTTTTCTTTTTCCTTTTAAATAGACTTTAATTTTTGGAGCAGTTTTAGGTTCACAGAAAGACAGAAGAGAGTACAGAGTTCCCATATACCCCTTACCCTCTATAAGCACAGCCTCTCCCAAATCAACATAATGCTCCAGAGTGGAACATTTCTTACAAGTGATGAACAGACACTGACATATCATTATCACCCAAGTCCATAGTTTACATTAGGGTTTACGCTTGGTGGTGTACATTCTATTGCATCTATGGACTTGGACAAAGGTATCCACCACTGTGGTGTCACACAGAAGAGTTGCACTGCCCTAAAAATCCTCTGTGCTCCACATTCCTCCCTCCTGTCGCCAATGGCAACCACTGACTTTTTACTGTCTGCATACTTCTGCCTTTCCCTGAAGGTCATGTAGTTGGAAGCATACAGTATGTGGCCTTTCCAGAGTGGCTTCTTTCACTTAGTAACATGCATTTGTTTCCTCCATGTCTTTTCACAGCTTGATAGCTCATTTCTTTTTTGACACTGAATAATATTTCATTGTCTGGATGTACCACAGTTTATTTATCCATTCACCTCCTGAAGGACATCTTGGTTGCTTCCAAGTTCTGGCAGTTATGACTAGAGCTGCTATGAACATTTGTGTTCAGGTTTTGGTGAGGACCTAAGTTTTCAACTCATTTGGGTAAATTCTGAGGAACGTGATTGCTAGATCCCGTGCTAAGTGTATGTTTGGTTTTGTAAGAAACTGTGAAACTGTCTTCCAAAGTAGCTGTACCAATTTGAATTCCCACCAGCAATGAAAAGTTCTTGGACAGCACTTGATGTTGTCAGTGTTTGTTTTTTTTTAAAGAATTTTTTAAAATAAATTTATTTAAAAAATTTTTGGCTGCGTTGGGTCTTCGCTGCTGTGCATGGGCTTTCTCTAGTTGCGGCGAGTGGGGGCTACTCTTCGTTGCGGTGCGCGAGCTTCTCATTGCGGTGGCTTCTCCTGTTGTGGAGCACGGGCTCCAGGCGCACAGGCTCAGTAGTTGTGGCTCATGGGCTTAGTTGCTCCGCAGCATGTGGGATCTTCACAGACTAGGGCTCGAACCCGTGTCCCCTGCATTGGCAGTCCGATTCTTAACCACTGCACCACCAGGGAAGTCCCTGTCAGTGTTTTAGAGTTTTGCCTTTTTAATAGGTGTGTAGTGGTATCTTATTCCTGTTTTAATTTGCAATTCCATAATGACATGTTGTGAAGCATCTTTTCATATGCTTATTTGCCATCTATATATCTTCTTTGGTGAGGTATGTGTTCAAGTGTTTGGCATTTTCTAATGGGGTTGTTTCTTTTCTTAGTGTTGAGTTTTAAGAGTTCTTTGTGTATTTTGGATAACAGTCCTTTATCAGATATGTGTTTGGTAGATATTTTCTCCCAGTCTGTGGCTTGTCTCCTTATTCCCTTGACATTGTCTTTCACAGACCAGAAGGTTTTAATTTTAATGAAGCCTAGTCTATCAACAATTTCTTTCATGGGTCCTGTCTTTGGTGTTGTATATAAAAGTCATCACCATGTCCAGGATAACCTAGATTTCCTCCTATGTTATTTTCTTGGAGCTTTATAGCTTTGCATATTCCATTTAGGTCTATGATCCACTTTAATTTTTGTGAAGGGGGTAAGGTTTGTGCTTAGATTCTTTTTTTTTTTTTGTCTTCCCTGTGGTTGTCCATTTGTTCCAGCACCATTTGTTGAAGACTGTCTTTATGCCATTTGCATTGCCTTTGCTCCTTTGTCAAAAATCAGTGGACTATATTTATGTGTGTCTTTTTCTGGGCTTTATTCTGTTCCATGATCTATTTGCCTATTCTTGCACCAATATCATACTCTCTTGCTTACTGTAGCTTTATAGTAAGTCTTGAAGTCAGGTGGTCTCAGTCCTCCAACTTTGTTCCTCTCCTTCAATATTATGTTGGCTACACCAGGTTTTTTTGACTCTCCATATAAACTTTAGGATCAGTTTGTCAATATCCATAAAATAACTTGCTGACTTTTTTATTGGGATTGCATTGAATCTATAGATCAAGTTGTGAAGAACTGACATCTTGACAATATTGAATCTTCCTACCCATGAATATGGAATATCTCTGTATTTAGTTAGCTATTCTTAGATTTCTTCCATCAGAGTTTTGTAGCTTTCATCATACAGATCTTGTTCATATTTTGTTAGATTTATACCTAAGTATTTCACTTTTGAGAATCTAATGTAAAGGGTATTGTATTTTTAATATCAAATTCCACTTGTTCATTGCTAGTATATAGGAAAGTGGTTGACTTTTACTTATTAACCTTGCATCCTGCAACCTTGCTATATCATTTATTAGTTCCAGGAGCTTTTGTTGTTGCTATTGTGTTTTTTAATTTTTATTTTATATTGGAGTATAGTTGATTAACAATGTTGTGTTAGCTTCAGGTGTACAGCAAAGTGATTCAGTTATACATACACACGTATCTATTCATTTTCAAATTCTTTTCCCATTTTGTTGTTGTTATTGTTGTTGTTGTTGATTTGTCTGGATTTTCTACATAGACAAGCAGGTCATCTGCAACCCAAAACAGTTTTATTTCTTCCTTCCCAATTGCCATAACTTCTTGTCTTATTGCATTGCTAGGACTCCCAGTGCGATAACTGAAAAAGAGTGTTGAGAGACAGCATTATTGCCTTGTTCCTGATCTTGGTGACAGAGCGTCTAGCTTCTCACCATTAAGTATGATGTTGACTGTAGGCTTTTTGTAGATGTTCTTTATCAAGTTGAGGGAGTTCTCCTCTGTTCCTGGATTGATGAGAGTTTTTACCATGAATGAGTATGGCATTTTATCAAATGCTTTTTATCATCTTTTGATATGACCATGTGATTTTTCTTGTTTAGCCTGTTGATGTAACTGATTACAATAATTTAGTTCAAATATTGAACCAGCCTTGCCTACCTGAAATATATGCCATGTAGTGTAAAATTTTGGATGTATAATCCCACATAGTATATAATTCTTTTCATACACTGTTGGATTCAATTTGCTAATATTTTATGGCGGATTTTTGCATCTACATCACAAGAGATATCGGTCTGTACTTTGTTTTCTTTTCTTGTAATGTCATTATCTGGTTTTGGTGTAAGGATAATGCTCATAGAGTGAGTTAGGAAGTATTCCCTTAGCTTCTATCTTCTGAAAGAGATGGTAGAGCATTGGTAGAATTTTCCCTTAAATGTTTGGTGGAATTTCCCAGTGAAACCATCTGGATCTGGTGCTTTCTGTTTTGGAAGGTTATTAATTATTGATTCAAGTACTTTAAGATATAGGTCTATTCAAATTGTCTATTAGGTCTTTTTTTTTAAAAAAAGACAATTTTATTGCTTTGAGTGGCATTAATAGATAGTCTTGCTATCTACTTGTTATCAGGAGGAATTCTTCTTATTTTATTTATTTATTTATTTGTTTGTTTGTTTATTTATTTTTGGCTGTGTTGGGTCTTCGTTGTTGCATGTGGCTTTCTCTAATTGCGGCGAGTGGGGGCTACTCTTCGTTGCGGTGTGTGGGCTTCTCATTGCGGTGGCTTCTCTTGTTGCGGAGCACGGGCTCTAGGCGCGTGGGTTTCAGTAGTTGTGGCACACGGGCTCAGTAGTTGTGGCTCACGGGTTCTAGAGAGCAGGCTCAGTAGTTGTGGCGCACGGGCTTAGTTGCTCCGCAGCATGTGGGATCTTCACAGACTAGGGATCAAACCCATGTCCCCTGTATTGGCAGGTGGATTCTTAACCACTGTGTCACCAGGGAAGTCTCTAGCAGGTCTTGAATATAGCTGTAGGCACACTAACTAAACTTAAGCTGATTCAACTAGTTATAAAACCATGACAGCTGGCTTAGAATACATCAGAATCACTTTGGTGCTTTTCATAAATAAAGACTCTTATAAAATACATACACACACAAATAAGATTTTGATTCAGTAGATAAGAAGCCAGGAATCTAGACTTTAAAGAAACATTACCAGGTGATTCTGACTCTGACGCAGGTAGACTGTGGACCACACTCCGAGAAACAATGTTTGAGATTAGACAAGATTAGATTTGATCAATTTGTTTTCCCCCTCTTTTAATGTGCTAAAATGGACCAAATTTTATTCTTAAGAAAATACCTGGCTTTGCCTTTTAAGGGCTGGTTATCTTAACATCCATAAAAGGACGTCAACACTAAATGGTGACTATTTGTGGCCTACATAGGAGAACTTAAATTTCCTCTTCACTGGAATGAATGAAGAGAAAAAAATCTCTGTGCTGGTCAGGAAAAGGTAGAGATGGGAAGCAGAAATAATGCAGTAGGTCATGCTTTAATCTGTAGATGAGGGACTTCCCTGTTGGTCCAGTGGTAAAGAATCTACCTTCCAATGCAGGGGATGCAGGTTCGATCCCTTGTCGGGGAACTAACATCCCACATGCTGCGGGGCAACTAAGCCCACGCATGCCACAACTACTGAGCTCGTGCGCCTCAACTAGAGAGAGAAAAACCCACACACCACAACTGGAGAGAAGCCCTCGCGCCACAACTAGACAGAAGCCTGCACGCTGCAAAGGAGAGCCCATGTGCTGCAACAAAAGATCCCACACGCCACAACTAAGACCCAACGCAGCCAAAAACAATAAAGAAAATAAATAAATTAATTAAATAAATATTTTT
This sequence comes from Balaenoptera acutorostrata, assembly GCF_949987535.1. Taxonomy (NCBI): domain Eukaryota; kingdom Metazoa; phylum Chordata; class Mammalia; order Artiodactyla; family Balaenopteridae; genus Balaenoptera; species Balaenoptera acutorostrata. The sequence goes on from NC_080068.1 coordinate 9,263,367, forward strand.
TAAAAAGAGAAATGAAACACTTAAAAAAAAATCTGTAGAGGAAGGCCAACTATTATGATGCTGTAAAAGAGTCATATGTATTTAAGCTTAGTTATATATGTATTTAAGCCCTTAGTTATATATGTATTTAAGCCCTTTGGCTAGACCCAAAGACCCAGGTGTAATTTCCCAAAGCATTTGCCAGTGTGAAATGAAAACACATCTTTTTGCGCTAGCCATTCTTAAAGTCGAGCCTCTCAGAGGCACCCTCCAGAGAAGAAACCATTAATGAATGATTGCATTTGATGATTGACAAGTGTTTTTCAGTAATTTTACATACATTCTAACTACATTAAGAGGGAGGAAATGCCCCCATAACTTTGTATTTCATTTCCAACATAACTCACTGTTAAGTAGGTTGTCTCCTTGATATTCTATGGAAACTATATACTCCAGATTAAAGACTCTCTGAATTTATAAAACCACTATTCTGAAAACAAGTATAATTAGTTTGCTACAACTGGTTCTTACTGCCTTGTCCTAGTTCTTATTCTTTCTATGTGCCCATATACCCATGTACCATCTGTTCCGTAATCCATTTTAGAATTCTGAGAAGCCAAGCTCACCACCTACGTCTCTTGAGCCATGTACTCGTGGCTATTGGTATAACTTTGAAATTCCTCCAAGAAGCACCAGCGTTGGGGTACACATGAGGATAGACGAATGGCGATTATTTGAATTTCACTGATTGGTGCCTCTATCTCCATGACGCAAGACCTTCAGCTTCCAAATGTCTTCTGGCATCACATTCTGACATAAATCTTCTGAAGTCCTTCTACTGTGGCCCCTTCGATGTCTGATGTCCACGAAGCACTCGACGGTGGCACTTCGTTACTGCAGCTGACTTACATGAAAACACCGACATTCTCTGGCAGGGGTGCTTGCCTTCCAGGGCTTCAAACTCTGAATGAAAGCCCCAAAGGTGTCAGAAAGAGGCTCCACGCTCTTCAGTCCCCACTGTGCCAGAACGCTCTGTGTGGCCCACACAAGTGCAGAGATACGTCGCACCTTGCTTGTTCCCCGTGTGAGCTGTTTTTACTCACAACGCTACTGACATCACACACGTGGAGGCGTTTCTTACACCAACCAGTTCTTTCACCTGACACCAGTCCAGACACCAACTAAGGGTTCTACAGTTCAATTCAAGCCTGACACTAACTACCCAGAATTAGCACAGGCTGCACAGATCACGGGTCTCAGTCCTACAGAACTGCCCCCGCTTCAGACACCAGCTGCAAGTCCCAGGTCTCCAGCTACAAATCAGGTGTTCCCACGGGCCCCTCCTCAAGTTCGATAATTTGCTAGAACAGCACACAGAACTTGGGAAAACAGTTTACTTGTTGTTACTGGTTTAGTGTAAAAGATACAACTCGGGAACAGCCAAATAGAAGAGATGCGTAGGGTCAGGATGGAAGAGGCAGCACGCGGTTTCATGCCCTCTCTGGATACACCCCCCTCTCAGCACCTTGATGTGTTCACCCGCCCTAAAACTCTCTGAACCCCTTCAGTTAGGGGTTTTTATGGAGGTTCCATTATGTAGTCATGATTGATTAAATCACTGGTCAGTGGTGACTGATGAACCCAACTTTCAGCCTCCTCTCCTCCCTGGAGGTTGGGGGATGAGGTTGAAGTCCTTTAATCACATAGTTGGTTTCTCAGGCAACCAGCCCCCATCCTCAAATTCTCTAGGTGCCCACCAGTGGAAGCTGATGGTATGTTTTCAAGAGGGACATGTGACATACAGTAAGAAATATATATTTGGTCTTTGTCCTCGGTTCCTGACACAGCTTCTAAAACTCTTGTAATTCACTGAGTGACAGGAGTCACGGGAGCATCTTTTGTTATTCACAACAAGCCCCTTTCAACCATACTTGAATTTATGTTCATAAGATGACTTTTAATTTTATATCTGTATGAGATGATGGATGCTGACTAAACTTATTATGATAATCACTTCATAATACATGTAAATCAAATGCTGTAAATCTCAGACTTATACAGTGCTGGATGTCAATTATATCTCAATAAAACTGGAAGGAAAAAAAAAGAGTCATTTTCAACATCTGTTTTTTACTGTCCTCAGCATGTAAGTCATGTTTAAAAGAAGTAAAACAAGTACAGAAATAAGTACCATGTAATATAGAAGATAAAAGATATGCAGAAAAGAACCATGAGAATTTTTGTTTGTTTTTTGTTTTTAACAGCTGCTCTCCTTTTGTTTTTTTTTGTTTGTTTGTTTTTAATTTATTTTTGGTTGCGCTGGGTCTTCGTTGCTGTATGTAGGCTTTCTCTAGTTGCATCGAGTGGGGGGCTACTCTTTGTTGTGGTGCATGGGCTTCTCATGGCAGTGGCTTCTCTTGTTGCGGAGCACGGGCTATAGGCGCGCGGGCTTCAGTAGTTGTGGCATGCGGGCTCTACAGTGCAAGCTCAGTAGTTGTGGTGCACAGGCTTAGCTGCTCCACAGCATGTGGCATCTTCTTGAACCAGGGATCAAACTTGTGTCTCCTGCACTGGCAGGTGGATTCTTAACCACTGTGCCACCAGGGAAGTCCCAAGAACTATGGGAAGTTAGAGAACACTTTAGAGTACTTTCAAATGACCAAGATAATTTGGGATAGAGCAATTCTCTTACTTGAAGATATAGTCAAACTAAGATCACACTGAGGGGAAAAATGGGATAGGAAATAAATATAATTAGGGAGGTGGGGTGCAGAGGAAAGTCTTTCTTGATCTTCTCTTCAAGATAAGAGCAAGTTTGGTCACTTTTTCTAATCTGCCTGTGTGTCATAAGTATTGTAGTGATCTTTGGGAATGAGAGCCTTTAGTGTAGAGCTAGTTCATAATTAAACTGGCCATGCTCATACTGTGCAGGGCTTATGTCCCAGTTTTCATAGGGAAGTCCCAGTTTACACATGTAGCTCCAAGTGATTATTAATCATGCCCCCCTCACTCAAAGTAAATGTGGTTGCCCTAGCTTTAGATAAGAACAAAAATAATCCTTCACTAGACTCTGGTGCCCTCTTGTGATTAAAGCATAAAAAGTCATTACATGGGCTTCCCTGGTGGCACAGTCATTAAGAATCTGCCTGCCAATGCAGGGGACCCAAGTTCAATCCCTGGTCCGGGAAGATCCCACATGCCACGGAGCAACTAAGCCCGTGCGCCCCAACTACTGAGCCTGCGCTCTAGAGCCCGCGAGCCGCAACTACTGAGCCCGCATGCCTAGAGCCCGTACTCTGCAACAAGAGAAGCCACCGCAATGAGAAGCCCGCGCACCACAACCAAGAGTAGTCCCCGCTCGCCGCAACTAGAGAAAGCCCACGCACAGCAACGAAGACCCAGTGCAGCCAAAAATAAATAAAGAAATTAATTATTTTTAAAAAGTCATTACAGAAACAGAAGAGCTTTCCTTGAGGTTACGATGGGGGAATTTCACATTCTGATATTGCTTATTCTGAAAGAAGAAACCACTGCAAAATGTGAACATCCCAAAGTGGACCATCTACTAACTTCCCTCCATATCTCAGCTTTGAATTTCAAGTCACCAGACTTTATCACTGACTACTCTCCACGGCTGCTGCTTTCTCTGGACTCCAGGACCTCTTCCCCCTTTCATCAGTAACTGGAGCACTGTCACTCTCTCGAACACGACTTCTGTCTTACCTCTTGGTGAATTCAACATACTCCTAAGTGATTTTTCTAGCATGCTGGCCTCTGCCTACCTTGAACTTCTCTCCTCCAGTGTTCTTGTTCTCCACCCTGCTTCAGCTATACACCTCCAGGGCGTGCCGTGGACACTGTCAATACCAATCTCACTTTATGCGTCTTGCTCTCTGACCACCATATCCCACCTTTCCACCTAGCTCCTTCTAGTAACCCAACTCTAACAAAACCCCCATATTTCACTCTGCCTCATCCTTACTGGCATCTTTAATCTCCATACCAGCTGAAATTCCATGACCATTCATTATGATAATACCCTTGCAAACACCCTCAAGTCCCTTGTTCCTCTTTTGTGTTGCCACTTGCTTGGCAAAACCAGAAGCTCTAGTTAAATTCAAACCTCCCCCACTCTGCGCCTGCATCCCTGCAGCTGAATGTGGGTGGAGAAAAACACATGAAAATTATGATTTGTCTGATTTTAAATTCACGATAATGCATCTTAATGCTGGGACTCTGAATGGACTCTAGCAACTCACACTCAGAGCCCGTAGCTTCAGAGAACCTAGTAGCAGAAGGGGAAGTGGCACACACGACTCTGGCCTCCCAACTGCACTAGCGCCCATGGCCACAGGTAACTGGGCAGCAGCGGCAATGGGGCCTGGGACACTGTTCCTCCACTGGTTGAGGTACTCATGACCCCAGCCCTTGCGCCCATCATCCGCAGTGGTAGAGCCTGCGAACCTTACAACGCCAGACATGGTAGGGATGTCTGCTTGACCCCAGCTCCCCTCCCAATGTCTCCCTCCCCCCACTGTGGAGCCTGTGTCTCAAGGGATCCTGGATGCAAGGAAAGAGCCCACCATCCCAGTGATAAGAGCAGTTCTGGCAGAAACAAGGCAATAACCACCCCAGAGGAACAAGAAGTGACAACAAAGGCATAGAGCCACACCTCTTACAGAGACAGCTGAGGATGGAAAGTGCTAAATCTCAAATATGACCACAGGGAGCTCAAGTGAAAGAAACCATAAACTTGTATGATACCACCATCTACTGGAAAACAAAAGAAAGGACTCTAACAGCTAACCTGTCATTTAACTTCAAATGCACCGGAAGAGGAATACTTCATCGAGCAACATGAAGAACCACAGTAACACTGTACCATGAAAAGAAAATGACAATTTTACAGAAACCAAGCTTAAAGTCATGAATATTGTGATCTAACTGATAGAGAATTTGAAATAGCTGTCTCAAAGACACTCAACAAGGTACAAGAAAACTCAGAAAGGCAGTTTAATGAGCTCAAGAATAAAATTAATGAAGAGAACGAACACTTTACCAAAGAAACTGAACCTCTAAAAGAGAACCAAACAAATTCTGGAGCTGAAGAACACAATAAACGAGATGAAGAATGTATTAGAAAGCACTGGAAATTGAGCAGATCATATGGAAGAGGGAATTAGTGAGCTTAAAGATAGAAATCTGGAAATCATACAAGAAGAAGAAGACAGAGAAATAAGATATAAAAATATTAGGAAATTCTTTGAGAGATACCAACTCTTTTGGGAAAGGTAACATTATGATAATGGGCACCCCAGAAGGAGAAAAGAGAGAGAAGGGAGCAGAGAAATTATTTAAAGACATAACAGGTGAGGACTTCCCAAACATGGTAAAGGAACTGGACATACAAATCTATGAAGCTAAGAAAATACCTGATTACCTCAATGCAAAAGACCTTCTTCAAGACACATTATATTAAAACTGTCAAAAGTCAATGATTTTTTAAAAAAAAGAATTTTAAGGACAACCAGGGAAAAAAGGATGGTAACCTACAAAGGAACCCCTATTATGCTATCAGCAGATCCCTCAGCAGAAAACCTACAGGCCAGGAAGGAGTGCAACGGCATTCTCAGATACTGAAAGATAAAAGCTGTCAGTCAAGAACACTCCACCTAGCACTTACCTTTCCTATATGAAGAAGAAATAATTTCCCAGACAAACAAATTTGATGGAGTTCATCATCAGTAGACTGCCTTACAAGAAATGTTTAAAGGAGCTTTTCTACCAGAAACAAAATGGCAGAAATACACAAAATTTTAAGCAAGGTGATAAACAGAACCAGAAAATTGTAACTCTTTATCAGAAAAGGTTTTTAAACACTTAATTATGGTAAAAGGGTTAAAGGGAGAAAAAAAGAAAGCAGAAAAATAACTAGCTATCTCAGTATGGTGACAAACACAACATAAAAAGCTAAAATTTGAAATGACAAAAACATAAAGGTAAATGAAAACAAAATGCTATCAGCAGAAAAAGCACTACTTTATCTATGAGACTTTTTATACAAACCTCAGGGTAACCACAAAACATAAACATAGAGCAGAGACACGAAACAGAAAAATATCATAGAAAACCACCCAACTAAAATGGCAGACAGAAACACAAGAAAAAAGAAACAATGGAGATATAGAACAAACAGAAAATAGAAGATTAAATGGCAGTACTAACGCCTCATCTATCAATAATCACCCTAAATGTAAATAGATTGAATTCACCGATCAAAAGACACAGAATGGCTGGATAGATTTTAAAAAAAAGACCCAAGTATATGTTGCCTCCAGGAGACACCTCAGGTCTAAAGACAAACACAGGCTAAAAGTGAGGGGATGGAAGATGATAGTTCAAGCCAATAGAAAGCAGGTATAAACATACTCACATCAGACAAAATAGACTTCAGGCCCAAAAGGTAATAAAAGACCAAAATGGACAGTATAAAGGAAACAATTGGGCTTCCCTGGTGGCGCAGTGGTTGAGAGTCTGCCTGCTAATGCAGGGGACACGGGTTCGAGCCCTGGTCTGGGAGGATCCCACATGCCACGGAGCAGCTGGGCCCGTGGGCCACAATTGCTGAGCCTGCGCGTCTGGAGCCTGTGCCCCGTGACGGGAGGGGCCGCGATAGAGAAAGGCCCGCGCACCGCGATGAAGAGCGGTCCCCGCACCGCGATGAAGAGTGGCCCCCGCTTGCCGCAACTGGAGAAAGCCCTCGCGCGAACCGAAGACCCAACACAGCCAAAAATAAACAAACAAATAAATAAATAAATAAGAAAATCCTTAAAAAAAAAATAAATAAATAAAATAAAGGAAACAATTCATCAAGAAGTCATAATAGTGATCAATATATATGTACCTAACACAGGAGCACCAAAATAGATTAAAAAATTATTAACAGACCTAAAGGGAGAAATTGATGGCAACAAAATAATGTAGGAGACGTTAACACCCCAGTTACATCAATGGATAGATTATCCAAACAGAAAGTCAACAAGGAAACAGCAGCCTTAAATGAAAATTTAGACCAGATGGATTTGATAGACTTGTACAGAACACTCCATTGAAATGCAGCAGAATGCACACTCTTCTCAAGTGCTCATGGAATGTTCTCAAAAATAGACCACATGTTGGGACACAAAATAAGTCTCAATAAACTCAAGAAGATCAAAATCATAGCAAACATCTTTTCTGATCACAATGGAATGAAACTAGAAATAAACTACAAGAAGAAATCTGGAAAAATCACAAGTATGTGGAGACTGAACAACATGCTACTGAACAATTATTGGGTCAACAACGAACTCAAGGAGAAATCAAAAATTACTTGAAGACAAATGAAAATGAAACTATGACAGACCAAAATCTATGGGATACAGCAAAAGCGGTGGTAAGAGGGAAGTTTATAGGAATACAGGCCTACCTCAAGAAACAAGAAAAATCTCAAACCACCTACCGTTACACGTAAAGAAACCAGAAAAAGAAGAGCAAATGAAGCCCAAAGTAGTAGAAGGAAGGAAACAATAAAAATCAGAGCAGAAATAAATGAAATAGAGACCAAAAAGACAACAGAAAAGATCAATGAAACTAAGAACTGATTCTCTGAAAAAAATAAACAAAATTGACAAACCATTATCTAGACTCACTAAGAAAAAGAGAGAGAAGGTTCTGGTAGATAAAATCAAAAGTGTAAGAGGAGAAATGACAACAGATACCATAGAAATGCAAAGGGTTATAAGAGAATATTATGAACAGCTATACACCAACATATTGGACAACCTAGAAGAAATGGGACAAATTCTTAGAATCATACAAACTTCCAAGACTGAATCAGGAAGAAACAGAAAATCTGAATAGACTGATCACTAGTACAGAGATTGAAGCAGTAACCAAAAAGCTCCCCAAAACAGAAGTCCAGGACCAGGTGGCTTCACAGGCGAATTCTATCAAACATTCAAAGAAGATTTAATACCTATCTTTCTCAAAATAGTCCCAAAAATTGAAGAGAAGGGAACACTTCCTAACTTATGAGGCCATCGCCCTGATACCAAAACCAGACAAAGACAGCACAAAAAAAGAAAATTAAAGGCTAATATCCCTGATGAACACAGATGCAAAAATCCTCAACAAAATATTAGCAAACCAAATTCAACAATATATCAAACGGATCATACACCACGAGCAAGTGGGATTTATTCCAGGGACTCAAGGATGGTTCGACATTTGCAAATCAATGAATGTGATACACCACATTAACAAAATGAAGGATAAAACCCATATGATCATCTCAATAGATGCAGAAAAAGGTTTTGACAGGATTCAATACCCATTTATGATAAAAACTCTCAGTAAAATTGGTATAGTAGGGACATACCTCAACATAATGAAGGCCATACAGGACAAACCCACAGCTAGCATCATATTCAATGGTGAAAAATTGAAAGCTATCCCTCTAATATCAGAAACAAGAAAAGGATTCCCACTCTCACTACTCCTATTCAACATAGTATTGGAACTCACAGCTAGGGCAATTAGGCAAGAAAAAGAAATAAAAGGCATTCAATTTGGAAAGGAAGAAGTAAAACTGTCATTGCTTGCAGATGACATAATTTTATATAGAGAGAACCCTAAAAATATATGTGGAATATAAAAACTAATAAACAAACAAAAACAAGATAAATAACCAAACCAAACCAAACCAACACATAGATACAGAGAACAGAGTGATGGTTACCAGAGGGGAAAGGGTAGGGGGTGGAAGGTGAAATGGTTAAAGGGAATCAACTGTATACTGATGGACAGAAAATGAATTTTTGGTGGTGAGCACATTGTAGGGTATATAGAAGTAAAAATATAATGTTGTACACATGAAACTTTTATAATGTTATAAATCAATATTAACTGAACTCAAAAAAAGAAAAGAAAAAAGAAAACTGAAGCAATTAAAAGAGACTTCTAGATTTCCTCCACCATATTTGCCAAATCTTTCAAATTGGAAGGCGATGTATGCAATATTTGTGCAACCCATTCATTTGATAACTTGTAAAGCTACCACTTTTGAGTAGGGCCAGGTACAAGAAAGCCCTCCAGGCTTCAAGAGAAGCTGCCCTGACACTTGGGCTCAAGACCTAGCAGGCTAAATGGTATTAGAAGTGTCTGTTGCAGAGAGAGATTCTATATACAGCTTTGACACAAGCTCAAGTAGGATTATCACTGCACAGACCTCTAGGGGTTTGGTAAGGCCAGAGCCTTCTCTGATGACAAATATTCTCTGCCTGAAAAGCAGCTCCTGGCTTGCTACTAGCCCTCGTGTTTGAGACTAAACACATGACCACATGACACCAAGTGACCATGCAACCTGAATTTCCCATCATGAACCATAAAACTGGATGTACACAGCAACATTTTTATTGTAATAAGGAAATAGTATAAAGGAGACCGGGCCCCAGCAGGTCCAGAAGGCACAATTAATATGTATGACCAGTTGGCTCCAACTTCCAAGGTACCTTTTCCTATCATTTCTCTACATTTTCCTCAACCTATACAAGTGTCCTCTTGGGGAATTCCCAGTGAACAGTTCACAGAAGGAATAAAGCACAAGTCGAGTCCTCAGATAGATCTGCAAATGATGCTACACTGACTAAAGTGGATGTCCACTGTACTATAACCCACTCAGGCATGACCACAGAGGACCATGCTGAATGAAGCCCTCCAAGTGGACAGAACTTTGAGGGATATATCTGGTTATTTATTTCATGGCCTGGGGTACAAAGATCTATAATGATTCATGGGCAGGGGCTACTGGATTGGCCAGCTGGTTGGGGACTTAGAAAGACCTAATTGAAAACTTGGTGACAAGACGGACCATGTATGGGCCTTTTGGAGTAGACACAAAGTGTGTGAGAATATTTGTATGTCGTGTATATACCCAGTAGAGGGTATCCATGATGGTGGGAGCTGTCAAAAAATCAGATGATCAAGAGGATCCATTTTGTGAATGTCAGGAAGCCCCCTTCTCCAGGCATCCCAGGGCTTGCTCAATGGGTCCATATACAAAGTAGCCATGGCAGCATAGAAGAAAGTGTACGCTAATAACATGGTGTTTGCTTCCCTAAGTGGCTATGACTACTGCTGTAACTGTGCCCAATATGCCAACGGCCAAAGCCAGTACTAAGTCGCTGATACGGCACCAGTGTCCAGGGTGACAGGTGGCTATCTAGTAGCAGCTGATTAGGGTGGACTCCTTCCACTCTAAAGGGAACAGCTCCTTACGCTCTCAGGGACGGCTACATCTTCTGGGTAGACGTCTACTTTCCCCGCCTGCAAAGCCTTCTGCCAACACTACCATCATGAAGTTACAGAATGTCTCATCCATTGTCATGGTATACCACACAATACTGTCTTTGACCAGGGGAAGATGTGTGGTCAGAGAGGTTTGGAAATAGGTTTATGCTCTAAAAATCCACTACATACCCCATCATGCAGAAGTAGCTGGCTTGATAGAACAGTGAACTGGCATGTTGAAGGCTCGATTATAGTGCCAGCTGGGACACCAGGCAAGGTTGGGATGCTGACCTACAGCACGGGGTACATGCCTTAAACCGGCAGCCAATAGAGCACAGAGCCAGAATGTGAGGCTGTGGGGAACACAGAGAGGAATAATTCCTCCATCCACACCGGCTGCCTAGGTGCTTCTCTAACATGCTAGACATAAGCCTGCCTCCCTTTCCTTGACCTAAATGCTTTCCTCTGCTCTACTTAAAATTGTAAAACCTCCCTTTACCTTCTTGACTACCCCTTCCTTTACTATGTGTTTCCTCTAGCACTTCTCACCCTCTAACATGCTATACTATATAGATTTAGTTACTGTTTATTATCTGTCTTCTCCCTCTAGAAGGTGAGCTTTACAAGAGCCCAGTTCTATTTCATTCACTGTTCTATCCCCCATGCCTAAGACTGTGCCTGACACATAGTAGGTGCTCAATACATATTTCTAGACCGACTTACATGAATATCATTAAAGTTCTCGGAGAAGAGTAAACAAATGTCTCTAGTCTATTATCTTTATCTACATAAGAGACTGGTTGGCAGGTTTTTTTCTGTGAAAGGCTAGATAGTAAATATTTTAGGCTGTGGGCCATGCCCTTGTTGTTGCAACCACTCCACTCTGGCACTGTAGCATGAAAGCAGTCACAGGTAGCAGGTATATGATGGGTAATGCATGGAGATGAAAGAGGGGAATTATTGAAGTCCTGGGAATTGGGAGGGTGAGAAGGAAGTTCATATGCAGAGTCAGTAAAGGGAAATACTTTACACAAATACGTTTGATTGATTTCTTCTTCACTCCTCTCACTCCACCATCACAGCTAATACAACTGAAGTTAAATTTTCGGTTTGACTTTTAACTTTTGACTATTTTACATTTAAAACTCCCATGGACGATGTAAGTTGATGTAGCCACTATGGAAAACAGTATGGAGGTTCCTCAAAAAACTGAAAATAGAACTACCATATGATCCAGCAATCCCACTCCTGGGCATACATCCAGACAAAACTATAATTCAAAAAGATGCATGCACTCCTATGTTCACAGCAGCACTATTCACAATAGCCAGGACATGGAAACAGCCTAAATGTCCATCGACAGAGGAATGGATAAAGAAGATGTGGCACATATATACAGTGGAATATTACTCAGCCATAAAAAAGAATGAAATAATGCCATTTGCAGCTACACGGATGGACCTAGAGATTATCATACTAAGTGAAGTTAAGTTAGAAAGAGAAAGAAAAATACCATATGATATCACTTATATGTGGAATCTAAAATATGACACAAATGAACTTACCTACGAAACAGAAACAGACTCACAGACACAGAGAACAGACTTGTCATTGCCAAGGGGGGTGGAGGTTGGGGAGGGATGGAGTGGGAGTTTGGGGTTAGTAGATGCAAACTATTATATGTAGAATGGATAAACAAGGTTCTACTGTATAGCACAGGGAACTATATTCAATATCCTGGGATAAACCATAATGGAAAAAAATATAGAAAAGAATGTGTGTGTATATATATGTATGTATAACTGAATCATTTTGCTGTACAGCAGAAATTAACGCAACATTGTACATCAACTTCAATATACTTCAATTAAAAAAAAAAACCTCCCACAGAGTACATTTATTAATACAACCTCCAGTTAGAGCCCTTTTTTCTCACTAAGCTGTTTTTACTAGTTTATTCAACAGTTGGGGAGTGAAAAAAGTGTTCTCTACCGTTCTAGGTTCTTCTAGCTGGTCTAGGAATTAAATTGGCATGAGACAGATTAACAGGAAAAAATAAAATTTAATTATGTACATACAGGACCTCTAAAAGAATATGAGGCCCAAGGACAAGTTAGGCAATTGAGGCTTATACGCCATCTGAGATCAGGAAAAGGGGGTAGGGACTTCAAAGGGGAGGAAGGCAATTCACATGGAGATGGAAAAGCAAATGTTTGGTAACCAAATGTTTGCTATTCTGTGCACAGACAATGAGACGCAGAGAAAACTTTGGTCTCCAGGCCCTGCCAGCTTCCCCCTAACCCACCTAGCCCCTATTCTTTATAGATATCTCGGGTGGTACTGCTCTTCCTGGACCAGGCCCTTTATCTAAATTCTTTTAGGCAGTTAAGGGGGAGGTAAAAAGAAAGACTTCCTGAGCCTTTTATTTCTTAAAAACAATCAGCCCAGGGCTTCCCTGGTGGCGCAGTGGTTGAGAATCTGCCTGCTAATGCAGGGGACACGGGTTCGAGCCCTGGCCTGGGAAGATCCCACATGCCGCAGAGCGGCTGGGCCCGTGAGCCACAACTGCTGAGCCTGCGCGTCTGGAGCCTGTGCTCCGCAACGAGAGAGGCCCGCGCATCGCGATGAAGAGTGGCCCCCGCTTGCCACAACTGGAGAAAGCCCTCGCACAGAAACGAAGACCCAACACAGCCAAAATCAATCAATCAATCAATCAAACATACGCATCTGATTCAAGATCCTCATTAAAAAAAAAAAAAAAAAAAACAATCAGCCCAAAATAATTCTCAAGCCACGGAGACACATTTCAGGGTAGGAGGTTTTGTTCCCCTAAACCACAAATATTTATTGAGCATCTACTATGTGCCAAGAACAAAGCATTAGGATACACCTTGTAATAACAAAGACCCCATCCTCAGGAAGCTTACATTCTAATGAAACCAGATGATAAATATGTATATAAATGTATTAATAAGGTCATTTCGGATAGTGATACGTCCTACAAGGAAGTCACATAAAGTAATGGGAGGTTTCCTTGAGGAGATACCATTTTAGCTGAAAATTGAAAAATAAGTAAGAACCAGCCATGCAAAGACCTGAGGGTAGGAGGGTTTTTTTCCTTTTATTGAGGTAAAATATCTATAACACAAAATGTACCATTTTTAAGGGTAGGGTTTTGTGACATTAAGTACATTCACATTGTTGTGCAACCATCACCACCAATCCATCTCCAGGACTTTTTTCATTTTCCCAAACTGAAACTCTGTCCGCATTAGGCAGTAACTCCTCACTTCACTCTCCTACTGGTGGCAGCTACCATTCTACTTGCTGTTTCTATGAATGTGACCACTACAGGTACCGCATGTAAGTGAAATCATACAATATTTGTCTTTTTAAAATAAAGTTATTTATTTATTTTTGGCCGTGTTGGGTCTTCGTTGCTGCATGCACCCTGCGCACGGGCTTTCTCTGGTTGCGGTGAGCGGCGGCTACTCTTCGCTGCGGTGCGCGGGCTTCTCACTGCAGTGGCTTCTCTTGTTGTGGAGCACGGGCTCTAGGCGCAAGGGCTTCAGTAGTCGTGGCATGCGAGCTCAGTATTTGTGGCTCGCGGGCTCTAGAGTACAGGCTCAGTAGTTGTGTTGCATGGGCTTAGTTGCCCCGCGGCATGTGGGATCGTCCCGGACCAGGGCTCGAACCCATGTCCCCTGCACTGGCAGGTGGATTCCTAACCACTGCGCCATCTGGGACGTCCCACAATATCTGTCCTTTGATAACTGGTATATTTCACTTAGCACAATGTCATCATTATTCATCTATGCTGTAGAATGTGTCAAAATTTTTAAGGCAGAAATACTATTCCATTGTATGCATATACCACACTTTGTGGTATTCATCTGTCAATGGATGCTTGGTTTGCTTCCACCTTTTGACTACGGTGAATAATGCTACTATGAATATGGGTGTACAACTATCTGTTTGAGTGCCCTCTTTCAATTCTTTTGGTATATACCCAGAAGTGCAATTGCTGGATCATATGGGAACTCTGTTTAATTTGAGACGCCAAACTGTTTTCCATAGCAGCTACACCATTTTACAGTCCTACTAGAAAAGCACAAAGGTTCCAGTTTCTCCACATCTATGCCAATACCTGTTGTTTTCCTTTTTTTTTTTTTTTTTAAATAGGGCCATCCTAGTGGGTATGAAGTGATATCTTGTGGTTTTGACTTACATTTCTCTAATGATTAGTGGTGTTGAACATCTTTTCATGTGCTTATTGGCCATTTGTATTATCTTCTTTGGAGAAATGTCTATTTGAGTCCTTTACCCTTTTTTAATTGGGTTGTTTGGCTTTTATTGCTATTGAACTGTAAGAGTTCTTTATATCCTAGATATTAACCCCTCATCAGATATACGATTTGCAAATATTTACTGTCATTCCGTGGGTTGTCTTTTTACTCTCTTAATAATGTCTTTTGATGAATAAAACTTTAAAATTGAAGTCCAATTTATCTAGTTTTTTGTTTGTTGCCTGTGCTTTTGGTGTCATATTCAAGAAATCACTGCCAATCCAATGTCATGAGCTCTTCCCCTATGTCCTCATCTAAGAATTTTACACTTTTAGCTCTTAACGTTTGGGTCTTTGATCCATTTTAACTTAATTTTTGTATATGGTATAAGATAAGGGTCTAACTTAATTCTTTTGCATGTGGATATCCAGTTTTCCCAGCACAGCTTGTTGAAAAGGCTGTCTTTTCCCCACTGAATGGTCTTAGTACCTCTGCAGAAAATCATTTGACCCTATATATGAGAGTTTATTTCTGGGCTCTCTTTTCTGTTCCATTGGTCTGTATGTCTTTATGCCAATACCACAGTTTCAATTACTGTAGCTTTGCTGAGAGTAGAGGATTTTTTGTTTGTTTTTTGGGGGCTGCACCACATGGCTTACAGGATCCTAGTTCCCTGACCAGGGATTGAACTGGTGCCCCGGGAATTGAGAGCGCCAAGTCCTAATCACTGGACTGCCAGGGAATTCCCGAGGATAGTTTTAAATCAGAGGTCACAGCAATTGCAAAGAACTAGAGCAGGGAACTGGCAAACTTCTTTCTGTAAAAGGACAGACAGTAAACATTTTGGGTTTCACAGGCCATATGGTCTCTGTCCCAGTTACTCCACCCTGCTACTGTAGCACTAAAGTAGCCATAGACAATACATAATCAAACGGGTGTGGCTGTGTTCTAATAAAACTTTATAAAAATAAGTGGTAAGAGATTCTCAAAATCCTTAACCATCAGGGAAATGCAAAGCAAAACCACAATGAGCTATCACCTCACACCTGTCACAAGTAACAATAGTTGGTGAGGATGTGGAGAAAAGGGAACCCTCCTTCACTGTTGGTGGGAATGTAAATTGGTGCAGTCACTGTGGAAAACAGTACGGAGAGTTCTCAAAAAACTAAAAATAGAACTATCATATGACCCAGCAATTCCACTGATGGGTATATATCCAAAAAAAACAAAAACCGTAATTCAAAACGATACATGCACCCCAGTGTTCATAGCAGCATTATGTACAATTGCCAACGTATAGAAGCAACCTAAGTGTCCATCAACAGATGGATGGAAAAAGAAGATGTGGTGTATATATGTACAATGGAATAGTATTCAGACATTAAAAAGGATGAAATTTTGCCATTTGCATCAACATGGATGGACTTGGAGGGCATTTTGCTAAGTGAAATAAGTCAGACAGAGAAAGACAAATACTATATCATTTATATGTGGAATCTAAACAATACAAACTAGTGAATATAACAAAAAAGAAGTAGACTAACAGGTACAGAGAACAAACTAGTGGTTACCAGTGCGGAGAGGGAAGGGGGGCAATATAGGAGGAGGGGATTACAAAAAGGGGGGTTATTATGGGATATATGAAATCATCTGTGTGAAACTTTCGAAAACTGTGAAGCACTACAGAATTTAAAGAATATTTCATTCAATAAAAAAAATAGGTGGCAAGACAAATTTGCCCCAAGGACAGTAGTTTGATACCCTCTGGACTGGCGATCACAGTTGGGCATTTTCAAAGGCCTTAAGGAAGGCCAGTGTGATAAGAACAAAGATGAGAGAGAAGGGAGATGAGGCTGGAGAGATATACAGGGGCCAGATCACATAGACGCTTGTTGACCACAAGGAGGATGTGATTTATTCTCCCTCATCCATTCACTTCCTGAACATCCATCAAAGACCTACTAGGAGTTAGGGGCTGGGACTACATAGAAGTTAGGCTCAGTCCTCAGCCTCCTGGAGCTTCGAGGGAGAGAAGAGGCAAAAGCGAAGGAGTTTTAACACAGTTATCACATTTCCTTTCTGAGTCATGGCATACGCTCCATTCCATCACCTGAACCATGGGATTCCTGCTCTGAGCTTTACTCTACTGCCTTCGTTTGAGCCTTTATTAATTCTCTCCATGATGGTTGCAACAGTCTATTTAAACGGCTCTCTGCCTGTAGTCTAACCTTTTCCCAAACTGACCTCCATACTGCAGCAGGAGACATTTCTAAAATGCAATTCTGATGGCACTCCCCAGCTTCAAACTACACTGATGGCTTTCATCACTGTCAGAGTCAAGTTCAAGCTTTTAAGATGATATGTAAAGCCTTGCGTGATCGGGCCCTTGCCAACTTATCATCATCTGCTCTCCATCCCCTCGGTGGGAAGTGCTAGCTGACAGCTCAGGACATCTACTTATACACACGTAAGAACATGTTTAACTCATGATGAAGTCCTGGGGTAACATCTACATCAAAGAACAGCATTTGATACCTGCTCACGCAATATCTTCTTGCTGTCAGTGTTTCTACTATAAAGTATAATTATGAATTGAGCAAGACTTAGAAATAATAAGAGCGAACACATACAGAGATAGTCTGTGCCTGGCACTGTTAAGTCATGTAATCCTCACAACCACCATATGAGGTAGGTGGTATCATTGTGTCCATTTCACAGATTAGGAAACTGAGGCACAGAATGGTTAAGTCCCCCAGGATCGCACAGCTTCTAAGTGTGATGCCATTAATATTCAAACCCAGGAATTCTGACTCTATAATCTCTGTTGTTAAGCACACAAAGCCTCCTCACTAAACCACAAATATGTTATTTAAAAATACTGACCGAAGCTATGCCTGTAGTCTAAAAGTATGGTCTCTGGATGGTAGCATTAAAATCACCTGGGAGCTATTAGACATGCGAATTCTCAGGCCTGGGCCCTGACCTACTGAATCAGATCTCTGAAGTTAGGGCCCAGGAATCTGAGTTTTAACAAGCTCCCCAGGTGATTTTCAATCACAATAAAGTTTGAGAAGCCCTGCTCTAAAATGTTTATTCCTAGGGAGTAGAGGTGCTAATGGATGCAAAGGTTATGACAAACGTGGATAATTTTGACGAAAGAAGTAGAAACAGGATTCTTTTTAACGCACAAAGGTTTCAAATTTTGACATGAAAAGCAAACAAATCCTAGCAGAGAACAACAACGGTTGTCATAGGTTTTGAGAGGATGCTTGACAGGATGAAGGAAAGTACAGGATAAACCTGAACTTAGAGCAAACGGGCAAGTTTAAATCCAACACAGCTACTAACCAGCCGTGTGACTTTTCAGAAATTGCTTAACTGGAGCCTCAGTTTCTACACTGACAGGTAAAAATAATAATCCCCTTGGGCTTCCCTGGCGGCGCAGTGGTTGAGAGTCTGCCTGCCAATGCAGGGGACACGGGTTCGAGCCCTGGTCTGGGAAGATCCCACGTGCCGCGGAGCAACTGGGCCCGTGAGCCACAACTACTGAGCCTGCGCGTCTGGAGTCTGTGCTCCAGAACAAGAGAGGCCGCGATGGTGAGAGGCCCGTGCACCGCGATGAAGAGTGGCCCCCGCTCGCCGCAACTAGAGGAAGCCCTCGCACAGAAGCGAAGACCCAACACAGCCAAAAATAAATAAATAAATAAATAAATAATTTTAAAAAAAAAAAGTGAAAAAAAAAAATAATCCCCTTGACGTGCACCCCATGACGGTTGTGAAAAATCAAGCAGGGTAAGATATGTGACAATGCTTTGTATGGAAGGATAGCGTGCTGATCAAGTTGCATTTTCTGCTGTATCTGTTTACAAAAGAATATACGCATTTTCCCTTCTACTCAGGAAATGGATAGGATTTTGAGTCACCTGCAGTGACTGAAGAGATCCCTACTTTCTTTAGTGAAGGTTGCAGGAGATACACAGGCGGAATGAGGGGTTGCTCTGGGCTTGGAAAGACAGGGAAGTGGCCTCACCTGAGAGAATTGGGGCCAAAGCGCTGACAGATGGTGGTAGGACTATGATTATATGTCTCTAAACTCATCCGTAGCTTTACAATTTCTCCCCCCATAAAAGTTCATGAAAACTTAGCTTAAGCTTGATACTCAGCCCTGCGCACTTCTTACTGCCTGTCAGTGGTCTGCTGTGGTGTGGGCTGTTTCCAGCAGCTTCTATTCTGATTAGTCAGTGTTTGTGCCACGTAAGTTGTTAAATTTTTAAGTAACACCCCCATTATGCTCCATAATGGAAAGGAATGTTATTTGCCGTTTATTTCAAACAAAAGCAACTCCCCTCGGTCTGGGATGGTTTAATGGATTCATACTGAGCCTCACCAGGCCTGTTCATGCCACTGACCTTTTTTTTTTTTTTTTTTTTTTATAGTTTTTTTTTTTTAAGTATTTATTTATTTATTTATTTATTTATTTATTTATGGCTGTGTTGGGTCTTCGTTTCTGTGCTAGGGCTTTCTCTAGTTGCGGCAAGCGGGGGCCACTCTTCATCGCGGTGCGCGGGCCTCTCACTATCGCGGCCTCTCTTGTTGCGGAGCACAGGCTCCAGATGCGCAGGCTCAGTAATTGTGGCTCACGGGCCTAGCCGCTCCGTGGCATGTGGGATCCTCCCAGACCAGGGCTCGAACCCGTGTCCCCTGCATTGGCAGGCGGACTCTCAACCACCGCGCCACCAGGGAAGCCCCATGCCACTGACCTTTGATTCCACTGACTGTCCTTGACTCAATGACAAATAGTTCCAGCATGTGCATTAAAACAATGCAATTTTTAATTTGCCTATTCTGTCTCAAGCACATTTTTCTAGCTGAGGAAGACGCAAGCTATTGCTCTAGAAAAACTCCCATGCATGTAGGGGAAAGAATTCTATTATCAGGCTGGGGTTTCTTGTGTTCACTTTGCACACCTGACTTCCCTGGCCACAACTTGCCTTTCTTTCCCTTTTCTTCTCCCGTTGTTTGTTCCTCCCCTCAAGGAGGCACAGAATAGGTACCCTCCCTGTTATTCATTGTTTTCCCTCTTGGCTTGTGGCTTTCGGATTAAACGCAACTTTCCGATAAATATGTATCATTTAGGACAGGGAGCTGCTCAATTTAAAGAGGAACACTCACACGAGAAGAGAAAACATATCAATCATATTCCATACTCCAGCTGACTTTAAACCGCGTCACAGATTCGCACGCTGTACAATCTTCACCTCCGAATGGGAGGAGGAAGACACCAGTTATTTTTCTAGATGTGTGATTTTCAACTGAAGCTGAAACGTTCAAATGACCACTAGCTACCCCAGTTAAGGCATGATGTGGATACTTATTCCCCAAAACTGCAAAAATATTTCTGGCTCTGCTCAAAGTGGCCCATGCGATCTAAGGAGCAGACCAACATCCTCTCTCGCTTGGGGTGGCGTGGCTTACCGCATCTAGGAACTATTTAACACAACCCCCCAAACTCTGAGCCTGTCCATCAAAGCAGGTACAACCTGGGCACAATGGTGTCTGATTTTCCTCCCAGGCGCTCTACATAAATCATGTGCTCAGCCAAATACCTTCATTCTGCCAGCAACTCCCAACCCCTTTCCCCCAAAAGCAATAAACCGAGAGGGTGTCAGCCGTTGTTACTCGTGTTTCATGGACCAGTAGGTCACCTGGGAACCTGGGAACCTGGGAACTGAGGTCACCTGGCAACTTGTCAGATATGCAGAATCTCAGGCCCACTGAATTCTGCTGCTTTTTAACAAGATCTCCAGGTGATTCATACACACATTCAAGTAGGAGAAGTACTGGTTTCATTGACACACTTATTAAAAGCATATACCAAAAAAGAATCAAGATTCTCCACTCAGTATGAACACGTGAAAAAAACAAAAACAAACAACTCACCTCAGTTATGATCTGTGATGTTGGAAGGAAAGCACCTTGGTAGAGAGGCAGTGGTGATACTGAGAAGATTTCGACTCTTGTTGGCTTTCCCACAGAGACTTCAACCAAGATCCACGTCTATTAAAGTCCAGGAGCTTCCCTTCCTGCCAGCTCTCAAGGTGCAAGAGAAAGTATCAGAGAGGGAACTTACCAGCCCCTGGCTACGTCTTGCAACTACCAGAAAGACTGAGGCTTTCCAAATAAGCTAGCCATGGGATACTGTCCGGTTCTCCAATCTCCTTGAGTTCCTTTTTTCTCCACTGTTAGGTGGTTATTAACCGCATTTCCTTCTGGATCACTGGGATTCAAACTGACAACCTAATGCCTCTAACCAGCCTGGGATCCTTTTCCGACGTTCCTGGCAAGGGGATAGGAAAAGGAAGAAGTTCACGTGTCAGAGAGATATTTTTCTCTCTTTTTCTTTGTGCAAGAGAATCCTGAGGACAGTATCTCCGACACTAATGGCAACTTTAGCAAGGATAAAAACCGATTCTAGCAAATAGTTTTGCTCTGTGTAAACTTCCTGTCTTTTGCTAGACGTGACGTAACGGGTCTCCTTTCATAAGCTCTGTCTTCTAGCAAAAGAATACAAGCAGGAAGATAACACAGATTTGGAAAGGAAGTGAAAGAAACCAAAACACAGACAGCATTAGGTTTCAGTGCAAAAGCCCACCAGAGATTTGAAGAGAGGAGCTATATTTGGACACGCTATCCTTCTAATGCTCTTTTCTAAACCAGAAGTATAACAGGAAGTTAAGGTTGTATTAATAGGCATTTCATATTCTGAAAACATGAAGGAAGGATGTCAAGTGACAAAATATGACACATACTAAGAGCTTCTGGCTCCACTCTTTACCGCCCGTGACCAGTTTTTTAATCCAAGGTTTCTCGACATAAAATGGTGGTAACAATAATGCTTTCCTTAGAGAGCTGGCATAACAATATCATGAGATACGTGAAATGCCGATTACTGAACTTGCCTTGCTGGAAGTCCTCTTTATAGTCAAGTCACTATCCTGATTTTCCTCTCTACTGTGCATACCTAAGCACAGCTCAGGCAGTCAATAAATATTTATTGAAATGAAATGCAAGTTTAAAAAATCTTGATGTTGTTAAGAAATTCCATCTATTTCTTTTCTTTTTAAAATTTATTTATTTATATTTAAATTTTTTTTGGCTGCATTGGGTCATCGTTGCTGTGTGCAGGCTTTCTCTAGTTGCGGCGAGCGGGGGCTACTCTTCATTGTGGTGTGCGGGCTCTAGGGCATGTGGGCTTCTGTAGCTGTGGTGCATGGGCTTAGTTGCTCCGCGGCATGTGGGATCTTCCCGGAACAGGGCTTGAACCCGTGTCCCCTGCATTGGCAGGTGGATTCTTAACCACTGTGCCACCAGGGAAGTCCCATCTATTTCTTTTCATCATTTTTATTGTGGTAAAATACATATAACATAAAATTTCAGTCATTTTTAAGTGTTTGATTCAGTGGCATTAATTACATTCACAATGTTATGTAACCATCACCATTATCCATTTCCAAAACTTTTTCATCACCCCAAACAGAAACTCTGATCATTAAGAAATAACTCCTCCAGGGTTTTTTTAAATGTGAGGATCACTTTTTAATTTGGGGGATCCCTCCTCCCTCATGGTAGTAGTTGCACTTTACCCCTCAGAGAAAATATAATTCAGACACCAAGAATAACATAGATAGCTTATTTATTATTTATTTATTTTAACATCTTTATTCGAGTATAATTGCTTTACAATGTGTTAGTTTCTGCTGTATAACAAAGTGAATCAGCTATACATATACATATATCCCCATACCCCCTCCCTCTTGCGTCTCCCTCCCACCCTCCCTATCCCACCCCTCTAGGTGGTCACAAAGCACCGAGCTGATCTCCCTGTGCTATGCGGCTGCTTCCCACTAGATTAGATAGCTCTTTTAAATAAATTTGCATTTTAATCATACAACACAACAAATCTTCACACATTTGAAATACGTGTGATTTGTTCTAGCTCTGTAAAAAATGCCATTGGTAATTTGATAGGGATTGCATTGAATCTGTAGATTGCTTTGGGTAGTATACTCATTTTCACAATGTTGATTCTTCCAATCCAAGAACATGGTATATCTCTCCATCTGTTGGTATCATCTTTAATTTCTTTCATCAGTGTCTTATAGTTTTCTGCATACAGGTCTTTTGTCTCCCTAGGTAGGTTTATTCCTAGGTATTTTATTCTTTTTGTTGCAATGGTAAATGGGAGTGTTTCCCTAATTTCTGTTTCAGATTTTTCATCATTAGTGTATAGGAATGCAAGAGATTTCTGTGCATTAATTTTGTAACCTGCAACTTTACCATATTCATTAATTAGCTCTAGCAGTTTTCTGGTGGCAGTTTTAGGATTCTCTATGTATAGTATCATGTCATCTGCAAACAGTGACAGTTTTACTTCTTCTTTTCCAATTTGTATTCCTTTTATTTCTTTTTCTTCTCTGATTGCCGTGGCTAGGACTTCCAGAACTATGTTGAATAATAGTGGTGAGAGTGGACATCCTTGTCTCGTTCCTGATCTTAGAGGAAATGCTTTCAGTTTTTCACCATTGAGAATGATGTTTGCTGTGGTTTTGTCATATATGGCCTTTATTATGTTGAGGTAGGTTCCCTCTATGCCCACTTTCTGGAAACAAAACAAAACTATGTATTTCTATATGTACCCATCTATGTATGTAATCACAAAGAAAAACCTTTGGAAAGATATGACCCAAAATGGCAGCAATGTCTGGGAAGTATGGGATTAGGAGGTGGGGATACTTTTTTGAAAGTATACATCTCTGTTGTTTAAAGACTTCCCACCATGTATTCATCTATTTTCCTATTTCTCTTAGAGTAAAAGCCAAAGACCTTTACAATCTGTATCTTCCACCCCTACTCCTCTCATGTTCCCCTTTACCGATTGCAATGTAGTGAGACATATCTCCCTGTTATACCTCAAATATACATACATGGACCCACCTCATGGCCGTTGCCCTAGCTGCTCCTTTTCCCTAGAAAGTTCTTCCCCTATTTACCTATTTGGCTTATTCTTTCACTTCCTTCAAGTTTTTCCTCAGATGGTAACTTCTCACGAGGCCTACCTGACCTCCCAACTTAAAATTGCAGTTCCCCTCTTGCACTGTTGGTGGGAATGTAAATTGGTGCAGCCACTACGGAGAACAGTATGGAGATTCCTTAAAAAACTAAAAATGGAACTACCATATGACCCAGCAATCCCACTACTGGGTATACACCCTGAGAAAACCATAATTCAAAAAGACACATGCATCCCAATGTTCATTGCAGCACCATTTACAATAGCCAGGTCACAGAAGCAACCTAAATGCCCATCGACAGATGAATGGATAAAGAAGATGTGGTACATATATACAATGGAATATTACTCAGCCATAAAAAGAAACAAAATTGAGTTATTTGTAGTGAGGTGGATGGAGTTAGAGTCTGTCATACAGAGTGAAGTAAGTCAGAAAGACAAAAACAAATACCGTATGCTAACACCTATATATGGAATCTAAAAAAAAAAAAAAAGGTTCTGAAGAACCTAGGGGCAGGATGGGAATAAAGACGCAGACCTACTAGAGAATGGACTTGAGGACACGGGGAAGGGGAAGGGTAAGCTGGGACGAAGTGAGAGAGTGGCATGGACATATAGACACTACCAAATGTAAAATAGATAGCTAGTGGGAAGCAGCTGCATAGCACAGGGAGATCAGCTCGGTGCTTTGTGACCACCTAGAGGGGTGGGATAGGGAGGGTGGGAGGGAGGGAGGGAGACGCAAGAGGGAAGAGATATGGGAATATATGTATATGTATAGCTGACTCACTTTGTTATAAAGCAGAAACTGATACACCATTGTAAAGTAATTATACTCCAATAAAGATGTTTTAAAAATAAAGTCAACTATGAGAATTCAAAAAAAAAATTGCAGTTCCTCCTACTAGCATTCTTGATCTACCATATCTTATTTTTGTTAATAGCAATTATCACCTTCTAACATATTATGTAATTTCCTTACTTATTATGTTTGTTTTTCTCCTTCCACTAGAATTAAGCTCTATGTGGACATGAATTTTCATTTGCTTTGTTCATTGATATAGCCTTAGTCCCCAGAATTGTGCCTGGTATACCAGTAGGTACTTGATAAAATATATTAATCAATTCACAAATCTTCACAAGAATATATTCATGTACTTTTAAAATCAAAGATATCCACAATCTCACAAACAGAAAGTCAGAATAAAATGTTTAACGACCCCCCAGGTTCTGTGGAACAAGATTTGAAAACCTCTGGTTTAAAGCTCTTAAATAAGATAAAACTTATGGGAAGGAAGCTCTTTAAATGGAAGCCCTTCTACTGACTTAGGCACACTATCTAACAGTGCATATTATCTTACCCTGGAACACCTATTTTTCAAACAACTAGGAATAAACCAACCACTCCTAGGAACTTCTGTGAAATCCCCAGCTATTTCTTTACAAAGGCAAAGAACCAGTGAAGATCCCTTATTTCTTATAAAGGAAGCACTGTGCAAAAGTGAAGAGTTGTAGCAAAAATCATGTCTAATTCTTGGAGGCCTCCTTTATCTTTCAAAAATATGCATGTCCCTAAAGATGTAGATAGACTTGAATTCCTGATCTTGTTTGAGCAGATACTGAACCCTTTGGAATAGGGAAAGTGAGAAAGGTTTCAAACAGCCAGCTTCATCCTCTAATTCAAAGAACAGTAAAGTCCTTTAGCTAGAGAAGACTTTTATCAGAATCCGTAGTATGGCGTAGGAGGAAGCCAACCCAAATTATGAGGGTGGGGAGGTTGAGAAGGTGGTCCCCAGGCAAATATTTTGCCAGTCCTGTTTTTCCCCTGGCTTTAACCATTCCTCAGTGCTCGGAGAGGCAGTTAACAGAGAGCAGTCCTTAGCTAAGCCATTTGAAAATGATGGAAGGGTCTTTGATATTATCCCAAACTTGTTTTGTTTTGTTTCCCAGCCTATGTTGGCTTATGATGGAGTCTTCAGAATCCACTAGAATGCATTCATGTAAATTTATGATAATCTATTCCTATGTTCCAGGGTATGGAAAAGTTGCTCCAAATTTTCTTTAAGATTTAGAAGCAAACTCAAGACTTAGGAATTGTTTACAAAGAGTCAAAAATCCTGTGTTGCATACTTTTATTATCAAGACTCTCAATGGTTATGTACAAGTCCCTCAACACTCATAGTCTGGGTTTCTCACTTTGCCAATTACCAACTACTCAGAGTTAAGGGCCACGTCTTAGGCTTTTGTAGTCCTATAGTATGGTGCTGTTCAGACGGTAATCATTTAACCGAGGTTTATAATCATCATTATGAACCAAATGACAACATAAACTGAGGCTATGAACATTACTTAAAATAGAATTAACACTTGTGGCAGAACTCTGAAACACCAAACCTGCTTCCACGGTGCTTCTGAATTTTAAAAGCCAAAAGCTACAACGGAAAAGCAGTAATCGTGACACACTCTCCTTGTAAACTCTTCAAACATGTTATGTACTGAACTGGCGACACAAGAAGCTCTGGGAGAGGGAAGCTCAAATCAAAGCAACCATTTTTTACTGGGCAGACCAACCTCACCTCTCTGTATTTCCCCGCAAGTTTGTGCAGCTGTTAATAAACGTTTAGAGTTTAAGCAATCTAGGTACAATAGTTCATGACTGGTACCTTGATCAGCTCTACAGAGAAGAGAGACTCTCTGGAGGGCAGCACTGCCTCGTCTTGATACCGACCAGGGTTCTTGGCCTTCCGCAAGCGATAGAAATTGACTAGAGGCTAGACAAGCAATTCGGGCGAGGCTTTGTTGGGGCCCCTGCAGCAGCGCGGGGCAGTGAGAACGAGCAACAGTTTCCCTTGCTTGCTTGCTCCCTGGCAGGGGGCGAGCTGGCTCCTTAAGCGGGGTGAGGGTAGCGCTGTGACCAGGGGTCCGGCCAGAGGGGTGGCTTAGGTGCTCTTCCCGCCCCTCTGGTGGTGCTGAGTGCACAGGGCATGCGCAGTACCCTGCTTTTGCTCCCAACTCTTCAGAAGTGGCAGCTGGGGGTTTTTTTTGGTCTCTTTGTATCTTTTGGGTCCAGAATTTGACCCAACTGCGCATGCACGCAGTTATTTTTAGTCCCATAGAGTTTCTTTGTATTTTGTTGCTGGATGAGAGGTGTGTCCAGGTGCGAGAATGTAACACTGCAACTAAGCGTCCCGGGCCCCAGCCTGTCTCCGTTTTACTTTTTTTCACAAGACTGAAGATCTAGACAACGCAGCAAATTTTATGTTTCCATAATTGTGCATTTGTATGTTTGTATATATCTTATGTAGCAGAGAACACAAGGGAAGTGTCCTAAAGGAAGAAGATACTTAAAAAGAATAAAAAATCAGAAACGTCAACGTGCCCCACAAGAGGAGAATGTGACAAACTGTGGTATATGATACCATAATCATAAAAATTAACAAGTATATGGTCTATATTGATCATGGCATATGAAGTATTTGAGGAGGAAAAAACTTTTGCTGTACCCTCTTAGGTTGAGTTCCTGGGGACCTCTGAATTAAACTGACAAAAGACAACAGAAGAAAAACGCCTTATTCATATGGAAGCAGCTAGTAGCTAGCTAACTGGTTAAAGACAGAGGCTTATCTACCTAACTTAGTAGGGGAAAGAGGGAGATGGAGAAAAATCTATGGAAAGAAAAGTAGGTTTCCATAGGAAAGAAAAGGATTTTTAGGAGAATAAACTGGAGATAAGAAAGCCTGTGATAATATTTATGAATATGCAAGTGGGCTTTTCCATCTCCTTCATGGCCACGAAACTCCCAGGGAGGAGATTTACGGCCTATTTACTTTTGATCTCTCTCCTAGGAGTAAGCTCATGCTGAAGAGGGAATTTATGACAGCCTCATTTCTCAGAAGTTTCTGCTCTTAGATAAGGGAAATGCTGAGAAGGCTTCTTTCTGCATCTGTTGATTCTTTTTTATTTATTTATTTATTTTATTTAATATCTGTGTTGGGTCTTCGTTTCTGTGCGAGGGCTTTCTCTAGTTGCGGCAAGTGGGGGCCACTCTTCATCGCAGTGCGCGGGCCTCTCACTATTGCGGCCTCTCTTGTTGTGGACCACAGGCTCCAGACGCGCAGGCTCAGTCGTTGTGGCTCACGGGCCTAGTTGCTCCACGGCATGTGGGATCTTCCCAGACCAGGGCTCGAACCCGCGTCCCCTGCATTGGCAGGCAGATTCTCAACCACTGCACCACCAGGGAAGCCCTGCATCTGTTGATTCTTCATTGCCTTCAGCTCAAATTAATCCTCATGCCAAAGGGGCATATTGGGGGTAGGGGTGCATATCCTGATCCCCTCCGGTATAAAGTTATATTAGGTGACGAAAATCAGAACTAAATTAACATGAATTGTTTTCACTGATTTTTTAAATATAAAAAAAAGTATGCCTAAATATGGCAGAGATCAGAAATTAGTTTGGGAAAAAGAAAATAGGGTTTTAATAGTCATTATTAAGTTTCTTATTCTGTAAGTTTATTAAAGTTCATAGCCATCAGTCATATATTAGGTGAGTGAGGGAGAAGTATGAGAATATTAAGAAGAAATTCAGTCAGGCAAGGAGAGAGATAGTTAAAAAAAAAAAAAAAGTAGAAAGGTAGTGAGAGGGGAAAGAAGGCACAGAAGGGGAGGGAAAAAAACAAAAACCCCCAGAGAAACATTTACTGAAAAGCAAAATGACACCTAGAGAGATAGGCATTAGTGGCAGAAAAAGAGAGATGCTACTTCGTAGGTTCTGTATTAACTATTCATGTCTCTCAACAACCTTAAGTGGTATAACCATCCCCATTTTACAGATGATGAAAATGAGTCATTTGTTAAATAACTGGTTCAAGTAACTTGCTCAGTTATGCAGGTAAGGAGGGCAGGATTCAGGCAACTGCAGACTGGACCATTTGGCCCTGACACCTCTTATGCAGACATACCAACATTTCAGAAGATAAGTTTCCGTCATCCTCTGAAATAGCGACGACTGATTCAGCAACTTAACACAGATCTTTCAGACATCTAAAACATTTTTTTGCCTTTGCTTTGATAAAGTTTTTTTTTGAAGTAAATATTTATTTTCCCCAGAAATACTAAAGCTTTCCATCTTTGGAGAAACGACAGTGCTCTTCCCTCTCATCTACACCCCTATGGCAGAGCACATTTATTCACTCCTTCCTTCATTCAGCAAGCTGAGTGCCCACTGTAGCAGGATGGGGACAGGTGCTGTGTGTGTGTACGACTGAGTAAAACCGCCTGGGCCCTGTCCTCAAAAACTGCATAGTGACCTATGGGGTACAGCTTGGAACAGTTCCTCGTGTGACACCTAGCAAACTGTGTGATCTTGAAAGCAAGAGCTTTTACTATTAGAAAACCTGATGCTACTATTCTCTGACTTTCCAAATTGACACTTTGGGGCCGGGATTCTCTTCAATGAATTTGGCTTTAGGCTTTGGCAGTAGACAAGCTTCTCACTTTTCTTTGATCCTAAAGAGTATGTTTACCATCACGGAAATATCACAGCGTAAAGATGTTTTGGCAGGACCTACAAAGACCCTTAGGCTTGGATCTTCTTACATTGTCATTGTTTCTTACTTCAGGTACCACCGTCATGCTTTCTCAGCTCTGCCAGCCTAACTCGCTAGAACCGACTGAACAAGATCTTAAAACAGTGGCGCTGGACTCACCTGCCCACTTGGTTGTAACTGAAGAAATCTGAGGGTTTCGTTTCTCGTCGTAATCATTCTTTCCATGATTCATCACTTTGGAAGGGCATACTCTTAAGTGCTAAGATAAAGATCAGGAATGAGACAATAACTTCTCTATTCTAAGTATGTCATTCATGCATTCCAAACCTTACTGAATGCCTACTGTGCTGTTAGGATTATCTAGAAAAGAGACCTGGTCCCTGCCCTCGAAGAATTCACAGTCTCAAGGTGAAGACAGGGAAGAAAAGAGTTCTGATATAGGGTAGTAAGTGTTAGGATAGAAGTTAAGTATTGGATGTCATAGGAATAAATGAAAGGGAGACTTCAACTGGAGGAGTGGCAGAATAAACATCCCATGGGAAATGACATTTGAGCTTTGAAGCTCGCCTGGGAAAGAAGTGGGGAGATGTGTTACAGGGAGAGAGAAAAACATACACAGACCAGGATAAAGCTTAAGAAGGAAGGTTAGAAGTAGAAAAAATTACAAGGGAGCCAGAGCAGGGAATAGACCAGGAAGGAAGGGTCTTTTATGCAATGCTAAAGACTTTTGCTTTATCTGGGAGGTGAGATTGAAAAACGCAAACATGAGTGTGTGATGATCACCATGTGGAGAATGGACAAGGGGTGACCCTGAAGGCAGGGAAATCAGTTGGGAAGCCATAGTATCAGCTGGATCTAAGGAAATGGCGGTGAGGATGGAGCGGAGGATAAAATTACAGATGTGAAGGAGGAAAATTACAGATGTGAAGGTCTGAGTGAGAGGCACTGCCATTCATCAAGATGGGCAGACTAGAAGGGCTGGTTTGGGTGGGAATTCCATTTTGGATATGTTGAATTGAGGCACCTATAGGACCTCTGAGCAGACATTTCCAGCCCATGTCTGGACATTTGAGTGTGGAACTCAGGAGAGAAATCTGGGCTGGGAAAATAGTCGGAAGTTATCAGTATGCACGTGATGGGTGAAGTCATGAGAACGCATTGGCTCACACAAGGAGAGTACACCGCAAGAAGAGGGTGGATTTTTTTTTTTGTCCTTGATGAAGCAGTAAAAATTACTGATTTGATTAAATTGTGACCCCAGAGTATATGTTTTTCAATATTCCGTGTGAAGAAACGGCAATTATTCATAAAGCACTTCTGCTGCCCAGCTATGATGGTTGTTGGTAGGAAAAGCACCTGTGTGAAGGGGGCAGGTGGTTATTGTTTCAGTTGCAAACTGAATTAGTTTTCCCCTCCACACAGGTTTAATGGGTTTAAAAAGGTAGACCTGGGGAACACCGACAATCAAAGCAGCTGCTGGATATTTAGGCAAAACCAGGAAAAGTCGTGACAGGAAAGCCTTAAGAGAGGAGACTGATTCAATGAGAGGGAAGTAGCCAGGAATGTTGAATGTGGAAGAGATGTCAAATAAGATAAAAACTAAAATGAATCACTATGTTTATCCAGTAAGAGGTCATTGTGGACCTCTGAGACAGATGTTTCATTGGTGTGGTAGAGTCGAAGGCAGGATGCAATAAATGAGAGATGTGGAAGTAGCAGCCTCAAATGTAGTCAGGAATGTGGTCTAAGTTTGGTTACCTTTTGCCTTGGTCTTGGTCTTAGTCTCGATGTGCTTTTACTATGTCCTCTCCTTCTTCCCCTGACACATTTTCCAATTATTCTATTCCTCCTGGTTTCCAGTGAACAGCTGCAGCGTTCTCAGGTCCCTTCTGGAATTTTTTACCACCTAATTATTAATACATAAGTACTTATTAACCTTACCTGACTTTGGTGGTGGAAAATAATTAACTTTGGGATGAAATAGGGCTGGGTTTGAATGCCTAGCCAGCACCCTCAGGTAGCTGCTTTTTTGTGTTTTGTTATCTGTAGGAGTTTGGGCCTGTACAGAAATCCTCTCAAACTAGCCATGGGTTGGAATTGAGACTCTGCTGGGATGAAGGCAGCTCTTCCCTCCACTCGTCCGTCCCCCTCTGGGGAAGTATGTGCTCTCTGCAAAGTCAAAAGTGTGCGCATTATCTAGAAATGGCCCTGCCAGTTGGCACGATCTCTCAAACCTAGCTCCTCCCATTATACAGCCAGAGAGCCGGTCCATCCCTTAGTACAGACTTTTGAAGGAATCTCACTGGTTGTTGACTAGAGCTAAGGATTGGCTCCACTCGGGATCCTGTCGTCCAAACAGCAAGAAGTGTCAGTTGGGACAC
This sequence comes from Balaenoptera acutorostrata, assembly GCF_949987535.1. Classification (NCBI taxonomy): domain Eukaryota; kingdom Metazoa; phylum Chordata; class Mammalia; order Artiodactyla; family Balaenopteridae; genus Balaenoptera; species Balaenoptera acutorostrata. The sequence continues at coordinate 9,294,960 of NC_080068.1, forward strand.
ACATGGCCACCCAGGCCGAACATTTAAGCAAGAGCTACGAACAGGGCAGTGCCTGGGAATGAGGGTTTGGGCTGGACAGAAACGCCAGCGGAACCTCAGACCCATCCCTCGGTCTCTTCAGGTTTAGCTGCAAAGCGGAGTTAGTGCCTAGCAAACGCTGTGTTGTGCTGCCCAGAACCTACCTCCCGGACTGAGGAACTACCGCAGCCCCCCGGCCGCGGGGACACCGCCAGGGGCCAGCTCTCACCGGCTCTCCGCTCCAGGCGCTTCCCCGGGCAGAAGAGCGCCTCCTCGCCGACAGTCACGTCCTCTTCCCGAACGGCCGGCCTCCCATCACCGGTGAACGATCGGGGGCCGCGGCCAGTTCCGCCGGCCCCGCCGGGGGCGCACGGAGGAAGGAAGAGCCGGGAGGAGGCGGGGCCGGCGGGCGGCGCGGCGGGCGGTTCGCGCAGCTTCGGGGTTCGCGGCAGATTCGCTGTCAGGCCGGCGCAGCCGCCGCGGGAGGTGGGGGGAAGCAAGGGACGAAGGAAGGAACGGGAGGAGGAAGTGAGCGACAAAGGGGGATGGGAAGGGCAGCGAGCTGTTCGGACCCGCTTTCAGGCGCCGCAGGTCCGGGTCTCCGCCAGGCCCTCCCGAGGCGCAGCCGCCAGACCAGTGGAGCCGGGGCGCGGGGCGAGGATGCCGGGCGGGGGATGCAGGGGCGCGGGGCGAGGATGCCCGGCGGGGGATGCAGGGACTCGGCGCAGCCCCACCTCCCGCTCCCGAGAGCGAGGAGAGCGCCGCCCACCGCGGTTTCTCATCTCTGCCTGTGGAGTCAGGGCGCCAGGCTGCTCGGGCTTTACCTGGTTCGCTGGTCAGAAACCAGGGATCCCGGGCAGCAGCCCTAGTCGCCGCCTGGGGCCAAGCACCACAGGGCATCTTGTTCGGTAAGTGTCCGCGCACTGGTGAAAGGCCTTGGGTGTGCAATGAATGTGCTCCCTTCTTTTGCTGCATTTGCTCTTACAGAGTATTTTCTTTCTGGTTATGGGTGCACGACCTGTACAGCTGCACAGGATCCAGCTGTTAGAGGGGCCCCCTACTTGGTTTAGTGCTCTGCAGTTGCTGTCTTGAATAAGGACCTGGCATTGTCATTTGGCACGAAATATGTAACCGGTCCTGCCTTTGGCCGCCTGCCTCTTAAGACATGACGTTCAGTCTCCTGGCCCTTGAAAGAACCTACCCTTGACATGTGAACAAAGGCTCAGTGACTTCACTGGTTAGATCTCTCTTGGCTCCAAATATCTTGGCTTCACCTGTCCAGGTGAACACTGATATCCTTCTGGTATAACTCACTTTCCTCGCTTGTCGGTCTCCTGACAAAGTTCTAGGGATATTATCAACCACTAGCCCCAAGCCCTGCTAGACCCACCCTAGTGTCATTTAGACATATGCAGTAGGTTCTCAAAAAATGCTTACCGTTGGTAAACTGACTTATTGGACTTCCGTAAGTGACCATCTAAACCCTGTACTGTTTAAAGCATTATTCTGTTCATTCTTCACTTGCTCCCCAGTTATACTCTTTGCTGGGACGTCATTTAGTTCTCTACCCTAGTTTTAGGTGACAAATGCTCAGTTACTGCCTCTATTACGTTCATTCATCCACTGAGTTAGTTTCTGGATCGTGTCCATGTGACTCTTTTTCATGTCCACCAGAGAGCCTTCTGCAAATGGATGTTAATAGCTGTTTGATAGCAGTGAATTGGTTTTGCTTTTGCTAGTGTATAAAGGAGGTATGGTAAGAGAAGAAACAGACTTTGAAGTCAAAGGGGTCTGGATTGGACCTTGCTATTATTAGCTACTTAAAGGCTTTATTTCTTCATCTATAAAAAATGATAATTAGAAAGACTTCCCTGTATGGTTGTTAAGATTAAATGAGATAATATATGCAAAAGAGCATAGCACATCAAAGACCCTTAATATTCATATCCCTTCCTCCACCTTTTAAAGAAACAAAATTATAGTCATCCACACAGCACTGCTCTTTAGGTTTTGTTCAGAACAAGATTCTGAACCATATTTATACTAACTTATACTTTACAAGGCATAACTGATCATTGTCTTAAGGAAACACCAAAAGAGGTTAAATATTCCTTCACGATTAAAGACTATGTTTGGCTTATTATTTAAAATATCTAATGCCCATTTCCCCACTAACATAAAATTAATAAAAATGTAATTCAATGCATTGACTCACTGATTTAGCAAACATTTTATCCTCACTGATGAACGTGTAAAAAGTGCTAGGTCAGGAGTCTGAACAAAATGAAATAGATCTCTGCCACCATGGAGTTTACCAAGTTACCTTCAGGGGATACTCTAGAAGAGATCCCTGTGCCGAAAGATTGCAACTATGACATTTTATTCAATCATTGGCAGGACATTAAAAATTGCTTACATTAAATGCATATTGCTGAGTTCCCACTGAACACTTGTTTCTAATTTTTAATACATGGAAATGCTGCAGTAAAATATACCACAGGCAATATATTGTAGAAATCGCAACCATTTTCTTCTTATGTACCAACAAATATTTTGGAAGAGGGAAATGAGAGATAAATCTTGTTTTCAATCAAATCGAAAAGATCTGAATAGATAAGTGTGTATATAATGTTTTCAAAGATTCTTCACATTAATTTTGCAAACAGCCAGGATTTGGCTGCTAAAAAATTTCCAAACATTCATTGACTCCTTTACATCAGTGTTCACAGGGTCACATAATAAATATTGGAAAGTCTGGATGCCAAATAAACACAGTTTGATTTTAAAGTGTTTAATGCATGTACTTTATTTAAATGTTGCTTTGAACACTGAGATATGATTTTAGTATGCTTACAGTTACTCTAATACATACTTTTAAAACAATGGCCAAAGCAGCAATTACATCAGCCCACTCCAGAAGTGCTATACACCCAATTAGTACTTTGGTAAATTATAAAACAAATGTACACAAGAGCACTTTAGCAGAAACTAATTTGGGAGACAGCAAACTGCTAAATTCTGTACAGGAATCCAGTGGAAGAAGAGTCATTCTTGGAGATGGAACAACACCATGACTTCACAGCCTAGAATGTGCAATATGACCATCAGTGGACCATTTCAACCATCTAACAACCAAGGGGAGCTGCCAGAGAGTCAAGCGGTCTCATTCCAAATGCCAAAAGCAACAGGCAGGTCATCACACAGTTTGGCTTCTAAAGACATGACTTTTTATTTCTGCTGAAGTCATCCAGATAAGTGAATGTAATAAATGCAATAAAACGTAACCCAACCAGAATTTTATGTCACTTTGCACAGACGCGGGTATATGAACTGAAGTGCTAAAGGAAAATACAAATACATGTTTGTGTTTAAGGGTTCAATGTTAAACTTTAACCATCCCTTCCCCCACTGCACCTTGAAGCATTTTCTTATTATAATATTACTGTGAAATTAAATCCTTGTCCATTCTTAGAAAGAAAACTAAATGTCCTGTCTGATACTGAAGAGTTAGTATAGGCCTACTCATTCTCTGCCAAGATTGGTTTAAAAAAAAATTAAATTCCACTTAGAAAAAATAATTTCTATTTAAATTACATGCTAACAATTCTTCAAAGTAAGCAATTCCCATCATACAGTACAGAAATTCAAAACTGATCCTGCCAAAACTTTATTTTTTCAGAAAAAGTGCATAAAACTTTGATGCACTTAACACAAGGGTCTGTAACAAACAGTTGATGGAAAGCAGGACTGCATTTACACTTGAATATATAAGGTACTTAAGAATTTATACTTGTGAAAAATCACAATGATTTTAAGACGATTTTGCCAAATCAATGATGGCAAATAAAGTTAGGCAACACATTTTAGAAAGATGATTTATATACTACATATAAATGAAAGGCAAACATAAATACAATTGATTTAAGTTTAATTACATTAATATAATTTACACCATACCTATACCCACATGGTAATAGCCACATGGCAAATTCACAGTTATAACTAAAAAACGATTTAGAACAGTCCTTTTGTTCCACTACTATTTGCGTAATTCCCAGTAATAGACTTAGAAGCCTAATACGTGTATGCTTATCTTTTATGGATTATAATAATCTATAAGTTATACTTCAACATTGTGGCTTGAAAAACAGACACTAGTGTGTTTTTATGATTTAGTCAAAGCTGACTAGTTTCAGGTTTTAAAAACTTTCAGGTTGAGCAGAGCAAAATCCACTCCAGACCAAGGCCTACATGTCCTACAAATTCTTCTTTGTCACAGATGGCAATCCGCCCAATGCATCAGTGACTCTTAAACCTCTGAAGTCAACAACATCACTCCCACGCTTGTTTTTTTAAAGTAAAAGAGAGGAATAGCAATGTGAAGAATTCAAAACAAAAATAAAACCTACATTTTTAGAAGGTCATCTTGTGCTTTAGAGTTTCTGTTTGCTTGTTAGTTTGGAAACTCTCCATACTCCTAAATGTAGCTTCCATGTTTATGTCCCAAGACCCTACTCAGAAAGAGGGAGAAAGTTTTCCAGGTTTCTTAGCCTACCTTTGGTTCCTCACTTCCCAGGCAATGAAGAGGAGACCGTATCCTTTCTTGTAATGTTTTTCTTTCTTTTACCAAACTTTCTTGGAAAAAAAAAACAAACCTTGAAATATTTCCATACCACTTTTTTCCAAAGGATAATTCCTGATTAATACAGGCAGGAAAACTCAAGATTTATTTTCTTCCATTCCCAAACAGGTGAGATGTGAATATTGATGTTGTGCCCTCTTCCTTCTAATAAGCCTTGAGTAAAACTTAAAGTCAACCTGAAAACTAAGAGTTGAAGGTACATCAACTTTATCGTTTTGGTTTTTCTTTTGTTTCCACAGAACTCCACGTTGTTCTTAACACTTCAGTATTTTTCTCACATCCTATTATTTTATATGCAAATTACAATATAGCAATGTAGCTTCAAATGCTGTTCTGTTCCTAGGTTTTTCCACATAAGTTACCCACCACAAAATATCTCCTACAGCCATTTTTAATCTATTTCCTTATCTCCCAGTAACCATTGGTTCTCCACTCTGAAACTTCCCTCAGTTTGTCAAGAGTTCTTAGAGATAAACATATCAATAATTGAAAGCTAACTGGTGAAGGAGCTATGCAGGATTGTTCCCTTTCATTGTCCATTAGTCTAAAATATACATATGTACATTCACCTACACATACAACAAATTTACACTGTCCGCAGAAATAAACTGCAGATGTAATTCCATACACACATTTAGAGAGTCACATTTTAACAGCAAACTTACACACAGATATAAGGAAATATAGTTTTATACTCCTAAATTACATAGCAAGCTGGAATAGATAAGGCTTTTTTTTTTAAGATTTATTCTTTCTTAGGAGTCTTAGAAAAAGGAGACATAAACCTCAAGCTATGTCTGTAGCAGTTATCAGTCAATGTGGGATTATTTTTACTGACAAATTATCCGACTTGCTTACTCTATACAAAAAGTGATATAAACATACTGTATACAAAACACAAAACAGAATTCGAGATAACAAATGGAAACGTTATATAAAATACTTGATACTGTCAGTATGTAACTCTGTATAGCTTTGACCAAAGAACTCTTAGCCTGGACATTCTTTTCTGATATGAGGGAAGGGTCATAGCTATATAGCATTCTTACCTACAGAAAAACAGGAATGAATTGACTGGGGGCAGGAGAGACCTGGTGACACAGTTGAAATACGTAAGTGCACTGTTGTACATATGTATACAGCTTAGCAGTGTCATGTTAGCTGAATTAATTTCTTTTGCATTGTTGCATTCACCAGTAGGTGATCCAGAGTACAAAATACAGTAACAGAGAACTCAGTTTTCATACTTACTGCTTGGTACAGTTATTAAAAATAAACACTTGCAGATAACCATTGAGTAGCTGTCAAAATACTGACTAGTTTTGAAGAACTTGAAGGCCAAGAACCTGGTCAAATGAATAAAGATCAGAAATGATCAAAAGAAATTCATATAGAAATTTAACACTCAGCAAGTGTATCAAAACCATTTTTCATTTGCTCACTCAGAGACTCATTCACAATAGCTGAATTACACGTATTTATACTGAGTTATGTACAGTTAGTTGAACATAAATATGACAGGTACTTATGAAAAACTACTATGTAGATGGTTACTAAGTTTATAGTGATTTGTGTACTGATCTAGTGAGTCCTAGGGTCACCTTGGTACAGTCGACTTTTTAAAATCTTATCAGTTTCTTGACACAATCAGTGAAAAACTGCACAGAAACTCCGAGTCCCAGCAAGTGATCAGGCCCATCGTCCACTGGAGGCGAAGCTTCTGCTGAATGAGAAGTTGATTTCAGAGGTCTTGTATTTTCCCCAAGCACCAAAAGGCACTACTACTGCAGTAGTGTTATCTTCAGTACCATACTGTATTGCCTGCAAGTTACGGCAGGAAGGAAGAGATGAACAATGGAAATCAGAGTCTGTACAAAAAGGAATCAGCCTTTCTCTGGAAGGCCAAACTGGTTTAAAACATAGTGACTAACGCAATTATTTCACAGTGGTTTGTATCAATTGCATATAGGATAACTGATGTCCCAAACAACTGTATTAACTATATGCCACTGTAGCAGTTTTGGCAATAAATACACCAGTGGACTAAGGTACAAGATATGTAGCTCCTGAAGAAGAAAACACATGTAAAGCATTTAGCATAGGCACTAATGCAGGGCTAAGGATTCAGTGTTAGCTCTTACCTAGCAATTCTGCTCCTAGGAATTTAGCTTAAAGAAATAATAACCTAAGGAAATGGATGTATATAAAGATAGAAAACTGTAAGAAAGTTTATTACAGTCTACACAAAACAGAAAATTGGCATAAACTAAACTTCCTACAGTGGAATTATAAATCAATTTTAGGAACTAATGCAAATAGCAAATTATATAGTCAGCATTAATAAGTGCTTGGGATTACAGCAAATGTACTTCAAAAGACCTCAGAGCCTGGGACTTCCTGGGTTCGATCCCTGGTCCGGGAAGATCCCACATGCTGCGGAGCAACTAAGCCATGTGCCACAACTATTGAGCCTGCGCTCTAGAGCCCGCGAGCCACAACTACTGAGCCTGCACGCCACAACTACTGAAGCCTGCGCACCTAGAGCCCGTGCTCCTCAAGAGAAGCCACCGCAATGAGAAGCCCGCGCACCACAACGAAGAGTAGTTCCTGCTCGCTGCGACTAGAGAAAGCCCACGCACAACAACGAAGACACAACGCAGCCAAAAATAAATAAATAAATTTATTTATTAAAAAAAAAATACCTCAGAGCCTGAGGTCAAAACTCTGAAGAAAAAGATTGATAAAAAATATGTGATATAGGGGCTTCCCTGGTGGCGCAATGGTTGAGAATCTGCCTGCCAGTGCAGGGAACATGGGTTCGAGCCCTGGTCCAGGAAGATCCCACATGCCGCGGAGCAACTAAGCCCATGCGCCACAACTACTGAGCCTGCGCTCTAGAGCCCGCGAGCCACAACTACTGAGCCCGCGAGCCGCAACTACTGATCCTGTGAGCCACAACTACTGAAGCCCGCGCACCTAGAGCCCATGCTCTGCAACAAAGAGAAGCCATTGCAATGAGAAGCCCGTGCACCACAGCAAAGAGTAGCCCCTGCTCGTCACAACTGGAGAAAGACTGCATGCAGCAATGAAGACCCAATGCGGCCAAAAATAATAAATAAAATAAATAAAGTAAAAAAAAAAAAAAAAGAGCTATCTGTCCAAACAGAGTATTAAGACATGGAAATTTTACATTTTTTTTTACTGGATATTATCCAGCTTCCAAATTTTAGCTCTGACTGGCACACTGACATACCACTCACCCATACACCTTCTTGTATTTGTTTGTTTTTACACACCCATTTTTCAAAACCAGAAATTGACTATGCTATAGTGATTCTATATTGGATATTCATGTGGAGCAGTCTAGTTTAAAATGGTCTAGTGGTTGGATTCAGGAGCTCGGCTGTCTGGGTTTGAAGACCAGTTCTGCAACGTTTGACAATCTTGCCATCTTGAGTAAGTTACTTAACGTCTCGGCCTCTGTGCCTCTGCTCTCTTCCTCTGTGAAGAAGGGATAATTCTAGCTCCAGCCTCAGAGGGTTATCATGATGATTAATTACATGAGTTAAATACATATGAATAGAAGAGTGCCTGACACACGGTGACATTAGAATTTGCTAATGTTATAATTTACCAATGCTGTTACTATCATTTCAAAATGTGTACAAAGCCAAAAAATAAACGTAGCTCATTTTCTTGGCATGTTAATTTTACTTAACTACTTGGAAGAATTGTAAAAAAATTTTTAATTGGAAATATTATGGAGTCAAGTGTAAAAATTCAATGTAATACTAAATCTAAAACACAAGATCTCAAAGAAATCTCCAGTCAGTGGTGGCCCCTCCAGGCTGCACCGAAACCTGCACCTGGCTTTGTCCTCTCCTCCCCGCCCTGGGACTTCTCTAGCAGAAGCTCTGCTCTGTCACCTGTTCAGTAACTGCGTGGGCTGCTTCACTGGGATCATGGCATTGATTGACGAAGTCACAAATCTCTTGACTGTTTACCATGAAGTTAATTCCATCTGTAGTGAGGACCAGGAAGCTGTCATCAGCATGGTGTAGCTGCAATCAGAACCAAACGCACAGGATTATAAACTAGGCTCAGCCTTAGAAGAATCTTCACAGTTCAACAATTTTATCTGTTTTCTGAGTGGTCGTCCGTGTTTCAGAGATTGTAGGCAAACAGAGTGAAAATGGAAGGCCTGCATTTAGGGCAAAAATAGCAACATTTAGCATCAGTCAGGGAGGACAAACCTAACATTTACTTAGTAACACCATGGAGGAAGAAGCCAGATAGCTAAATGCTGACAGGCAGCTTGATGTAATGGCTGAGAGCACTGTCTCCGGAGCCAGGATTCCTGGGTGTGAAACCCACCTTTTTCAACTGGGCAAACATAGGTAGGTTGAAGTGTATATGCTCCAGATTTGTTTTCTCTGTAAAATGGGGTAGGAGTAGCTATTTTGAACAGAGCCTGGCACATAGTAAAACTGCTATGTAAGTATCTGTTAGACGAAATGAATGTAAGTGGGATATCTATAAGACATAAAATTGTTCAATAAATTAACAATCATTTGCTGCCATTACTGGGAGCCTACACTGTAATGTGCCAGGTACTAGAGCAGGCGGGGGTTGCACAGGTGAAGTGTCAGCTCACCACTGGGTGTATGCTGGGGAAGTGTAGCGTAATGGGGGCAATGATTAGTAGCAAGCAGAAGATGTCACAGGAAGAGAGGTGGGACAATTATTTAGCTTGGTGGAAAAAGGAAGTCAGGCTCAGCTTCCAAGGGAGGTTGATGCTGAATGACGAGGTGCAGGTGAGGAAGGGCAGTTCCGTGATGCTTCCGGGCACATTCCACAGCAGGGTGAGACAAGGCCAACACTTCGTCATACGTTAGGCCAGGAAAGTACTATCTTATTTTACCTGAAAAGTTTATCTATCCTTCCATTAATAACTTCTTCTTAAAAGCCATTCTGGGGACCTCCCTGGCGGTCCAGTGGTTAAGAATCCGCCTTCCAATGCAGGGGATGCGGGTTCAATCCCTGGTCGGGGAACTGAGATCCCGCATGCCGCGGGGCAACTAAGCCCGTGCGCCGCAACTACTGACACCATGCTCTCTGCAGCCCGAGCGCCACAACGAGAGAGGAGCCCAGGCACCGCGAGGAAGAGCCTGCGTGCCGCAACGAAAAGATCCCAAGTGCCACAAGTAAGACCCGACGCAGCCCCAAAACAATAAATAAATAAATAAATAGATATTTTTTCAAAAACTAAGAATAAAAGTCACTCTGGCTTCAGTTAAGGCTTCCAAGAAAGCCTGCGGCTGGAGACAATCCTGCATTCATTCCTCGCCTGTGTATCAAGGGTTTGCACGTCCTTTCTTACCTTAATCCTCTTTGTTTCCGGTTCTGCTATCACACCGCTGGTTTTAAGATCCAGATCTCCAAGACTCCTGGTCATCGCGAGCCTGCCATTCACGTGAGGCTGTCCCAAACTATTCCAAGCTACAAAACCGCCACATTTCTTAATCCTGGTCAAAAAAAGTTAAAAGACTATGCTATGATACCCAGAAAACCTAGGCTCCGTTAAACTTAAGCATAAAATCAGTTTAAAATGCAAGGTTTTATTTCTATCTTGAACGATATGAATACCATCCTTATAGAAAGATTGACCAGTGGAGGTGGTACCTTTCTTTTTCATCTTTTCTTTCTGGAGTATGGTCGATTGTCAGCTTCATGGGTTTTCCTTTTCTGCACAAAATAGCTCGGCTATCCCCAACACTGGCTACAACCAGTTCAATACCATCTCGCAAAAGGGCTACTGTTGCAGTAGTCCCAGAGGTCAGAAGGGTCGCTGCAAACATGATGAAAAAGAGTACAGGTCAGTGACAGTCCGATGACTGGGTATGGAATTTTTTATCACAAGATAAAACACAGGCATGTTAAACTAATGCTGAAATGTATCATTCTACTTTAACTAGAGCTAGGCAAATAAAATGCAAATGAACTAGGTCAGTAAGAGCATGCAGAGAAAGAGGTATTTTATTCAGTAACAAGGCTCCACGCAAACAGAAAACGTTGCCACCTAATTTGGTAAAAAGTGCATCACTGTCTCCAAATGGCTTCCATTTCTATACAGTGGGGTTCACTTGGATGGATCATTATGACTCCTTTGTGTGTACATCAGGTGTTGGGATTAAGGGTATTACATTTTAATTAGATTGGCTAATATGGCAGGATGATTTGGGTCTACAGAGCCCATTCAGGCAAGCCAACTTTTTCTAAGATCTATACACTCAGCTTTTTTCTTCCATTTCGTACCCCTATCGTGTGAAATTATTATCAGTTAACAGGCTTAAATAAGCAAGATATGTCAAGTGCACCATGGGCTCTTCAAGTACTATATTTTATATTCTTTCCTTCTACACCTGTTTTAATTTTACAAATGTTCACCAAAAAAAAAAAAAAAAATCCTAAAATGGTCAAAGGTCCACATTCTTTTCTTCTTTGTCCTCCCCAGACATGAAACAAAGGTACAGCCATCATTATATTAGGAGTAAATCTGGAGGGCAGGGAACGAAATTCATTCTAGTTTCCCATAAACTTGGTATAGTTCACACTTGTAGTTCCAGCGGGATCTAAAACAATCAGTCTGTCCCCAAATGCAGGACAGTACTGCCAAGTGCCAGTCCTGTGGTCAAGCCCTGGGCCCAGAGCACTCCAAGAATATTAATTTCCTCTGACCAATAACAAAATTACATGTTGCCTGGCTGGAGGTCACCGCTATTTCCTCCATCCAATCCAAAGTGCATTTTTGCATCTTTCTTTGGTGTATTCTAACAGTGTCTGCCCTAAGTTCTTTACCACTTGTTAAAGTTTTTGAGGGTGCATTGAGCCTTGTCAAAGTGAGAATACTGTGAAATTATGGGCTAAAAAGGAAAGGAAATTGAAAAAACCAAAAAAGATAGCATTTAAAGCAGGTATTATCTTCAGTAACATGGTTAATTCTTTAAAGCATCTAAGTAAAATATTCAGGTGATCATCTAAAGATGATTTTGACTTCAAAGGCAGATTTAGGAAAAATGAAGTGCTGTTGACTGACTGAGGCTCAGTCTTTCCCATTTTTTTTTTAAGACAATTTTAAAAACAGCAGTAATGCATTTTGGAAAGATATATATGCATGTATTTTCCAATCAGTATATTAAAATGCCTGCTTTAATCAGAAGAGGAAAATGGAAAAAAACATGAATAATCCCTGCTTAATCTTCTATATCCGTGCCGAATTTACTTTATGGAGAACGAGCATTTATAGGTTGCACTATCTTCCCATTTATCTCTTTTGATTTTGGAACTGCTGTGCCAAAGTAGTATCATCTTGGCAAAACTAAAATACATTACATGTCGTTGTTGTACAACACAGACGTTTTAGCGTATCAGTGATGTTGATATTACAAATGTCAACTTGTGAGTGTCCTAGAACATTATACAAGGGAAGCTTTACAGTTTCACCTCTGTAATCTTTTCAAATGATTAGAAGAGCCAGGCGAGAAAACACAGGCGTTTACTCAGATGCTACCCGTCCAGGGAGTTTAGTATTCTCCTTTGTTTAAACTGTCAGGAGCAGCTTTTTTCTTTTTCTTTCTTTTTTTTTTTTGGCCGTGCTACACAGCAGCATGTGGCATCTTAGTTCCCTGACTAGGGATCGAACTGGTGTTCCCTGTGGTGCAAGCTCGGAGTCTTAACCACCAGGGAAGTCCCAGGAGCAGCTTTTTCTTAAAAGTGGTTTTTCATTGGCTACAACAAGAGTTAAAACTTCATAAACGAAAACTTCAAGTTTAGCTGCTTAGGATTATAATTTATGGCTCTGCCATATGGAAATTTAAAAGAGCTTGAGTTTTTAACCAACCCAACTTCACAGTTCCAAAATCCCAGGATGTATGGGAAAGTTTTCAAAACTGTTGATTCTGGTTTGCTAAGCATCTAAGAATATAAATATTAAATCAGCATTTATTTGCATTTAACATGGAAGTAAAAATTCTCACTTTTTTCCCTAACAACAAAACTATAAAACTAAGACATCTTTCAATAAGTTCTTAACACTCACTGGACATTTTCTACTGCAAGTCATCTCAACTAATGGGACAAACAGGATGTGGGAACCTTCCAGTAGTCCAGGCTAGGAACCGCTGGACTCCTTCACCTGGGACAAAATTAAGCAGATCTCTCTTTCCACTGAAGCCCAGCATATAGTGTCCACGGGCTCCAGGTCTAGAGCTGCTGACCGGGCACAGTTCTCTGCCACAAATAACACGCACAGAGGCAAAGAGGAAATTCACCCAGGAATTGCGCTCAAACATTACAAACCTGCAACACAGGGGAGGGTAGAGAAAGAGCTGCAAAATAAGGGGAAGGGTTTTATTTTGGTGAAACTTTCACTAGCAAATTATATAATATTCCGGGAGATGCCAAATCAATGATTCCAAAACTCAGTTTGCCCAAGTTGATGGTATTTTGTAGTTGAGTCTGTTTTTCATCACAGAGCAACGCTTCTTCGTTTTGTGGCTTCCCAAGGTAGGAAAACCTATATACAAATGTATGTGTACCAAGACACATATTGTGGTGACACAGACACACATCTACATACTCATGCACACACACACACAGTCAGCCAGTCAGTCTTGAAGAGTAAATCAGTACCTTTACTGAGTTGAAAAAAATGCACTGTAAATTTGTTTGGTATCAATATCAGAACTGTCTCAGTTCCAAAAGGGAAAATTCATGGGAATTCATGGGTAGAGCACTGAATAGTTCGTATCTGACAAGCATACCAGAGAGGATGTAAACTACAGTATACCACCAAATTACTGGGATTTAAATATAAATCAAGAAGGAATCAAAGCACCTCCTATACCAGATATGAGTGACTTATTTGTTAATGGTGCTAAATGCAGGGATTTTAGTATCTAGAAGGCATTTTTTGAGTAGATGATTAGTTTAAATTAATTGTTTAAATAAAGGCTAGCAAGGCTCTTGAGCTCTAATGAATGTTTACAATTTTATGTAATTCATAAAATGGGAGTTTCTGCAGCTCTCTCTTTCCTCCAGTGTTGCAGGTCAATATATCAAAAGAAAAATGATCAAGATTTTGAATGGCAACATAAAGAGTAAAGCTGTACTTTTCAAAGTATAACCCCCCCCTAGTAATTATTCAACTGTGTAAAAAATAATATGTATAAACCAATACAGTTTCAATGTTTATCAAAAATGGGCATTCTAGACATGTATGAATCATAAACACTAAATCAGTAACAAGTTGAAGCAGTAACAGCACAATAAGAATATCTCTTCAATGCTGTCCCTATTTTTTTGCTTTTGGCTGCCTCCAACATAAGAAGGGAAATCAAAAACATTGCATTTCTCACACTGGTTATTTTTTAGTTTAATTCTTCCATAAAGAGATCAAGTAACATGAAGAGCATGGAAGTTTCCAATGAGACTCACAATGCTGCCACCAACGTCTCCCACTCTGAACGTCAGAGCAAGTCTTCTCTTTTTGATCCATTTGTCTCTTGGGGAGCTTTGTTGCTTTCAAATCTTAAGCAATCTAGAAACACTTCGAAGAGTTTATCGGATATATAGGATATCATCTAAGTTTTCTACCATCTGGTTTAAGTGACAATTTGTTCATTAAACAATAGACTAATGGGACATCATTTGAACTTACTGGCTGGTTTCATTAATTGTAAAAATACACATGACTGGAATAAAATGAATACAAAATATTCAAAGATGATGATGAAATTAGCTATTTGTAAATAAGGGTAAATTGAAAATGCATCTACAACAAATCAATAAAAATAGCCAGCAATTTCTTAAGGGCTGTTTCTTGATAAGTGGCATTCTGATTTTATTCTCCTCAAACTACCCCCATTTTAAACTGAAATAGTAAATATTTTAAATGCTAACGAGATAATTTGAAGTATTTTATGCAGATATTGGATGAAAGTCTTAAAAAGAAGAGAGTGTTTTATTTTCACTTCATTATTTTCACTTTCTTTTGAGAAAGCTAATAGTATGACATGGGGCACTCTTCCCTACCTGAAATTCCAGCATTAGTGATTCATTCCTATGGTTTAACCAATCTCTTTTCAGCTTTCCTTACTCAAAACTCAAATCCCCCCTAGAAGTGATAACTCATTAAAATATATACATTATATTAATAATTCGGTTAAATCAGCTATAGGATAATCAAGGAATAAGTTATAATAACTTTGGTAAGAAAGAGTAGGCAGTGGAGATCAGTTTAGTCCAAATAATTATTTAGTACCTTCCAGACTCTCTACAGGGTGCTGAACCCTAGAGATTCAAAAATGAATAAGCCATGGCCCCTGCCCTCAAGCTGATCACAGAAAGGGTTCAAGGAGGGAAAATGGAGCTGATGCTAAAAGAAAAGGTGAAAGAAATTGGAGAGGGCAAACTGCACTTACTTCACAATTTTATTTAACTAGCATCGGTCCTACTCACAGCTATGCCAAAAAGAATATTATTCGCTCTTATAATACTGATACTGCTTCAGTTCTTACTAAAAACTAAAAAATTTTTTAATTTAAATAATAACTTTGAAATCGGAAGTGGTACACGTCTTTTTTTTTTTTAAATCCACATATTGAAAGGTTAAACAACGTACAGCATCCCATCTTTAGTGGCTTTAATATATTTGATAAAATAGCCCCCAAATATCAAAAGGCAATTTTTGCCACCTTTGAAAGCCTTGGCAACTGATTAAGAATAAATTTAAAGTTGTTCTCAAAATACTTACTTTAAAAAAAAACCACACAGACTAATTGATCTATAAGAATGCATCCAAAGTAAGACTTAAGAACAACAATGTCATAACAGACCCTTTCTTTTTCTTTTAGTAGTACACGAAGCATCATTCTGTCATGCTCCATTATACTTGCAAGCAAATGGCCATTAAATGAAAAATACATTTTAGAATATCTTATGAAAGGTCTGAGATCATTAACTCAAAGTATGTGACAGAGGAACTAAGTTAAATAAATACATTTTCATTTCATTATTAGAAATGAAGTACATTTTTATGATTAATTTCTTTGCACAACTGAATCGATGTGAGAAAGGTATCTTTAGAAAGGTTCTTTTAAGGTAGGCAAGTTAAGTCAATTCTCTCCCTAAGTTCGAAATTCCCTTTAACTGTAATTTATTATTTAATAAATGAAAGGAGTACTCTCACATTTTATACCAAATCTATCACTGTTTTAAGCATCTTGGTCAAGTAGATCCTTTACAAAAGGGCTGACTGCACCCGTGAAGGGTTAATGGTTTTTGACTGTTGGCCACATTCCCATGGTAAACTTGAACATTCCTTTCTGAAAACCTTGCCCAGTGAGCTCTACCTATTTACACAACAGCTGGAGCACACCACCTGCACTAAGGCCGATAAACTTCGTGGTGTGATACACAGCCGACCTGCTTATGGATGAGATAAGAGCATACCAATATTCAGCGTTATAAAAATACAACTATAAGAAAGTGTTTTGATGTCTTCTTCACTTTCGTGTGTTTTACCCACGGGGAACCAGTACAGAATCTCTTCACTTTTGTACGTTTTACCCACGAGGAGCAAGTACAGAATCTTATGCTAACATCTACCGTCTCTCAACCCTTATTTTCACGAGGTGAGGGGCCAGCTGGAAGGCGGGAAAGAAGTCCAAAGGAACGAAGCAGAGAAAATGGGCCTGACTAATCTACAAACGAGAAAATAAAACCCTGAACTGAAAAAAAGAGAGTGGACTCTAATGCTTTTTGGAGAAGTATGGTGGTGATAAGGTTCTCGACAAAGAGGAGGAAGAACTTCTTAAAATGGCAAATAGACCCCTCCCAGAGCCATCGTCTCTAATACTCATCATTAAATGTGCCCATGAGAGAGGCCACGGTGGGTGCCAGGAATACCTCAGCCCTAACTCTGCAACTGACCTTTTACCTCTCTCTGAGTTTCACTTCCTTATCTGTGAAATGGCGAGAATCTCCAGCCCTACGCACTCCAACTGAAAATTATAAAAATAATATTGCTGTGGTACACTTTGACCTCCTTTAAACAAAAGGATGAACAAAACACAGATTAATGTTACTGCATGATTCATTTTCAAATCGGTTATGAGGTCTATATGCATACATTTAAATGGTTGCTGCAGAAGTTTTCAAGATTAACTTTCTGAGCAATAAATTGGGGGGCCAGCTAACCAAAACACATCAGCTACATTTTCCTGAAATGGTTTTGATAAATTTAGTCAAAATCAGAAACATTTTACTTTCAAAATGTAAGGTCATACGGTACACAAATTCTAAAATTCAGCTGACATGGCCTTGTGTTTAACAAATAAAAAAAATGTCAACTAGTTACCAAAGGAAAGCTGCAAGATCAAGCTTTTTTTAAGAAATGGAAGAAAAAAATATCTTCCTTCTAATTTTACAGAGTAGTGAATATTAGCCATTGTCCTTTTCTATTGAGGACCAGTTAGCAATTTTCTTCTGGTGTGGACATTTATTCTCTGGCTAGATGAGATTACCCTATAGTGAATTTCAGAACTTGCTCATCAGATTCCTCTAAAAAATAAACCCTCTCACAGTACGGACCTCTTGCCCGTAAAACAAGCAATCAAACAGATTAAAAAATGTTTTTTAATCTTTTTAAAATTGAAATTCTATATCAGAACCATTTTGGAGCTCCAGTTTCTAAAACAATCTCCAATACATTTCATTTAAAAGTGGATTTAGTTTGGATTCCAAATAACATTTGAAGTGATGCTTCATTTAAAAAATCATTTTCAACATAAGCATCCTTACAAATAAACTTACATTAAAATTCCCACCCCTAAAGGGCTTAAAGTGTTTCCTTTTTCCCTGAAATGCCCCAGGACAGTAAGGAAAGAGATTGCTTTACTTACCATCAGCAGACAGGTGGGCGTGCCTTGCAAAGGCTTTATCTATTTCTAGAAAAGCCAAGGTCAACACAGTTTCCAAGTTCTCCTCCTTAGGAAGCAAATCCCTTCGTGGAGAGGAAAAAAGAGCCCCAAACAATCATTTGACAATAGGTTTCTAGCCTTCCTCTTGGTCCCTCCAGCTAGCAGTCATTCCATACAATGGACCTCCGTGGCTTGCCTTTCAGAGGCTTAAGATCCACATATTAACGAATCAAATTGAGAAAGAATCAGGCACAGAGGTAAGCCTTTAAAAACAATAAAATAAAAGCCCAAGTCTCCATCCTTAAAAAATTAATCCTCACTATCACAACCCTGAGAAGTCAAGAGTTCCTTTATATTAAATTTAAGCCACTGAGTTCCTTTGTGGAATAAGGCAAAATATATATAAATCAACTGATGAACGGTATGAATAACTATGCTTGGGAAGAAGAGTCACATGGTCATGACTGTCACATGTTCTCCCCCTCTTTTAATTCTAGCAGTAGTGCGACCCTCAAAAATACATTAATAATAATTGCGGTAAATAAACTTTTTAAAGAGCTCCAAAGCACCCTCATTCAAAGCATTTTCCCCATTCTAATGCCAATCATCTAAAGCTGTTTTCAACAAGTATTCCAAGCTACTCACACCACTTATTGAAGCACTGTGTGCCCTGCACTGATAGGAGTAAATGCTACTCATAGATTCTCAGAGGACATGAGATCATGTACTTTGTTATGTTAATTCACTTGAAATGATCACAAGTCAAGTGCTGCAGATTCTGGTCAGTGCTCTCACCAAGGGAGTTGTTAAAACATACATATTTCTGAAGTGGTAATAATCATCTGTGATAACTGGCATGCTTGAGCAACTGCTTGTTCATAAAACAATAGTGTGAAAGCACTCAAATAACTACCCTAACAGTGAATGTTGGGACTTCCCTGGTGGCACAGTGGTTAAGAATCTGCCTGCCAACGCAGGGGAAAAGGGGTTCAAGCCCCGGTCCGGGAAGATCCCACATGCCGCGGAGCAACTAAGCCCGTGCGCCACAACTACTGAGCCCGCGAGCCACAACTACTGAAGCCCGCGCGCCTAGAGCCCGTGCTCCGCAACAAGAGAAGCCACCACCATGAGAAGCCCACGCACCGCAACGAAGAGTAGCCCCCGCTCGCCGCAACTAGAGAAAGCCCTGCACGGAGCAACGAAGACCCAACGCAGCCATACATACCTACGTACATACATCAAACAAACAGACAAACAAACAAAAAACAGTGAATGTCTCAGCCAAAAGGTGAAAGTTTAAACAGGAAGCATAAGGCACACTGCAAAGAGTGAACGTCATTGTGTCACTTGTACGTACAGGATGCATTTCTCCATGTGGGTGTGACAGAAGTCGGCCGCCGCAGGTCCGCCATGGCCATCATACACCGCAAAGTACAGGACTTCGGCTGTCAGCTGAGCAAAGCCAAAGCGGTCTTCGTTCTCTTTTCGTTTGCCAATCTGCGAGGCGCAGCCCACGTTCGCCAAGCTGACTTTGGGAATCGGCTTGCCGTACTTAATGCTGGGCGGCAGCAGAATCGGCTCATCGATGCGGTTGTCCCAGATGCCAAAATTATCCCACGTGGCTGGTCGTCCGCTACCATCAGGGTCAAACCGAGAGCACCTGGTCTCCGAAGTGGAGCTGTGGCACGTGGGCGTCACCCGCCTGTCGTCCTGCAGCAGGCGGGCGCTGAGCAGCGCTCTCCTCCGCACCTGGTTCCCACCACTTCTAACCAAAGTAAGTAAGGCAGCTGTTGACATAACTCCAGAGGACTCAGGAATGAGGGAAAGGTCAATGGAACAGCAGTGGGCTGCCTTCCAGAAAAACGATGCAACTGAGTGGAAAGAAACAGAGAGAGAGAGAGACTCCATCAGTAATCTCAAATGTAACTGATACATCATTAGATAGTACCAAGAATGAAGTCTGTAAAGAAGGTGGCACTTAACAGCCTACTTCTAAGAATCGTGGATCAAAAAAGAATTGATTTACCTACCCCATTCACAGGGTTTAAATTCTGTAAAACTTTGACAATGTGCACAGCTCACAAAGAACAAGTGCTTCTCCAACTTCAACCTACAATAACTTGGGGGTCTTGCTAAAATGTAAATTCTGATTCCGTCTGTCAGGTGAGGCCTGAGATGCCGTATTTCAAACCAGCTCCCTGGTCCCGCACACAAGTTGCTGGTCGGGCAGGCCCACACTTTTGAGTAGCGAGAATATAGAAAACAGGTGTAACTAAATAGTCTTCCCTTCATCAACTCCATTGCTCTGAAGAAAAGGTGGGGAAAAATATTAACAATAACAAAGTCTCTTGCGAGAGTTAGAAATTTAAAAAAAACTGGTTAATAGAATATTTATGATAGTTTTGTACTCAAGAGAGTGCCCAAGTTTTGGCAAAGATACCATCTAGGATCTCAGTTCAGTTTAAGATTTCTCAACTAACTAAACTTTATTATTCTGGTTAATGTAAGTTGGCTCGTGCAAACACGTGCCAGAGGCACAAGGATAAGCCAGCTCTCATGTGTGTGATCTCAGGAACTGGGGGGAACTGCGCGTGCGACAAGCAGCCCTGATTTATGAGCCACTGATCTATGCATTTACATTAACAGCTGCAGCTTGTCCGAAAGCCTCCCCTGGGGGTTTGCAGCGGAAATTCCTACACCCCTGCAGGAAGGGCTGTTTCTGGCAGTCTGCCATACAAATAAGGTTCTAAGCAGAAATTCGTCTCCATAGTGTTTCGTTCCGTTACTTTATGAATTAAAAAACTGTAAAAAATAGCACAATGTGACGATTTGATAATGCCGGCGGAGGGTATTACAGGTGTTATATTATTCTCAACTGCACGTTAGAATTGTTTCACAATAAAAAAATGAATTTGAAAAAAAATGTATCTCCCCAAAAGGCACACATGAACACACACAAAAAGCCCAGCTTGAACCCATCTACAAGAAAATGCATTACAGATTTGAAACAATCATTTTCAAATAAGTTTTTGGACATCAGTCTAGCTGTGTGTAGGAAGGACCACTACTCCTTTCAGTAAGTAAAGCAGCAGAAGGAACGAATGAGGTTCCAAAGCACGCCCTTGGATACCTAAGCAATGCAAGTCATCTGAGCCCTGCCGTCTCAGAATTTAGAAGGAAAACGGCCTCCCACACTATTAATGGGTCGCAAAAGACTTAGGAGGCCGTCCCCTCTTGGCCTTTTAGCTAATAGCATGTACTAAAGCCTGAAACTCACTTCTTCTATGACAGTACTGGGGTCGGGGGAGAAGTAGCACCTGCGGTTATCAGAGGGAAACCACAACCCATTACCAAAAAAAGAGGTGTTTACTCCGTTGCTTCTGTTTGAAGGTTGTATGTTATTCAAAACCAAAAACTGTGTCAAATAAAGGTAAACTTGTGGAGAACTTTCAAAGTATAATACAATCTAGCAAGTAAGAGAACCAAGTACTAATTCTTGATGGAGATAATTCACAAAGCAGCTTTTATGTTATAGAAAAAATAAAACTTTAAATATGTTTATTAGAAAACATTCACATTTGAAGAGTGCACCAGAAATTAGCAAAGTACTATTCTTTTGGCTTCAGTCCAAAGCATGTACACCATACTCAGCCTTGTGCCACTCTGTAGTGACACACCTACTTTAAGCAAGAGTTCTAGAATTCCAAACTAGTAAATATTAAGTTTTCTGCAGCTCTTCTAGGATACTCTTGTCTTTTCTCTCTCTCTCTCTCTCTTCCAAAAGTAAAATAAATAAAATGAACAGAGCTGCACTCATATCAGGGAACATATATCCACTGGAAACATTATTTAAGAATGAAAACATGCACCTTGAGCAGTTTCTTGAAGCCTGCATAAAGTAAAATCAGTCTTCAACCTGGCCTCCTTCCTCCTTCCTTATTTATACAATCATCTCAGATAGTAAGCAGAATAGTCACAGGAAAATATTTACTTTAAGGCATACTATTGGCTATTGGGGTAGATGAAATGTAACCCAGATATATTGCCAGTTTACAAAACAAGGTCGGCGTCACTTACGCAAGCAGGCGAGTGTCTAAAGAAGTGGTTCAGTCTCCTTCGCCTTACGCAATATAACTAAATCATTACTAATCTGAGGGAACAACTCAAAGAGGACCTGTGTTCCCAAGCTAAAGAACAACTTTGAATTAAACCTGCACATCAAGAAGTTTCCTTCAGAGCTTCAAACTACAAATCAGCCATCATAGCCCACCCCCACCCATGCCCTGGAAATGACGAGGCTCTGACTAGCAAGTAGAATTTATACTGTGGGGAAAAAACAAAAGCCTTAAAAAAAAAGTGTTCTTTGTAACAAAAAGGGTAGAGAACAAACTGACAAACACCTAAGAAATATTTGTATTATATGTCAGTTCAGCAATTAAAAATGGGCATGGGTTTATCGTCCTGCAAACCAAAAATAGTTATTCAGGAACCCTTTATGTCAATCTCTCAATTGGAAATCAAGGCTAGCTTATTTTCATTTGAACATTTACATTCAGTCTTTGAAAGTCAAGGTAATCCAGAAGAGTCAAAGGGCAGAAGTAATTCTGCTTGAAAGACATTTGAAGACACAAAAATGTCAGAGGAAAAGTTAAATGAACCAAGAGCCCAAGAACACATTATGCTGCACATTATATTCTACTAGCAAAAATAAAATTTAAAAACTAGGCTAAGCAAGAAAATAAAGACAAATAACTTGATTGGAATCCTAGCTACATAGCAGGTTATTTATATAAGCAGCCTAGCTATACTAATAGTCATATAACATAAGGGGAAAAAATGGACAGTCTTCCACCTAGGCCAAACTGTTTTCCAAATTCTTTTTTACACCCCTATCAAAACAAAATGTATGGCTCATGATTTACTTTAATCACATGAATTTTTTAAAACGTGTGAGTGTGAACCTGCATATATTCTACATACTGACAATAAATAAACGCTGAAAATACTTTCCATTTTCATCATTTTAACATTCATTTGTGTGACCAGGCCTCCATCTTCCTCCTCCTCAATGCTTTGGTTAATCTAATACTCTGAAGTCCTGACATAGAACTCTGACAATTGAACAAAGTTGACCCCTGATTGAACAACACTGACTAGCAGGGGGGATTCTCAGCAAAGAGGGTTAAATGAAATAAGTTGTGAGTCCACAAGAGTAGACATAGAGATTCCACAGTGGAGCGCTGGTGAAAAGCCACGTCCTGGGAGTAGGAAATCTCAGGTGAAAAGCATCAGAAAGGGAAAAAAAAAAAAAAAAAAAGGCATTTGGTTTGTAGTAAACTTTTGAAGTATACTTTGTTTAAAAATAAAAGGCGGGGGGGAGTGATGAAGAAAAGCCACATATACAGCTACAAGACTGCTATGCCTATTTTACATTTTCATCTTATTCCAATTTTATAATCCCGCAATGATTTAAACACCTTGGAGCTGTCCAAATGTACTTTTGGAAAACGGAGGCGCTCACAGCCTCTGGCAGCAGCGTGCACTTGGGATTTGAGTTAAACTGCTCCTGACTGTTGAAAGCAGGTAAAAAGTGCAGTTTATTGCTGTCATGTTAAGCACATGCCAAAATTACTCAGGAGTTCTAAGGATCAGTACTACTGAAACTTGCTTAGATTTATCCCTCTAGCAAAAATATTTAACGAAGTATTCACATTTGCCCATTATAAAGTGGCACTCAGGTATCTTTATATCAGTAACTTATACAAAGGAAACACAGTTAATTTTAATATTCTTAAAATAATTCTTTAACCACTCTAGAAAAAAAAATTCATCCCAATCAATTCAAATATTATGGAAACCTCCAGAATGTATTTCAGGAAATTTGGACTCCAATATCCTCTTTACCAGTACCCTGCTAGGAGGAAGGAAAGAAAATCTACTAGTCTACATGAGGGAGGAAACAAAAACAACAGAAACCTCCAATGACTCCTCTTAGGTTTGATGTGAACATACGTATTTGGATGTGTGAATAGAGAAAAGAACATGGGAGCAATGAAAAGTATTCATCATTCTAATTCCATAAATACCTTGTAAAACATTTCAGTTAATGTGGATACAGACCATATTCCAAACGTTCATTTAAGAAGAATTTTCCAGAACAACTGAGTATAAGGTGTGTATTTTATCCTTTTTCATTTCCTCTAGAGCACCTAATACAACGGTGAGATCTACACATTAAATTTTCAGTAAATTTAAAAAATAAAGAAGAAGAAATTTCCTTTACGTTCTATCACCAGCACCTATCCCCCTCTCCCTCTTCTCTAAGATTCCAGTCAAGGGAAGTAGGTGCCTGTGTTGGTGAACAACAGAAACCGACTAAGGTTGCAAGAAAAAAATCCTGAAAAATTATAACTGAGACTTTTTTTCCCCTAGACTACGACACTATCGCTGTCTTTCAAGACCATCATAATCTGTCACCTTAGCTGCCCAATTCTGAAAGCGCCGACCACCTCCTTCTTTCCTCCGCACTGGCGGAATGTGCAAGGACCGGAGAGGCTCCCAGTCTGAAGCTCAGAAAGGCCGGTGGAGTTTTAGAGACTCCAAATTCCCTGGCTGTTGCCACCCGGAGTCTCGCCTTTGTCATCTCCTGGGAAATCTCTAATCTACAGACAGCGGCTGCGAAAGAAGACGTCAGCAGCCTCAAGGCCTTGAGATTATAGTGCGCTCTTGGCAAAGCAAGACCCACGTCCTCAGATCGACCCCAGCCAGGGCTCTGCATCCTTCTCTCCTCCGATCCCCTGAAAAGCTCACCCTTGGACATTTCGGGATCCTGGGCTTGGCTCGCTGGCCCGGACAGCTGAGCGACCCAGGGCGATACACCGCAGCGAGCGCAGCTTCCCGCCGGCGCCGCGCGCAGCACTGCGGCCGGCTGGGTTCCCTCGCGCACCTTCCGCCGCCCGGTCCCCGCCTCCCAACCACAGTCTCCGCGGACAGATTCCGGACGCCGCCACGTCTCCCTCGGCCCGGCCGCAGCTGCAGCGGCGACAAGGCGCTGACCCCCGCAGCATCCTCGCGTCCGCGGGTTGGGGCTAGGCGACTCGGGGCCTCGCTAAAGGCAAGCGAGGGCGGGCGGCCCCTGCTTCCCGTCCATCGACCCTTCCATGGTTCCCTCCCTCCTTCCAGCCCGGCCCACCACCCTCGCTCGGCAGGAGCCTCCAGCTCGCAGTCAAGTTCAGGCCGAGCGCGCAGGCTCCGCAGGAAATGCCGGCAGCCGGTGGCTCCGCCAAGGTGGGCCCCGCCCGGACATGCTGCTCCAGACCTCGAAAAGAAAGCAAGCTGCGCACAGAGAACCCA
Source organism: Balaenoptera acutorostrata (assembly GCF_949987535.1). Classification (NCBI taxonomy): domain Eukaryota; kingdom Metazoa; phylum Chordata; class Mammalia; order Artiodactyla; family Balaenopteridae; genus Balaenoptera; species Balaenoptera acutorostrata. Next base: position 9,319,953 of record NC_080068.1, read on the forward strand.
GGCACTGACCGCCGGGCTCGGACTGAAAGGGCTGGGGAGCTAAACAGATATTTCCGCTCCCCTGCCCTCCCTGGGGAACCCTCCTCCGTTTACCCTCCATTCCGCGGACCGGGAGCAGTGGGCTGTGCCCGCGTCCGTAAGTATCATAAACGCTTAAATAAATGAAGTACACTCTCCAGGCTCTTACCTCGTGATGGCAATGCCCCTGGAAAAATTTTAATTAGCTAACGGAGGGCGGGAGAGGGGTTTTCTGTAAATAAGGCTGCCTTCTCCGATGTTTCCAGTCGCTGGAGCAAGCAGTTAGCACAGCCACTGGCTCATCTGCTGGAAATTCTCGAGAATTTTTCTCGGGCAGCTGCCAGATGGAGAGGGGAGAAGTCTGTTCCCGCTGACTGATGGCAGCTCCGACCAATCCGCGCTCAGCAACGAGGCGCGCCCCGCCTCCCGGGCTCTCGGTCGCAGCCAATCACAGGTTCTGACGGGACCGAGCCTCCCCGCAAGGGCAGTTGGACTTGGCTGACTTTCAGCAGCGCATCGCAGAGCGACGTCGGCTTGGGCCAGTGGTGGCTTGCGGGGATGTCGGCCCTTCCGAAGGCCGTGGCGCTCTGGCCAATGAGGGAGCGCCTCGGCGGTGGGTGAGGTCGAGAAATTTGGTACCTCGCCAGGGGGTTGAGGAGAGGAGGTGTGTCGCTTGGGGCAGTGGAGCGGTAGTGACAACTAAGAAAGCCAGAACGGAATGCCAACACTGCCTGGGCGGAGGTAATGAAAGGCATCTGGTTTCATTGCTATTCTTTGAAAAACTCACTGTGCACCGTTCTTCGTGACTGAACAGGCATCTCGTGATCCCTTGAGAATGTGTGGGGGTTTTTGCACTTTTAAAAAAAATTTAGTTATTTATTTATTTATTTTTGGGGGGTTGGGCTGCACCGCGTGGCATGCGAGCTCTTAGTTCCCCCTCCAGGGATGGAACCCCTGCCCCCTGCAGTGGAAGCGCGGAGTCCTAATCAGTGGACGGCCAGGGGACTCCCCTTGAGAATGTTGATTCATTTATTCCACAAGTATTTCTGTGTGTTTAGGGAGGACCTTTTGTGTGCCAGGCACTGGAGATAAATCTTGACACAAATAGACATGATAGATGCCTTCATAAAGCTGCCAGTCTAAAGAGGAGGAAGAGGGAGAAGACAGAGGTAAACAAGCAGATAACATAACAAATCATGTCAAGGAAGGAAATAAACAGATGTGGATACAGAGGAAGTTGAGGTTAGCTAGAGAGGGTTGTTCTATAAGAACTTTATAACGTTTAAACAAAGAGTGAGAAGATCAGTCAGCCATGGAACCTGGAAAGTGATGATTGTTCTGGGCAGAGGGGACAGCAGAGCAAATGTCCTGAGGTGGGACAGCTTGACATTTTGGAAGAACAGAAAGGCCAGTGTGGGTCTAGTTTAGAGGGAGGGAGAGGGCAACATGACAGAAGGAAATGAGGTAGACAGAGGCCAGAGGATGTAGCCAAGACTTGGAATTTGCTCTGCATTTTAAATATAAGGAGACTCTACTGAGGCATTTTAAGCAAAGGAGAAAAAGGATCTGGTTTAGACTTTAAACTGCTTTGGTTAATGTATAGGTGAACAGGTTATTGGGAGACTGGTTAGGAGACTAAATCAGAGGAGCTCCAAGGTGTGAGATGACCTGTTTTAAACTATGGTGATATCACTGGAGGTAGAGAAAAGCAGAGATTTTAAAGATAAATTATTAGCTTGTTTTGACATATTAGGTATCCCAGTCCCCGGACAACTGT